>NC_092508.1:51213318-51525401 GCF_047511675.1 Marmota flaviventris | reverse complement strand
GAATATAATTTGGAACTGTCATTTTATTTTAATCAAAATATCTAGTTAAATTCCTTCTTTGCTATTTACTTAAGTATCTTGGGTATATGGCTCTTCCTAAATTTTAGATTAAAATGTGGCTAGATGTGCTTTCTTGCACCTTAATCATCATTTAAAAATTAAGTTAGAAAAGATTTAAAAAATGATCTATGTCTTTAAAAAAATAGATGTTCTTCATGACAGGGATCTGTCATATTATGAGGTTATACCATAGAGTCCTAACTTCCCAGAACTACATCTAGATTATATTTTAAATTTTAAAGAAAAAATCAGCAAAATAGTTAGATGCAATGAACTAGGCAGATAAAATTTTATGGGATAACTAATAACAAGTTGTGTAGTTCAAGTACAACTTCTGAGTTCACTAAAACCTACCAGTGCTATGTGAAAAGACAAAGGAGGCAGTGAGTTTAGCTGGGTTTCAAATCCATAAAAGCTGGCTCTCAACAGCATGAGTCACTCAGAGATAAAGGCATCCAGTGATTTACTTGAATCCATTTGGTGCCAGCCTGGAAAAGATTCGGGAAATTAGCAGTGTCCTCACTTTTTTTGATGGTGTGGCTAAAGAAAGGCTAATTCATGAAAAGGAGGACCCTTTTCATTTGACATTGGATTTCCTCCTAGCTCAAACTCAAATGGCATTACAAATAACAAAGCAACATGCTAGGAGGCTAGAAAGATATTAAGTGTCTTCAAAAATAAGCTATTATTATTTGAGCATAATAACTAAAGGGTGACTTGGGATATTTTGGTTCTGTAAATGGTCTCATTTGACAGAATAACCCTTTTTGCTTAAAAAAAAATAAAAGGAACATAAGTAAGAGTTCATTAATTTCCCAAGCAGCTGTGCTTTGTAATGAACTTGACAGTTTCCGTTTTTATCCTGTGAATGTTTTCTTGGCTTGGTTAGAATGTGTGATTCAGGTACTTGCAGATTCTTTGTGGAGCATTAGAATGTTGACGTCTACTTACAGTTAGAAAGTACGTTTTCCACCATCTTTTTTTCTCTGAAGATGTTTACAGTTTGCTTGTAATTTGAATATAAGGATATTTAAGCAACTGGGCCTTGCTAAGTTAACCACAAACCAGTCATCATGACCCTGGATGGTATTTTCATCTCCTCCTCAGTGACAGCACTGCTTCCTCTGAATTCAGGAAAGGGGATAAGGCTCATGAAAGTGCCAATCCTGGTTCAGCCTGGCCCATGCAGGGTCTCCTTGCCATTGGAAGAATGATGTGTGTATTCTGGGTCCTTCCCAGACATGGAATGGAAGGAAGAAGAAACAGGTTTTTTATTGTTCTGTTATTGTTGTTGTTTGTACTGGGGATTGAACCCAGGGGTCCTTTACTATTGAGCTACATCCCCAGACCTTTTAGTTTTTATTTTGAGAGAGGGTCTCACGGAGTTGCTTAGGATCTCACTAATTTGCTGAGGCTGGCTTTGAACTCGAGATCCTTCTACCTTAGCCTCCCGAATCACTAGGATTACAGGTGTGAGGATTACAGGTGTGTGCCAAATACCAAGCAAGAAACAGTTCTTAAACCAAGAAATTGTTAATCCCAGACTTCAGGGAAGAGCAGAGGGTGACCCATCCTTTACTGGGACCTCAGTGCATGTATTGGTCAGGTTGCATTGGTGAAATCTGCAGCTGTGCCTTATATCATTGTCTGTTTCCTTGTTCAGAAAGCACCAACCTGGTGCTGACAGCCATTCTGGCCTTCCAAAGTTGCTTCATGGCTGAAACCTGAGTGTGTTTTATGTGTTCTTAAGAGCAGCCCCTTGTTCTGTCTTCTGGTTGCCAACCTTCACAACACAGGAAGCTTTTTTTAGTTCTCCTCCTCTGTGTCCTCTGACCAAGCAGCTGATTCCCAGGGAGTATGATTCCCATGCTGGACTTCACTTTCCTCCCACCTAAGCTTATTTTACAACCCAGTTTCTTCTAGTGTGCTCATATTGTTCTCAGTTTAATAATAAACCTTTTTGGTTGTTGCTCTTAGCATAATTTGTAAATTGCTTCCCAGAGCCACCCTTACTAAATGTCTATGACCTTATTGTCAAGAATGACTTGACAAGCAGAAGCTGCTGCCTGGGGGCTGGAATGTCCCACTTCCTGTTCTTTCTCTCCAAGCTGAAGTATTCTATCCAAACAAAAACTGAACTTGATGCACATGTGACCCAGAGTTAGCTTGAAACGAAACTCCCAAGATGAAAAACTTTACACATTAACTCCTGGTTCCACTCCATCTACCTACAGTGCCCAAGACTACAAAGAGGGCCTTTAAAAAAGAACCAAAATAAACAAATGGATGCCTCAAGCTCTGGTCTAAGAAAAACAAGCAAACAGCAGCCACATATAACATCAGATTAATTGCTGCTGAGCTCTGAGGAGTGGTAAAAGCCTAAGACAATGAAGTACTACTGTTTAAGAACACGACCTCAGAGCCTACTGACACTACTCAATCCTGGTAGGGTAGTTGAGTGAAATGAAAATTAGTGCTTGGACCTCAACCAAGGGTGCTTAGGACAGAAGGGGCAGAAGAACCCTGTCCTCACTCCAAACACATTATTACAGTGGGGTCCCTCTCCTGTAAACACCTGATCTCGATGTTTTCCTTGTAGCCATGGTTCCAGTTTTTCTATCAATAATTTACTAAGATGTAATGCAGGCCCTCCCAGAAAGGGCACAAAGCCAGATATTAAAGTAAAGGCTTGCTTTCTTTTCTTTAGATGAATTTAAAATGTCATAATATCAGTCGAGACAGGAAATCGCTAACTAATTACTGAGGTGGCTTTCCTGAAAATAAGATAGAAGGAGAAAAACTATCAATTTTCAAAGGGAGATGCTCCCCTGACCCTCAAGAGAGGGAAGAATTTGGCAAGAGGAGAGATATTGGGAAGATGATGATTCTGGGTCCCTGAGGTGGTGGTGAATACCTTGCTGATGGCTGTGGGTGGGCGGTGAGGAGGCTGAGCACAGAGCCTCGCCAGGCAGGACATGAAGACTGGAGCAGATGTGCTGCCCTTGGGGAAGGCTGCCTTTTCTCTAGCATCTGCACAGGAGGCATCTGCTCTGGTCCTGGAAGCAGCTACCTGAATAGTAGAACTTGGCTCTACTGTGTTCTGCTTCAACCTATAGGGATGGTGATTTTGTGACATTGGTGGCACATCCTCTTTCCCTGTCTCCCCTGGTGAGATCCCTAGGACCCCAGCCTTCAGAGACAACTCAGAGCTTGTGAGCAGCAAAACACTGGCCAGCAGGACGTACAATAAAACTTAATTTGCCCTGCCTAATACCTGGGAGGTGGCCAAGACTTGGAAGAGCTATAACTCACAAGGCCTGGCCTGCTCTGCCAGAGGAATCTCTCAGGATATCCCCACATACCAATGGGGATGGGGAAGTGCCTCCCATTCCCCACCCTGAAAATTTGCTTCTACAGAATAGGATGCTATCTTGGCCTTGTGTTTGCTGCAGAAGCTGGAGGCCAGTCTCAGCTTGTATCATCTACTTACAACTCTCTAAGTTCACATTCTTAAGCCACTAGCATTACCCTCTGATGTCAGAGATTTGACAAACACCAAGCAAGGCAATATTCCCCTTCCTAGGATTCTAGTGTTTCCAGAAGCTTTAGGGGGTCCCTGGAAACACAAACAGGAAGAAAGGGGAACATTGGATGAGGGTTAGAAACCTCATTTGCAGATGGAGGTCTTGAGCCATTGCACATGAAGGCACATTAGTTGTACTCTGGAGTGATTCACTGAAGGGGTCCTAAGGATATGGAACTTTTAGTGTTAAAACTGAAAATTCTGGGCAAATCAAGATGAATGGGTTACCCTATTGTACATCAAATTGCATAGGGGAAGCACTTCATTTTCTTTATATGCAATACAACTTTAATTTGGATTCTGGTAATTTAGAACTTGATGTAAATAGTAGCTGAAAAACACATGCTTGACAAACTATTATAATAAACATACAGATAGCGTCCAATAAATTTAAGAGGAAAAAGTTTCTCCAAGGACTTACATATTCCAAGAATAAGCAGAACATTATTCTTATGTTGTACCCTAAGTTGAGGTTCAAGGCCTTCAACTAGAGTACTCTTAAAATAATTATTATAATTAGGATGTACATAGTAGTATGCCACTTGAAAATAATACTCATTTTATTATTTGATCTTTATGTTAATCCTGGGAATATTAATTTCATTCAGATTTTGTGAATGTGAAAATTAAGGCTCATATAATTCACTGACAAGTAAAAGACCACTGAGCTCAGAAAGGAGAATGTAGGATCTTGAGTGCAAGTCTGCTTGGTTCCTAAGAATGTGTTTTGAAATATCAGGCAAAGGGAATGGCATGAATAAAGGGCCTGGGGTATGTTAGAGAAAGCTTGACATACTCAAGGAATGAGCAACTTAGTAGAACATGGTGAGCAATGAAGTGAGAGAGCTTTGTGGTATCCAGAAGGTGGCATGTCATGAGGGCCTTGCTAGAGGTTAGGTCCAAAATAAGAGAATTGGATGAAATAGTTGAATAAAATGATCAAACTTGCACTTAGAAAAATTTATGCTGTTGCTTTTTGAAAGATTTATCTGGAAAGGTCAGTCAGAAAGCTATTAAGATTCTCCAAGTAGCAAAGATAGTGGCTTAGATTAGGGTTGTGGCAGTGAAGGTGGAAAGAAATGGATGGATTTAAGGGAGAAACAGAGGGTGGACAGGGTGGACAGGGTGGATGTGAGTGGGAGAAGGAGGTGCCAAGGATGACCTTAGACACAGAAGGTCCTTGCAGGGCTAGCAGGACAGTTGACAGGATGCTGATCTTCCAAAGTTGTCACAACCCCACTGGTAACTATCTTAGCGAACTGTAAGTTCAGCCCACTTCCGCTGAGGCACAACAGCCCAGGAATAGAAATTAAAAAACAATTCCCCACTAGTGTAGAGCTATCTCTGAACATAAATTTTGAAGTGGTCAATAGAAAAATTAGTTCTTAAAACTTAAAACCAAGTAGGCCCAATATTATTTACTGGAAATACATTGTTTTTTTTTTAAATCAGAATTTAAAAATCCTTTTACATACCAAACAAAAAAATTTTTAGATTTGACTAAAAAACAGTACAAACAAATCTGGGGAGAACAAACACCATGGAAAACATTGAAAGGGTTTAGTCATTTTCTCCCCACCCCCCAGAACTTTTTTTTTTTTTTTTTTTTGCTTTGGTCAGTGAAACTAAATTAATAAGTGAATATGTTTCTATCTATATATTTTTAGTTATGAAATATGTCCCTTTCCACTCTCACTATAGTAAGTTGAATAGTATCCCCCAAATATTCATGTCCATGTAAAACTTAAAAATTTAACCTTATTTGGAAACAGAATCTTTGCAGATGTAATTGATCAAGAATCTCTAGATGAAGTCATCTAAGATTTAGAGTAGGCTTGAAATCCAATGGCTAATGTCTTTGTAAGAAGAGCAGAAGATGCAGAGGCACAGAGGAAGGCAATGCAGGGATTGGAGCTATAGGCACAAGCCAAGGAACCCCAGGGATGCCTTCTGGTGCTGAGAGACATCAGGAAGTTTCTTCCCTACAGCCTTCAAGGAAGATGCCTGGCTGACATCTTGATTTCAGACTTCTGGTGTCCAAAGCTATAAAAGAAAAAAATTATATTGTTTTAAGTCTCCAAGTTTGTGTTAATTTGTGATGGCGGCCTTAGGAAACTAATATACCCACTAACTAAATGTTGAAAGGATTGTTTGTGGTTGTCTGTGTTTTGGTTCAATCCTTTGCCCTGGTTTATGGTAGCAACAGGGAATATGTGATGCATTTTTCAGTTGGAAACACAAAAAGATTTAGATGGGAAACTAAGTTCAGACTTAGATATGTTGAGTCTTGGCTATCTGTGTCATATCTAAATAAATACATTGAGCTTTCAGCTGGATAATGGACCTGGATTTCAGAATCTTGATTTGGATTAGGCACATATATTGGGAGTTGTCCATGTAAAGTGGTCCCTGACCACAGGAGTGATTGAGGAAGTGAGCATTGTGGAAGAGGAAAGAGGAGCACTTCTCACAGTTCCCTGAGGAACCCTTATCATTCAAACGTGACATAGAGGAGGAAGAAATGCAAAAGGAGACTGGGTGGGGAAAAAAGAGAAAGTTCAGGAGAAGAGGGGGCACATCAGCTGAGGAGAGGCTACTTCAAGAAGCAGGGAGTAGTCCCCATGTTGAACACTGAGATGTTAAATAAGATACAGACTGGACCTGGCCATTGGCAACATCAGCAAGTGTAGTTTAGGCAGAGTAGGGTTCTGATTAGGGTAGGTAGAGAACTATAAATATATTTGAAACATCTTGATACATTTTCTAAAAGGAATTCAAGCTAGAAAGTTTACAAAGTTTGACTAAATAAAAATACGAATGAGATGTGTAAGTGTATGTGAAGATGGAAAGGATTTAGGCATGTTCAAATGCAGTTGAGAGGGAAAGATGATGGGGAGGATTAGTAGAGGGAATGAGTTTGAGGATACAGTACAGAGAAAGAGGAGGTAGCCATGCAGTTTTGCACCCATACATTCACAGAAATAGAATGTCTTGATACTTCATATGAGAGAGAAATCATAATAGTTTCCAAAAGGAAAAAAAAAGAATAGTATATGCATGGCAAAATTTATTTTGGAATTTCTTTATTGATAAAACCAAAAATTTTAAATGAGTGTAGTTTTATACTAGAATGTGAGATTGTTAATACATAATGAAAAGTAAGTGGTTTGATGGATATGGAAATAACTGATTAGGTAGGGCAGGTAGAAAGTGAAACTTTTTTTTTTTAAATTGAGTCCAGGGGGGCTTATCCACTGAGCCAAATCCTCAACCCTTTTTTATATTTTATTTAGAGATGGGGTCTTTCTAAGTTGCTTAGGGCCTTTTTGAGTTGTTGAGACTGGCTTTAAACTCAAGATCCTCCTGCCTTAGCCTTCAGAGCCACTGGCATTACAGGTGTGTGCTGCCATGCCCAGCCATGAAACTTCTTAATCAGTGCTACTATTCCTGTTACTAGGCACATGTTAAGCTGAATATGGCAGCTGGCTATTGATTTAACTTTTGAGTTTTCTGGTTCCTGGCATAAATGAATTCTCATATCATGCCTGAGCAATATGGAATAATAAACTAGATACTTCATTAAAAACGTGTGTGGTCCTTGCATGTACTTTTTTTTTTCTTTTTTGATGAGCTGTTTTTCTTCTTAACTTAATCCTTTTAGTCCTGTATTTAATTCCTTATGTCATGTTCACCCTGGGAATGGCAAGAGGTATGTGCATCCTTTCCTCCCTGGCTCAATTTCTTTGATATAGTGATTATTGTCTGATAATTATATGGCAGCAATAGCAGCATGCCTAGAAATCAACACTGAACTAATAATGATATATGTGTTGCCCTTCTGATCTATGGTTAATAAGCTATTCTATTTGAGGGTTTTGCTTTTGGAAAGGGGGAATGGACATTACATCTTTGAAATGAGTTTTGCTGTGCTTGATCTCTTGCTTTATAAATCATGCAGGGTGCTGTATTTCATCTCAGTAATTTGTTCATAGGGCAATTACATGGCTATTAATGTAATAGTAATAGAGTAAAGGTTTTCTTTTAAAGCCCAAGTACTATTCATTTAAAAATACTCTAGATTTTATCTGACTTCAGATGATAACAAAATTATTTTTCATTTCTCTTGAAAAGTAATAGTATGTATATAGAATTTTTTCAGTTTCTGAATTTTTAGTTATGAACTTATAATTCAAAAACTTTAAACTGTCATTTAGAGAAAGTTGGGTGTCATTGTGAAAATGGGGGTGGGGCTAAAAAATGATGAAACCAAAAACAATATAAATTAAAAATTTTCAGGATTGGCAAATTGGATTCTTAAAGGTCTGTAAAATGTTGGTGGAAGCAAACAAACAAATAACAACAACAAAAAACTAGAATAAGAGTTTGGAGAACAAGGGTCTAGGGTTATGTATGCTGTACAATCTGACTTCAGCCAGTCCCTTAATGTCCCTAAGTGTCTGTTTCCCTCACTGTAAAATAAGGACATCTGACTAGATGTTCCTTCTAATGACATTTTCAGCTCTAACATTCTCAGAACTATGACACTGTCTAGGTCAGAGAATGATAATTATAAATAATGACTTATTTCTTCCTGAAAACAGCATGCACACTACATTGCTGTATTATAAAACATGAGAGGAGCCATTGCATAATGAAGAGGGCACAAGTGACCAAGATGAGCTCACTTAATAACTTCCCCATTACTGGCCTCCAGCAGTTCATGCCAGTGCTCTCTGCCAGCTTCCTCACCTCCAGACTGGGAGTGGTGGTTCTTCCTTGATGAGGCTTCGATGAGAAATAACCAGATAGATGTACAGAGCATAGAACAGTGTGGGGCTCAGAAAATACTCACAAGAGGCTAGTTCTGATTTTTGTTATTTTCATCCCATGGGAGTCTTCTGAGGATAAAGGTAGCTACTACCGTTTAGCTGCTCAATAGGTCATATATTCTTGGTACCATTTAAAATTTTAGTAAAAGTATCAAAATATACATAGTAGAAGATAAGGGGTATGATGCTAGATACACAGTATTGAGAAAAGAAGCATTAAAAAGGCCAGAAATATTTCCAAGTCATGAGAATGAGAAAGAACTTCTCAATAAGGGGTCAATAAATAAATCCCATGTAAGGGAAGAGGGATAATGATGTTGACTCAAAGTAGAAAGCTACTGTATGTGGCATGGAGAAACATATCCATATAGAAAATAAAGTGAAGGGATAGAAAGAAAAAATTAAAAATACTTCTAGGAAACAGGAAACCAATTCACTGAACAGCAAAAATCAGGAAGGTGGGAAGTCTTATGGAGGAAAATCTATGAAATGAAAATTCTTTCTATGTCCATGAGTAATCAAGACACTACACAGAATTCTGCTTTATAGACCTCTAAATGTCCTCTGCTGCTTTTCTCAGTGTATCTTTGACAGAGCAGAGCGCTGAACCTGTTCACTCTGCTGTGCAATATCAGTGTGATTATGGATGAGTCCCTTAGCCCCCAGGAGTCTGTTTTATCTTACCTGGGGAATGTAGGATAAAGAAAGGATTATGTGATGTAAATCATTCCTATGTAATACATTTCAAAGGACTTAGCCCTTTATTACAGTTGCACTTTCTAGTGATATTTTGACTGAAATAAGGCTCTTTCAAAGTGTCATCCCAGCTGGGTGACTTCCTCAGGGATCCTGTGATCTCTGACAATTCTTTCAATTTCTTCTATTTTGATCTCTCTCTCTCTTTGTCCCACTCTCTCTCCTCCCCATTCACATTGATTCTGTTATTGCTTACCCTTATGAGGTGGCCATCTGGGAAAACAGTACTGGCATTCCTGCTTTTAGAAATGGGCCAGGGTGCCTGTTCTGACCTTCCACCACCAAACCCACACTCCATGAGTAGGGAATCCACTGGGTCTCCTCTGCCTATTCTAGCCCATGCTCTGATTGTCCAAGACTCCAGAATCTCCTGCCCAGAGGGACTTCAGGCTTCTCCGGGTCCTTCATCCTGAGGCTAGAGCAAACCAGTGTGCAACCCTATGGATTCAAGGCCCACATAAGGGTAGTTGTTTGCTGTGAGAGTGTGTGAGGAGCTTGCAAGAGTGACCTTGATATCCACCCTTCATGTATGAATAGTTCCCTCCTTATATAGGACAGAGTGAGAGCACAAGAGAACAAAGGGGTGGGTTGTGGGCAGGAGCCAGAGAAGAAACAGAGAATTTAAAATTTTAAATTACCTTTAGGTCATTATAAAGAGAGATTTATCAAAGTAGGAGTATGACACATATTCTAGACAATTAGCTTGATTGTAACATTTAAATATTTAGGTGTCGGTGTGTAAGTCTCCTTTTTACTCCTTGGTCCTGTGGATGCTCAGGTAGGGCTTTCTGAGGTGAAGCAATCACCACTGACACCTTCAGCATTAGGGAGGGCCCTGCCCTTTCAACATCCCTTAGTGCAGGTGATCAATCAGTGACCTTGACAGACCTCCCAAAGACCCAGATAGAACAGAAGTCTAATGCAAAGCTCTAATCCACAACTCTTGGTGGTGGTTACTTTTAGAACCTACAGACTCAACTGACCTGCAGGGTCTCTGACCTGCCCACAGCTTCTGGTATCAAAGGGACCATCTCAAACCCCACCAATGGGAGTCTCCAGGTACTTCCAAATTCCAGTCTAACTATTGATTGTTGTTCCTGTTGTTCTTGTTTGAAATGAAGCCAAACTTGTTTGATGCCAAAATGATTAACAGTGGTTCCGCCTGCTTTCTTCAGATGAGATTCCACCTTCCCCTCAGTTCCTACTTTTGTTTAACATGACCACAAGTAGCCTGGAAGCGGTCATCACAGTCATTCTCCCTATTTCTCAAAATCCTGATTGTCCTATCTTGAATATCATATGTTTGGGTTACCAACAGTTCAGTACAGACAGCAGGGCACAAGCCTCAGGCCATTCCTTGTCACTGTCTCATCTACAATGGGAGGTGGAGGAAGAATGGGACTGACTAGTCCCTGATGTCACAGCCTGGTTTCAGCTCTCAGAATCCTGTGAACACTATCTAGATGAAAAAGACACAAACATTCCAAGAACAAAATGTTCCAGATCGTAAGGCAGTCTAAGTCAAGTCTGAGGTGGAGGAGAACTCTCTAAATCTTTAGGGGCAAAGCACTAACATTCCCAATTATATAACTAAGTAAGACTCAACAAATCAGTAGTAGCAGCACTTGGGTTACTTTTTTTAATCCTGAAAATAAGGGTGTCTTTTTTTTTTATATCTTCACATTTTTAAAAAAAGTTCACCAAAGTCAGTTGTTCCAGAACAAAAATGAGGTATGAATCACTCACTGCTCCTCCGTGCTATAGAATCAAACTTCTACCATACATAACTAAATAAGTTTACTACTAAAGACATTAATGTTTATTAGTAGGGTGAATAATATCTGTCCTATGTATATCATGGACTATGTAAAGATTTCAAAAGAAAGTACATTGCACAAGGTAACAGAAACACCAGGGAATACTTTGAAACCAGAGCTGCTACATGGTATTGCTGTTTATAGGTGGATTTAAAAAACAAGATGTAAACCATAATAATAAGTTCCAAAAATTAGGTAATTCTGTTACCCTAGCTGTTTGGTGAATATATGTGGGTTTAATTCAGTAATGTTTTAATTTAGTGTCTTCTGAGTACAAGTCAGTATTATTGAAAAAATTACATCCCCTTGACTGAATGCAGCACTTTCAGCTTAGCTACTCAGCTGCATTTATACCTGCCCCAGAAAACTTAAGAGCTCTACTGCTGTTAAAGAACAAGGGTTGCGTTTGTTTTTCTCTATTTTACATGACAAGGGAGAAAGAACATTAGGGTTTCCCTTTGTCTAAAAAACTGTTTTGTTCTGTTAGCAGCAACATGATGTGTAAGATATAACTAACTATAATGGTAAAGACCAGATTCCAACTCATCCAATTCAAGATATTACATTGCAGCAGCTCAAGTCTGTAGTCAGCAAGTGGGACAGAGAGGAGGGAGAGAGAGATTTTAAGGACACAGTTAGAGCAGTGATTCCCAAACAATCACTCACTGCCCACGCACATTCAGTAGAAAACACTGAAGGAAAGCAAACTCCTTCCTGATAAGACAGCTTTTAAAGTCTAACACTGAGCAGTTGGAGACTCAGAGATAGAGAATGTCCTGGAAAATAGCAACAAAAGGGCCCTGGTAGAAGGAAGTAACATGAATTAATTCAAAAACAGTTGTGTAGATGTGGCAAATCCTAAACGAAATTTAGCATTTTTTAAAATTTTTCCAGAAAAAGAGCAAATCCGACACACTAGTACTAGAACTAGAGTACTAGTATAACCTGGGCAGCTGAAGAACATGTAGAACAGTTTATTCATTTTTTATGTCTGTTTTTACTAGCATGGGGAATGGAACCCAAGGGTACCTTACCACAGATTTCATCCTCAGTCCTTTTTATTTTTTATTTTGAGACAGGTGTTACTAAGTTGCCAAGGCTGGCCTCAAACTTTACAATCCTCCTGCCTCAGTCTCCTGGATAGCTGGGATCACAAGCATGTGTCACTGTGCCTGGCTTAGGACAATTTAGAAATTTAGACATTTATACCCCAAAAGCACCCAAGGATGCTTTATTTGTTCAAAAGAATTAATTCCTTGTGGATACGGGAATGCATAGTCTTCTTAAAGACCATTAATAATTGATCTCATGTTTAGGCCAATTCTGTAGTTATTGCATATATAGCTATCCCTTGTCCTAAATTTGTCAACTTCATATGGTTTCAACTTCAAAACCTGTCAGGTATGATTACATCTGATGATTTCTGGATCTACTCCAGTTGCTAAAGTCCACCCAGAGTGGGCAGATCAGGCAAGCATGCTGCCCCACAGCTGGCTGCTTTAAGATGTTGGGGCATGTCACACATTTTACTCAAAAGAGACACCTCCCCAACCCTTATTCAAAGCCTGTTTGCCTTTCTTTCTTCTAATTCAATAATAAATATATATTTTTTTGAATTTCCAATATCGACCAGGTTGTGAATAAGTCCCTGGCCAGTTAGTGTAAGGCACACTTTCTACTCAAATGTGGTGGGAGATCATGAACACCTTTCTGAATTAAGACCTGAGATTCAAGTTCTGTGTGAAATTGAAAAATCAAAAGTATTAAAGTTACCTTTTAGGGACAGTTCTATTTTTCTGGTTTTGAATACACAATTCCTAGGTCTGTAAATTTCTCCAACTTAAGTGGTAATACTGCTTTCTGACCTCCCCTCACTTGATTGACTTTAACTTTGGAAGCACTCTCATATATATTCCTGTCCCGACAATGATTTTGAAGGCTTTTTATAAAAGTTAGTGACTCACAGAGCAATCTGAGCAACGTAAACACAATGGCAACCTGTGTAGGTGGCTGCTGTGTGTCACATACCGTGCTTGTTCTGTGTATTTTCTCTAATTAGTCACACATCCTGAAGCAGTTAAGGATGTCTGTGGTGAGAAAAAAGAATTATACTAGGACTGCTTTTAGCCTGACCTATGGTGAACCTGAATGAGTAAAGTAGTCCCTGGAGAGAAAATTGCTCACTGTATAGGGTAGGTGGACTCATTGCTTTCAAGGCAACAGGATACATTTAGCAGCAAGGAAAAGGGAGTATATCAAATATATCCTGAGTAAGACTCTTTGGTGGTTTGTTGTTTTTCAGGCTCAATTTCTTTGCTTCAAAGGTCTGTTCATTAGAAAAGACAAGTAGTCCCAAAGCTGAAACTAGTCAGAAACTTCATTTTGTTATGAAGTCATCCTGGTAAAGGAGTGGAAAGGATTTTATTTAGGATATAGTAAGGAGTCCAAGATGCTTTTAGATGATTTATAAACCCATCAACTTTGATAAAAATTTACTCTCAAACAAAGCAAATTTTTCCTAGTTAGATTTGATATGAAAAAAATTAAACATAGTTAATTAATTAACAAGGAGAACTGATCTTTAAGGTTATAAAAGAGAAAGAATTCATGTATGCTTAAGGAGTAGTCAGGAAAGTGTCCTAACAATTCTACAAGGGAAAGTCAGTGTGCCTGTGGTAGGCAGAAAGGAGCCAAAGGCATATGCAGTGTGATTGAGTCCTGGTCAGTGTTTGGGAATGCAGAGGACTGCAGAGGAAGGTAAAAGAATATCATGAGTTCATATTTATACTGCTTCAGAATCTGTAGTAACCTCATCTGAAGTAACAGGTGAGGAAACTGAGGCCTCATGTTGTAGTGACTTGTTCAAGGACACAAGCAAGGCAGTATTGTGACTAAGGCACAACATGCCAGTTCCCTTCTTCATTTTTAGGTAATTTATGCTACTAGGCACTGTCTTCCTTCTGGAATGTAAAAAGAGGAAGTTTATAATAGCACTTAAGAATACATGTAGATTGCCAATAAAATAACTTGTTAGATATTCATAATACTCATTTAAGATAGATTTCTTCTGCCAATAATGTTAAAATTGATAGTATATGTGGGATACTGTCTATGTAATACAAACCCACAAACTTTAGGAATATTTCTTGGAAAGAAAATCTAATATTTAAATAGAAAGTTGATATAATGCTAAAATACAGCTTTAATCATCAATAAATCACCTAAGTACTTAAATATGAGTTGGAAGAACAAAAATGTATGAAAAAGATGCTCAACATCATTTGTGGTTAAGAAATTAAACATTAAAACAAAAATGAAATTCTAATATCTTAAAAACAGCTAGTATAAATTGCTAGAGAGAATATAGAAAAAGAAACTTTCATTGATTACTGATGGGAAAGTAAAATAGTCCAACCATTTGGAAAGCAGTATGATGTTTTTTCACTAAGCTAATCCCAGTTTTATCACATGATGCAACAATTGTGCTCCCAGGTATTTACCTGAGTGATTTGAAAACTTACGTACATACAAAAAATCTACATGCAAATTTAGAGTACTTTTATTCATAGTTGCCCTAAACTTGAAGAACCCAGATATTCTTCTAGGTGAATGGATTAAAACAAATGACTTCAGTATATCTATAAAATGGAATGCTATTTGGTATTAAGAAAAAACAAACCATCAAGCAATGAAAAGACATGAATGAATCTTAAACACATATTTCTAGGCCAAAGCAGTCAGACTGAAAGGGTACAAACTGTATAATTCCAATTCTGTAACATTTTGGAAAAGGTATAACTTCAGTGCGTGGGACTTAGGGGAAGAAAGGGAGCATAAAACCAGTGAAGAACGGGGGACAATTTAGGATGATGAAGTTACTCTGTATAATTCTGTAATTATGGATGTATGTTACATATGCAAACTAGAAAAAATATCACTTAGGGGGTTAGGGGATTCCAGGATGAAATGTAACTACCAACGTGTCAACCATTGAAGGCAGTGTTAAGGAAAGTTACTGACCTAAGTAACTTCAGAAATGAATGAGGTCTGTTGGACTCAAAAAGGAAAAAGAAACTGTATATAAGCACTGCACTGTAGTTGATGAAGTTTCTCATGGAGGTATAATTTTAAGACTCATTATACATGTATACTGATTGAACAATTAAGTAAGTGGAGGATGAGGAGTAGAAGCCAAGTTTTTTACTGTTGGAATGAGGTTGCAGATAAGCAAAAGGAAGAAGCCAGAATAACCTATAATAGATTAGAATTGGAAACAAAAATTATGAACTCAGGTATATCTTAATGAGATACAGATGGCAATATTTGTAGATATGTGTGTTTGCAGAGCATTCACACAAGTATCTCTCTTCTCTGTTGGCTGAAGGCCTACATGCTAGGACACTCTAGGGACATACACACTGAGCATCCAGGACCTGGTTTCTCAAGCCATCATCCAATTAAGGGAATGAAGACCTCTTGGAGAAGTGTCTTATTCTAGGACTGGAGCAAGAAATCTACATAATAGGAGCAGCTTGTTCTGGAAAATAAGGAAGTGCTCAGAAAGTATTTCTAAGGGTCAATGGAGCTAACTGAAAGAGTGGTGAAAACTGGAACAATTTAAGCAACCAAAATAAAATGATATTGGATCATAACCGAAACTATAAAATAAATCTCTATGAATTAATACTGATAAAAATAAATGATTGAATAAATAAATAAAAGAGAAGAGAAAATCTCTTTTGCAGAAATATTCCAAATTATTTATGTAAATACTCTGTTCTCAAAGTGGCAGAGCCTAGCTTCCCAAACCTTAAGTGTGGACTGTAGAGAATGCCTTCCAAAGAACACACGTAGGAGGCAGGTGGGATGATCTTGTGGTGGAGACACCTGCAAGCACAATCTCAACCAGGAGATGAAGATTAACATCAACAGTGATATTAATATATACTATCATGTTGATAACATACACCTTTAATAAGCGTGATGAAATAGTACTTCATCTCTGTGATCTTCTTCCCATAGTTCCAGTCTGATAATCAAAAAAACAGAAGTCAAATCCCAATTGAGATATATTCTACATACTACTGTATAACCAGTACTTCTCAAAACTATAAATGTTATCAAAAACAAGATAAGTCTGAGAAACTGTCATAGCCAAGAGGAGTCTAGGGAGACATAATGCTTAAATGCAATACGGTGTTTTGGATGAGTCCCTGAAACAGAAAAAGGATATGGGTAAAAACTAGGGAAATCTGAAAAAGTATGGATTTTAGTCAATATTGGTACACTATTTGTAAATGATGTACCATACACATGTAAGATGTTAATAATAGGGGAATCTAAGTGTATGTTATATGGAAACTCTATATGATCTTCCCAATTTTTCTTTAATACTGTTTTTCTAAAACAACAAAACAAGTTTGCTGAAAAAAAAAATCTGTTGGAGGAAGAATTTCAGATTAAGAGTGCTGAATTTTGCATAAAGTTTTCAGGAAAAATAATTAGATTGGTATTCCACGATGCTCAGAATCATGACACTAAGTTTTTGTTTAGAGAGGTACTGGGGATTGAACTCAGGGGTACTCCATCACTGAGCCACATTCCCAACTCCATTTTGTATTTTATTTAGAGACAGGGTCTCACTGAGTTGCTTAGCACTTCACTTTTGCTGAGGCTGGCTTTGAACTTGTGATCCTCCTGTCTCAGCCTCCCAAGCCACTGGGATTACAGGTGTGTGCCACAGTTCTCAGCAGCACTGAGCTGTTGATCTTGCAATTTTGAAGTAATTTTTCAGATGCAGAAGGGCAGGAATTGTTTTAATAGGCATTCATCATTATTTTTTTAAATGGGATGAAGAGGGGAAATACTTTATATTTTACTCTAATCTTAGCAGATCTTACTGTTCCAAAAAAGTAATGAAACCTTAGCATTCACTTTAGATTCTTTCCAGGTTTTCATTTCTATTGATGTTTGTACTCGGGGAGCAATTTAAACATTAAGCTGATAAATGCTAAAGACAAACTAAGTCTCTCTCTTTAGGAATGTCCCACAGTAAAATCTTTCCGAAATGCATGCATTTTCTACATATTCAATTGTTCAGAGTCAGATCATCCAGTTTTCTTTTTTTTCTTCTTATTGCATTTCTTTCTTTTATCCATTCTGCCAATCTCTCATTGATAAAGAGAGAATGGAAAGTAAAAGCATATATTATCATAAAAGTATTATCCAAAATGGGTGTTTTGACATGTCTGTAGACTTGATTTCTGTATGGTGTTTTTATGCTCCCTACTTAATGAGCATCACTCAGCTATATCACATATTCCAGATGCTCAGAATTGAAAACAACTTTTTTTTGGCAACAAGTAGTCCTGGCAAGTAGCCTGTGTATTGTCATGAGTCTCCTGTGCTTTATTTCATTCTGACCAAATCCTAAGCTTGGGTTTATAGGCATTTTCAAAGATGTATCTAGAACTGATGCCTACTTCAAGTGTGACCTCATCATCAGGTTGCTCATATCTAGATGATACTTAACTTGGAGGAGGATTAATCTTCAGTACCATTTCTTCCTATACCTGAATCCTGCTTGGAGGTCTTGGCCACACATATTCCCTTCATGTGCTCTTATAAGAATGTAAAAATTCTGAAATTTGCTTTGAATTTACATTGTGTTTGAACTAGAGTGTTTTTTAGAAAAGTTGTGCCAACTTGTATATTCCAGTACTGGTCAAATTTCAGTGGACTTAAGACTAGATGGCACACAAAGTAATTGTCTAGTAGTAGTTTTTTTTTTTTAATCAATAAGCAACAGAGTGCCTGGTGAGTATATAACATAAAAAAAAAATCTTTTTTATTTTCTGTCCTCCTCTGTTTTACTTACTCATATACAGTATATCAGTCTTTCAGATACACTATTCTTCAAATGGTTGTGCTAGCCTGCTCTCATATCACTTTCTCAGCATCTTGCTGGACCATGAAACACACTCCATTGCTACTGGAAAGTTTGCTGTAGTGTGTGTGGGTTTTGGCAGGGAGAAGTTTATTTCACAGGTCAATAGCTTAAAGGAATGGTTCTTGCCTTTGTTGAGAGAATTTCAGCCCTTCTGATCAAAGGTGGGGGCAATTGCTAGGAGAAGGGGCACATTTCTGTCTAAAATGACACATAACTTCTCAACCAAGTCATACAAGTAAAGCCACAAGGGAGGGTGGGCTTATTATAACTGGCTAGCAGTGGGGTCCACGTAAAAGGCCAGTCATGCTTTCGTAGCCTAAGCCAGGCAAAAGTTAGGTCTCTTATGGAAATCACCTCCATGGTGGTATGGGTCTAGAATGGGAGGGTAGTGGGGGTGGAGTGAATGAGAAGTGCACATGGTAATAGCTCTGTTTCACGATTCTTTGGTTTGATATCTTTGTGTCATATGACAGGGCAGCAAAAATTAGAAAGAGTAATATGAAAAAAAAAGTTTGATAATTTATATTTTACGAGGGCCCATCAAAACAAAGTCCCACAAACCGAGTAGTTTAGGACAACAGAAAGTTGTTGTCTCTCCGTTCTGGAGGCCTTCCTTAAGTATGAAATCAAGGTGTTGGAGGCCATGTTTCTGAAGGCTCTATGGAAGGTTCTGTTCTAGGTCTCTCACTTTGCTTCTGGGAGTTCCTTGATTTGTCGCAGCAGAACCAAAATTTTCACATGACATCCCCTTTTGTGCATGCCTCGATGTTCATATTTCTCCTTTTTAATAAGGCACCAGTCATACTGGAAGAGGGGCCCACCCAACTCCATCCTAACCTCGTCTTAACTACTCATATTTGCGACAATTCTGTTTCCAAATAAGGTCACATGCTGAGGTACTTGAGGTTGGATTCTTATGTGTGGATTTCTGGAGGACACAATTCAACCCATAGGAACATCGAATTATATACAAGGACTTGGCAAGTGTTGTGGAAAGAGCTGTTCTTGCAGTTGATGAGTCTCTAGCTGAGAGCCTTTCCTCTTTGATCTATGAAATAATTAAACTGGTGTTCTGGACCAAGACATGTTGAAATCATAACAGTGGCATGGATTTAGACTGGATTAATTGTAAATGTTTTCAAAAGGTAAATTGTCCCTCTAGAATTAACAAATTTTGTTTATCAAAATGTTCATCTTCTTACTCCAACGTTACTATAATTTCTTTTAGTGTACTTCCAAAATGCTAGCAGAAAATTTCTCTATCTTGCTTTTCCTTATAACCTGGCCAAAAAATCCCTGAGAAGGGTTGAATTGGAAGCAACCAGGTATATGGGAATTTTATAGTCAGTAAATATATTTAGTATAGAGTTATCTTATTTTTTACTCTGGTGCTTTTGGTCCTTACTGAATCTCTGTAGCTCTTAAAACTTGAGTAGAAATCATGCTTTTAGTTGTTTAGTATAAATAGAGAACATTTAAGAGCTAATTCTCCTGCATCAAGCTAGAAATTCCAGAACTCTGACACATATAATTGACTCCAAATCTGATTCTATGCTAGGTTTTAATAGTTCCTTGTTAACTTTATTCTAAAAATGAATCCATTCTATACAAATGGATGGACATTGTTATTATTAGTAGACAAGAGAAGGTAACATACAATAAAGGAAAAGTAAAAACTAAACAAAAGAGTTCAACTATTATTCTTTAGAAAAGAGAGCCAAAATAGGAAGTGAATAATGCTTTTGTAAAGTTTTTAAACCTCACATGAAACCTAAAGTTCCATATTTTACCTCACTGAAAGAAAGTCTGAGAATCTTGATGTTCTCCAGGACACGTAACAGATGAGGTGAGAATTCTATTCCTTACATCTTTGGAAGAGTTGAGGTTTTATGACAAGGTATTCTGGCATTAGCAAAGTACCTTGTTAACCTTTAAGGTATTGTCCTTCTGGATCCTGTGAAGTTTTTTAAAGCTACATCATTTGTTTAGATCATTTCAGTTCTGTGACTTGTAGTACCCAAACTGGTTTCAAGGTCTTACTTCTTTTATCCTCCAAATGACTTTAGCAGAGAAGACACATTGCAGCACTGTTAAAAGTCATTTGTTGATTGCAAGTCTCCTGTCTCCTTTTCTGTAAGGCACTATTTAGTATTTGACCTTTTTCTTAAATAATAGGTACCAAAGCATTGTCCATCAAAACCACCTTTCCCTTTAGAGGCTATCTATATAGGGTGGCTATTTGAAATAAACAATAGCTGACAACAAGGCCTGGATTTCCCCTCTCATAGTTTTTTTTTTTCCCATTAATTTATTTTAATTAGGTATATATGACAGTAGGATGAATTGGGATTCATTGTATACAATTGCAGCACAACTTTTCATTTCTCTGCTTGTACACAATGTAGCATTGCGCCATATGTGTAGTCATACATGTACCTAGGGTAATAATGTCCATCACATTCTACCATCTTTCTTGCTCCCAAACTCCTTCCCCAACCCTCCCTCTCCTTTTCCCCATCAAATTTCCTCAATTTTCCCCATGCCCCACTTCAAACACACCAGTTGAGAGACTGAGGGTTAAACAAAGGGAACTGAGGCATGAAGAACAGTCGGGCCTGGAGTCAGCACTTGAGGTCTTGTCTGGCCGTGCGCACCAAAGTCTGGAGAGTTCATAGGGGACCTATTTCATTTTAGGTCCCAGGGAGATGAACATCTATCTACTTTCGATTTAGACTTCAGGGATGGCTTGAAATTTGAAGGAATATGTGCCTAGGGTGTTATTCCCTTTACATTCTAAATGAGGTACAAATGGAGCTGGAAGTCAAATCCCAGTGTGTGTTGGAGAGACAGGATCTGGTAGCTCTTAAGAATTTCATTATTAGTGTCTAGGAGTTGCTAAGCGTGGCATCCTTTCACTAAGCAAGCATTCTGTATGCCCTTTCTTCCTATGGCTAGCTTGCCCAAGGAAGGTCAGAGCTGTAATTCACTAAGCAACATCTTTGCCAAATATACTAATTTCTTTTACTATTTGTTCCCTAGGAACCCCATATTTCTAAAATCACTAAAGAAAGCTTAAGTGTCTGGAAATTACCACATACACTTATATCTTGATTTCTCTCATCATTGCAGGAATAAGAAAGCGCATATGTGGAGGTTTCCACCTCCATGGTACTTGCTGCTGATACCCATTTTGTATTAATAGTAGAGAATATAGACATAAGGTTGTCTCAAGAAAGTGAACAATATTATTAGAGATTAGCCTTTTCAGAGTGCATCCTCTGCACTAGAAATTGTGTTGAGCATTGTACATGTATCATTTTAGCCCTTACAATAGCACTGCATGACCTCACATACACCTAAATTTTTAAACTTACCTTTATCCCATTCTTTAAAGTGGAATTTAAACCCAGATGGTCTTACTTCAGATCAAGCCCTTACCAATGGTTTGATATTGCCTACTATAATTTCCCTTCCCTTTTTAGTTTGGGATGTGAATACAGAATAAAATTAATATTTACAAATAAATGAAGTAAGTGAAGAGTGATTAGAATGTGTGTGTCTTCTACTTATTAACTGTAAATTGCTGCTTTGTAGAGTCCTGGGTTGCAATTGCTTCCTATCATGGTTTCTGATTGATAATTAGCTAATAGTGCTAAATCTAGCCAGGAGAATCTAACTTTTGATGAATTCAAATTTGAGTGAGAACTCAGGCCAATTTTGGGATGAAGATGCTTCCTAAGATTTGTAACCTCAAACGTCTGGTGAACTTCCTTGCTTTACACTCCCATGTGTGAAGCCCAAAGGATCATAGCAGGCAACAAGAAAAGGTGCCTTTATTTTTTTAAAAAAATTATATTTTTTATCTGTTTTAATTAGTTACACATGACAGTACAATGATCTTGACATATCATACATTTGAATCAGATGGGGTATAATTTCTCATTTTTCTGAGTGTACAGAACAGGTGCCTTTAGCATCTACCCACTGGCAGTTGGTTGGGGTCCTTCAGGTCTGCCTTACAGCATCCACCACTGATTTCTATCCTTGAAGTCAGGGCATGAGTTGGTTCTGAATTCAAACAGTAAATTGTGACTTGAATCTGGATATAGGAAGAAAAAAAAATCTGTAATTTTGGAATTGAACATTATATAGTGCAGGGTTGATTGCCACCATATCATGAATGGGAAATGACAACTAGATGCCATGAGATCATCTGGACCTCTGTTTTCCTTCAAGGAAAAGTAATTTGTTGTTTGTTTTTTAGAAGTACACTTTCACTAAATAGTCACATAAAGATATTCTTAAAAAAGTTACAGAATGTATGAAAACAAAAATAAAAACCACAGTTCCCACTGCTTAGGACAAACATTGTAACAATTAGATCTGTTAACATCATCTTTTTTTATTTTTATAGTTTTACCAGAGAGAGATATGTGTATATTTACATTAAAATATTATTATTTGTGCCTTATAACTAGGCCCTTAATAAGCATTTGATGAGTAAATAAAAATAACATTAGATTTTTAAAAATCTACTTATTTATTTATTTATTCTTATGTGGTGCTGAGGGTTGAACCCAGGGCCTCGTACATGCTAGCCAAGTGCTCTACCACTGAGCCACAACCGAGCCCCCAAAATAACATTAGATTTTAAGAGCTATTTTCAAATTTAATTTTTATTAAGCAATTATAGTGTTATCCTTTTAATAAGATAAATTTTCTAATGAAATTTCTTTATTTAGAATCCAAATGTCATCATGAGAGTGATTTGGCACCAACAACTCCACATTATTGAGAGTATTAATATGATCTATTTATTCAGTGTAGTTTATTCCTTAGAACTCCTCTGATGGGGTGAATGGTGGTCATCATTGTTATCATCATCATAATCATTATCATCTTTGACATTTACTAAGTGCTTGGTATATGTTCAGAAAAACTTCTAATTGCTTTTCATTTATTATCTAATTTATTATTCAAAATAGCATTAGGATTTTCCACGTTACAGAGAAAGAAACTAATTTTCTATAGACCCCAGCAGGTCTACCTGGATACCCAGGAGGGTCTCAACCTTTTGGTATAACTACTAATCCAGTCTTATTACACCATGATTTCTCCTTTTTCAATTTTTCATCTTAGTTCATATAATCTTTTCAGTAGTGTATGGTTGGTATATATCTATAAGTTCAGTTGTTACATTTAATGTATTCTTGAATAGCAAGTAACAAAATATGGCTCAAACTGGCTCAAACCAGTGGTTCCCAAATTTTAGTGTGCATCAGAATCACCCAAAGGACATTTGAAAGCACAGATTGTCCTACCCTGTTTCTGATTCTGCAAGTCTGTAATAGGACTCTAGAACTGACGTTGTAATAAGTTACCAGATGAGGCTGGTACCCCTGGTATGGGAAATTGAGAAAATTCATTGACTTTAGAAATCAAGATTCAGCCCTCAGATTGGCTTAATTCAATTTCTCCAGCTCTATTTTTTCTACATTTCTCTCAGTTGTTATCTCCTCAGGTTGTCTGCTTAATCCTCAAACAGAAGTAGTAAGATGACTGGCACTATTTTAAGCCTTGGATCTATGCATAAAATGTCCAACAAAAGGGAATCCAGCTCTTTTAGCAATTTTCATAAGAACAAAAAAAATTCTTTACCAAAACCTTCAAAAATTTTCTTTGGATCTGGATCTACATTAGATCACCTCTGCATTCTTGAAAAAAAAAAAAATGAATGCACAGGGGATCACCTTTTGTTGATTGGCTTATGCCTGAGCTCCTGAGCCAGCCACAGTCAATGACAATAGCATGACCCTGAAATGAGTCAAAGATTATCCTGGAACTGCAGAATATCCTTCAGATGGAGAAAGACAATTTTGTTATTTAACTTTCCCTTCCATTGTTTTGGTTCAAAATACATTGAAAAACAAACCAAACAAAATCAAAAGCAACAAAATAAGTGTTGTTGTTTTTTTTTATTTCAGGATAAATCTTCAGAATTTATCATTAAAAATTGTAAACTATAAAATTTGACAAGTCAACTTTAAAACTAATATTTTAGGTTTACATATTGCTATCAATATAACATTATTTTACAATGATAGAACAAATGTACCTCTTTAAACAGTGCCTTTAACACCAAACAACATTTTTCTCCTAAATAAAATAGAAATTTGTCTATATCCCAGTTTCACTGTAGTTATAAAGAGTATATCTTTGATTTATTGAGTGTCTGCAATGTTAGGAGCTGTGCTTTATGTGTATTGTATAATTTTATCTACTTGCAAGCCCTAACAATTAGGCCATAGTATTATCTATGCTTTGAAGATAAGGATTTTACAGTTACTATGATACTACATTATATGACAATACATGTTTTCTAATCTTACTTAAATGAATACAACATATGCATTTTTCTTGATCACTATATACACTATACTGGTATAATACATACCACACATTTGTTTCAGAAATTATCTCTATGAAGTACATATAAAAATTAATAACTAACATTAGGGAAGACATGCCAATGTATGTGGTTGTTTTCATATCTGATTTAATTAAATTTAAATGTCTATACTTAAGTGTTTATTGCGCCAAAGACATTATCATATATAAAAGCATGAGTAAAAGCATATATATAATATATATTTCTGTATTTATGTATATGTGCATTCAGAGAGAAAGAGAAGGAGAAAATAATCTATATAAAACTCTTAGTATGATGCCTGTCTCATAGTAAGAACACAATAATAATGTTAAATTTTATTGATTTTTTAAAAGAATTCAATGTGACAAATAGTTATTGAAGTGCTAAGTGCTGTTCAAAGAAATAAGTATGTATTCATATAAACAGGCATTAAACAACATATCTTAAACACCACCTCTTTTAACATAGGTTGTTCTCAGTATACTCATTAAAGAGGTAATTTCTCAAGCAAATTAGTTGAGTAACTTGTTTCTTGATAGCAGCACAGGGATTTAAGACTGCCAAAATCAACATTGTATTTCAAAGGCTTCCAGGTTCTCTGTAACAAAGGCTGAGTAAGCCATGACTCATAATCTGGAAACTTCTATTTGAAGGCCTTATTATCTCTCTTCATATCTGGGGTGTGGGAAAGACTGGTAGCAGTGGGCAGCAGGCATGGGAGGAGTTCCGTTCTGTTTCTAGGGCTACGGAGCAGGAGCAGTGAGAAGCATGTAGTGAAAGTTCTCCTGGAGCAGTTTTTTCTTATGCAAGGTCGCCTCAGGGATGCACACACAGTGATCAGAAAACCTACTTTGGACAATGGAACTGTTAGAACTATTGATATCTTCCAGTAGCTGGCTGAGTCAGTCATGCCTTATTACCTAGAAGTAAACTCCTTCTGTCTTGTATCTAGCCACTTGGATTGAGTGCTGCAATCAAGGGGGTCAGAAAAAGGTATTTTTAAGTTTCAATTTTGAACCTGCATAAAACATAATTGAAAGAATAGTTTATTTATTTATTTTTTTTGGCACTGGAAATTGAACCCAGGGGCTCTTAACCACTGAGCCACATCCCCAGATCCTTTTTTATGTTTTATTTAGAGACAGGGTCTCACTGAGTTGCTTAGGGCCTCACTAAGTTGCTGAGGCTGGCTTTGAACTTTTGATCCTCCTGCCTCAGCCTCCGGAGCACTGGGATTACAGGTGTGCACAAGAATGTTTTTAAATTGTGACTGTCATACACCCCTGTGGCCCTGGGCAATGCCCTAACATTTTTGAACTAAAGTTTCTTGTATTTTAAAAAAGAGTGATATTATCTACTTAATAGACTTGTTGTGAAAATTTAATTATATCACAAATGAGAAAGAGCTATCTCAGAGCCTGGCAAATGTAGGGTCTCACAGAAAAAAAAAATTAAAAAGTTAATATTATACTAAATGTTCTTTATATTTAGGAAGTCCATATAATTTCCATTAGAAAGCATTTTTGACAGTAAAAGGGTCACTGATAATAATTATCTTAGAGTAAGAGGGTAAACAAGGTTTATCCTGAGAAATGTCAAGGGTATGTTCACTCTATAATCATTTTACTCTAAATCATAGGACTAAAATAAGGAGTCAGAACAGAATTCTTTCTTTCTCCTCCTTTTCTTCTTCTTTTTTTTAGTACTGGAGATTGAACCCAGGGTGCTTTACCACTGAGTTACATCTATAGCCCTTATTATTATTATTATTATTTTTAATTTTTCTATTTTGAGACAAGGTCTCACTAAGTTGCTTAGGTCCTCACTGATTTGCTGAGACTGGCCTCAAATTTTCAGTCCTCCCCCTTATCCTCTTGAGTCACTGGGATTACAGGCATGTGCCACCTCACCCAGCATGAATGCCTTATTTCTTGAAATTATAATTTTGCAATCACTTAAATTTTCTGTTGTTGTTGGCAAGAAAGGCCCAAGGTTCCTCTCAGATGCTTTGTGGTTATCTATCACTGAATCATGTATACTACATAGTTTGCTGTCAGCAGTACAGTAGGGGGAAAAAATGACACAGTTTTCTTTCTCTCATATTCTTTCCACTTTTCCCCCTAAGCTGAAGAAAATGTAGTTTTCTTCTTGCCTGAAGAGCAACTGCAATGCTTAGAACTCCAAAAAATTACCACCTTCTCCAGACATCACAGAAGTGTCCCTGGGGTTGGTGAGATGAAGGTAAGGAGGAGATTTTTCATGTAAGCTTGATTTGGGAACCTATAATATCTAAATAACATTTCCTTCTTTCTGCTGTTACTTAATCCAAAATGTACTCTTATGATACACTTGATGGCATTCAAAATGTTGAATTCTGAGGCAGTAGGATGGTTTTGCATCCTTAACTTTTGAGTTCCTATGTGATAGAAAACAAGTAGTCTTGCTGTTCAATAGAGGAAAGACACATTTTCTAAAAATAGAGGATAAATAGGAAATATATATCAGTTTTAAATGATTTTTATAAAATTGTAACTTTCAAGCATGGAAGAAGGGAAATAAATGTATAAAACAGATACATGAAAAATTTGGCATTGCCTATCATTTTATTTGGAGATTGATCTTGAGCTCTTAACTTCTACTGTTAAATCCTAAATTTTCTAAGGAAGAAAGAATAGACACTTTGAACCCTGTTCCAAGAAACTGACTAGGTCTTCCCATCTAAATACTAGGAAAGACGTCTAGAAGGAGTCAATTCCAGACCTTCAGCCCCAAAGTGCTGGGTGCTAATTCACTGATAACTGACAAGTCTCCTACTCATAAAAGATCACCTGGACAGATTCTTATTGGTTCATTCATTCATTCAACAAGAACATTATGATCCTATGAGTGCCAAGTATTAGGTGAAATGCTGGTGATTCGAGCATGATCACTGCCCATTCCTGTTTCGAAGTTGAGTTAGGCAGAGAGCATTGTTATAAATAGTTACTATAAAATGAGACTAGGATTAATGACAGAGGACGCTAAAGACTCTATGGGAGGCCATAGACGCCTGGGAAGATTTTCTGAGTATGTGACTTAATGTTGAGTAGAATAAATAAGTATTGGTTAGTTTATAATGGAAATGATGTCCTAGACAAGAGGGATAATCTGTATGGAATGGGAAGAAATAGAAAGATTGATGTGAGGGTCTGCAAATAAAATAATAAGACTAGAATAAGGATAGTCAGTAAAGATGAGGTTGAAGAGGTGAAAAAGTGAGTCCTATTAGGAGTTCAGACTTTATTGGGTGAGTACCTGGGAAGCCAAGGAGAGGTTTTATGCAGAAAGTTGACATGATCAGATGTGCACTCTATGGAAAAAAATTGTGAATGGGGAAGGCCAATTAAATAATGATATAATAGTTAAGATAAAAATTAATAGCAATTTCTACAAAAATGTCAGTGGACATGCAAAAAATTTGGAAGGAGTTTTAACAGGGTTTGGTGATTTCCTCTTTCTTTCTTTCTTTCTTTCTTTCGTACTGGGGATTGAACTCAGGGGCAATTAACCACTGAGACACATCCCCAGATCCTTTTTTGTATTTTATTTAAAGACAGGGTCTCACTGAGTTGCTTAGCACCTCACTAAGCTTCTGAGTCTGGCTTCAAACTTGAAATCCTCCTGCCTCAAGCTCCCAAGCCTCTGGGATTACAGGCATACACCATTGTGCCGGGCGGATGACTTCTGATTAGATCGCAATGCCCCTAAATTAGGTGGAGAATATTTAAGGAAAAGAAGTGAGCTTGAAAGGTGGTGATACTGAGTTCCATTGTGGACAAGCTGAAGTTGAAATGGCTTTAGTATATTGTAAGGTGGAGACTGCAAAATGAAAGTAGATGGTATGACCAGGAACTCAAGAAATTATGGTGTATCACATTGAAAAAAGTGGAGTCATTATCATGGAAGTGGTCTTTGAAGCCCTGGGAGTATATAAGACAGTCTAAAGAGAGTGGGCAGAAGAGAATAAAGGAGGGTTAAGGATAGATTCCAAAGCAATGAAATATACAGAGGAGCATTTTTCTGTCCCTGAGGTTTCAAAAGTTCTTCAGCAAAATAGATAGCATGTGACCACATTCTAACTGGTGATAAGATAAAGTGCCCGATACTATGTGCAGGATTACAGTGTCTGTTGATAACTATTGATAATTTTAAGACAAGGTTCCAGCTCATGAAAAACATCTCACTAGGCCCAAGGATATGAAGAGGACGCAGCCTGACTATCTCACTAATGTTTTTGCAGTTTCTTGCTTTTCCTTCCCTTCCTTGGTAATGTTCTATCCAGGACATGCTGTCCTGGTAACATGCCAGGCATGAGCAGCTTAAAGGTTGCTCTCACTTTATTCTTAGATAATATTCTCACTGATATTATAGAAAAAGGAATTTTATGGTAGGGATAGATGGAAAATAAAGTATCTGCTTTCCCTAGCCATGAGCTATAATTAGAAAGACTAGAAATATCTAAGTCGTCATTCAAGATTCACTTTTCTCAAGTATCATATAAAAATTACAGAATGCAAAGGTTCTGATAAAAATTTTAAATGTATACCACTTTGAAACAGATATTCTTCTTCTTCTTATTATTATTTTCTGTCTTTGTAGTCTGGATCACAGCCACTTACATTTGCTGTCTCTTCATTATAATAGACAAATCTTAGCATGGTGGCAAATTATATCTGAAAGGATATCAAAGAAAGCTTTGAACCCAACTCCTCTTTTTTTTTAACCAACCAAATTTGTTATTTTTATATAAATCAGAGACTTTTGCTACATATGATTTTAGTTTGGAGGTCAGCAACTTGGCAAAATGCCCTCCTAAGTTTTACACTTAACTACGTTGAACTTTTACAATTTAGAATCCAAAGTGTATGGTAACAATAATCACAGGTTTGCATGGATTAACAAAAATCAAAGTGTAGCCTTAAATCTCTTATACATTTAGGAAACAGTGTTAATCATCAGAAATTGACTTAGTCAAAACAAACAGATATAAGACAGGTCTTCTAATGACAGTGTGGTCCTTCTACATCAGATACAATGTATAAAAGACAGCACTCATTGGTTATCTTGCTGATAAACTTACATAAACTTTCATTTTATAAACTTTTACATAATACTTAGACAAGAAGGCTTAGAAAGATGGAGTTCTCAGATACATATGTATACCTACTCACATATATTTAGGGTGTCAACTATATTGTTATAACCTAAATAACAGTTGTTTGTTTAACCGGTTAAAAATAATCATTTAAGACTTTAAAACAGGAACCAACCCTAATTCCTTTAAGACTTAGTTTCCCCCAAGTAATAAAACCTAATAACAACTGTAAGCAAACTATCTCAATAGATAAGAGCAGATCAATATTTCATACTTTGCTTTATATCAATACATTAGCCAGGATAATTTTAATAATAACATTTACATTCAGTTGATCACATGATTAAGAACCCTGGGAAATCAATTAATCATACTAGTTAAGATGTCTTGCTCCTGGGATTAACTATCTGGATTTGAGTGCAGTTCCACACAAGCCACTGACCTAGTCATATTATTTAATCCCTCTGTTCCTTAACTTCTACATCAATAATATCAGTTAATTATAGCATCTACTTATAAATGTTGGTAAACAATTCTCCATGGGTTTCTTGTGTTTCTGCCCACAAAGGAATACTGACTACCTTTGTTTTGTTTCAGTCTCTCTCTCTCTCTCTCTCTCTCTCTCTCTCTCTCTCTCTCTATCTATCTCTCCCTCCCTCCCTCTCTCTCTCTCTCTCCACACACACACACACACACATACACACACATATAGTATTTTTTTCCAAAGCAAAGGGCAGGTGTACTTACTATCCAGCATCATAAAGATAATATATAGAGCAAATGTGAGATGGGTTTATTTCCTTTTATAAAATATTTGGGTTACCTAATCTCAGGATTCCTGTCCTATTACATGACGTACTGTATATGTATTAGCTGGCCCTCAGAGAATTAGTGCAAATGCTAAAATGATATTCAACTTTTTATTATATCCACTTTGCTCTCTGAAAATATACTTCTGCTTTTTTTAAAGTCTCTAAGTAAATTTCTAAATTGTATATTTGACAAACAGAATCTCTGTAAATAATGACTCCTTAGTACTAACTGTTGGATTTTGAAATATTTACCACGAGATTTTAAAAAATCATGGTTTAAGATTTAATATCTGCATCACCTCAATGACAAAAATAACTAATATTAATCAAATACTTGCTAAATAGCTGATCCATGCCCAGTATTTTATGTATTTTCTTTTATTGAACCCTCACAACAGTTCTGTGGGGTAGATATTATTAACGACTTTGTTTCGTAATGGGAAAATGAGATATACAGAAGTTAAGTAGCTTGCCCAAGTTTTCATAGCTAATAGGAATTATTGGATCATGGGAAACCAAAGCTAAGAACTAGAGGTCTTGCTCTGTCTTAATTATGACAAGTAAATGACAGTGGTAAGAAACGATGCTAAAATTAAGAAACTATACTTTTCAACAAGTGATAAAACCTAAGTATTCATTATATGCCAATAATTGCAAATCACAGATCTGTCCTATCCCTTCAATAAGCCACTCATCAACAGTGGAGCTCCAATTTTATGCTCTTGGATAGAAGGGACATTTTTCAAGAAATATAATTATTTCATTCAATCTTAAAAGAAATAAAACTCTGTAAATCAGTCCAGCTTCTTCCAGAAACCCTTGAAGATTATACTTTTACTGTAGATATAAATATTACATAAAGATAATAAGCTTGCACATTTCTTTATTTCCCTTGTTCGCTCTCTGCTTCAGAATTTACACATCCAAGCATTACATTTCCAACTGTGAGGTTAGCATCAATATGTAGTATGACTATTGTTTGAGTTACAGTGTTTCTTTAAAATATTCACTGTTTTCTCCATAACTGTCCATACCTTTTCTATTTCTCTTTCTGGTTCACTTAATTCATCAGCTCTAAAAACAATGGGGCCTTTTTTCACTAGTTGTCATCTATGTTATTCCTAGAGTTCTGTTTTCTATCTTTAAGTCTGTCAAACATAGTAATTAAAAAATGTTAAAAAAATGTTTAAAAAAATGTTTCAACTGTTCTTTTTCTTTTGTATGGCTCATGCTACACTTTTGAAAATTAAGATTGACCTTCTTCCTTGATCAGCTCTTGCCCTGTGAGCCCCTGAGGCAAAGGGAGAGCAGAACAGGCAGGGGGCTGAGCAATCAGGATGCAGTGACAAACCTTTGTTTACTACAGCTGTGAAATTTTAGGATGTAAAAACTTTACACATCTCCAGATCTTTTGAATGTTGATTTTCCAGGGTTCTTAGTCATTATCAGTTTAGAGGGACAGGGGCCTTGTCTTTAGCTGATTGTTGTCAATACACTGTAATCATGAATGGTTATCGGTTATCATTAGAGAACTGTTTACCAACTTAAGACCTGAGGACAAGGGCAATTCCTTGTGCAGAGAGGAAACAGGAGGAAGGGGACTGCATGTCAGAGGTGAGATCTCTACAATAACCAAATACAGGAGGACATCATGCTAGGGAGGTCTAGAACTTGCAGTGTGTGGGAATGTGTCCTCCTCTGTGTCCATCAAAGGGAATAGCACTGAAAGGATGATAGAAATAAGATGTAGATTCTGCCTTTAAGGCTCTTACAGTTCAGTGGGAAAAATTAAGCCCACATGACCTAGATAGAACACTATATAACTATTATATGGGGCATAAATAAATCTGTAATGAGCTTAAAGAAGGAAGATGAAAACCTCATGATTAGTGACAGAATCTTCTAGAAACAGCAATGAAGAAATAGAGAAAAGAATAGAGAATGCTCAGAGAAGGGAATTTGAATGTATCAACAGCATACTTCATTGATGGAGGGGTTGGATGGAAGCAGTTACCAAAAGATTGGACAAGAATGTTTTTTAGCTCAGTGTGGCTTTAAGCTGGGAGCATCTTAGAAGGGAGACTTGGATTCCATGTGTGGCCATGATTCATACAAAACTCTGTGATTCAATTTCTGTATTTGTAAAAACAAATTAAATGGAATTTGTCTGTTGCCCTCCTGATTCATGATGTGTTTGGCTCCATTAGGTTATAATAAACATTACCTAAAAGCACCTTTTATGCGTCAATTTGGGCATGGTTTAAGGACTGAATTAATAGAACCCCATAAACCCTGCTCTTGCGCTGTGGATGATTGTAATAGAACATGTTAATCTAAGGAAACTGATAATGGGACTATCATTAGTACATTCTTTGTAAGAGGAAGGAACTGGCATGTACTATGCCCAAATACTGTATTTTCAACTACTTCATCTTTGCTCCTCACCCTTTTCTTCTTAAAGTACTTATCTGTTTCCAAACTATCTAAGTGAATACTGGAAGAAAGCTTAGCAAGCTATACCTAAGAGGTGATAGAAGAGTGACACTTAGGGATATGGGGATCCTGAATTTGCCCCTTCTGAATCCTGAAAGCAGACTGCTTTAAGGAGAGAAGACAAGTGGACTCTTGGAAACATTTCACAGATAACTGCCAATGTTGTTTATGCCCGCCGAAGACCAGAGTTTTCAAAGTGAAACAACTCCACTGGTTAGAAGAATATTACAAAAGAATAAGAACAAAATAATTTAGGAACTGTAGGTCCCTTTATAATACCTAAGACAGCTTTATTTCTCCTTCAGGGAAATTGTACACACACACACACACACACACACACACACACACACATTTGCTTGAAATTATGGAATGAAAATTACATGAACCAGAAACAGTCACTCTAAATTTCGACCCTTTGTTTTGCTGCTTAATGTAGAATTTTGGTAACCTCTGCATGCAGGGGAATGAAGAATCACCGGCTATAGTGAGGTCTGTAAAAGGAATAAGCTTAACTTGAAGTCAACTACAATTTCTTAACTTTAAAGGCAAATGTGGCATGAGGCTGTTACTTGCTGTATTTGTTATCTGGGTATTTTTTCCTCAGTGAAAACAGATGCTGAATAAGAATTTCTTCATTGTGAAATCTTTGGTGATTTTAATGTAATTGACTAGAACTTGGAATTCTACAAGAACAAATACCCTTTCACCAGTTCTTGTTTTGAATATGTGTATTCAGTTGATGCTTACTGAGCTTTAGGGTCTTTTCCACTATTGTTCTTTAGGATAACTCTGCAAAAAATGACTGTTGTATAAAGCCATAAAAGGTAGCAACCTAGCTAATATTTGTCTGCTTTATGACTAATTTTGTGAATCCTTATATTTTATGAATACACAAGCCTGTTGAAATGTATTTTTTTTTCCATTTTATTTCCTTAAGTAAAATATCCTCTTAAGAAAAAGTAGGACTAAAAAGATTAGAGTAATGTTTCAAAGAAGAAGGACTTCTGTATAGCGTGTGGGAAAATGTCCATGATTATTTTCTCTAGACATTAAGGAGATGATGTACTAGACAGTTCCTGGAACATGGTTAGAGCTTTGATGTATTGTTTTGGTTGATTGATATACCAAGGAAATTGTTGCCCTTCACAGTCAGAAGTGAACATAGGATGTGAAAAGTAAATAAAGTCTTAAAAGGGCAGCTTGTGCTGTAGCATTTAAAATTCTGTCCTCTCATCATCCTTCCTCCCCCAAGCTTATTTTATAAAGGTCTGCAGTATAATGAAGCTTCAAATAACTGAGTATCTGAGAAGAGTAAGAGAAAAGAGAAATGGGATCTGAATGAGGGTGGGGCTCAAATTAGGAGAAAAAGGTGTTCTTTGGGAGAAAGTGTCATAAATTTAGATTTGTGATCTCTCTGGGATCCCCCCCCCAAAAAAAAAAATATAAGAAAACTTAATGGCTGGGAAAGGTGCATTTGCATAGCATGCATGAGGCCCTGAGTTCATTCCCCACTACAGCACACACACACACACACACACACACATACACACACACACATACACACACACACATACACACAGATGTAAGAAAAGTAGAACTGAAATTGAAATCCTGGGCTTTGAATCCAGTTGTATATACTACTGGCTTCTCCTCTATCTTTCCTTCTCACTACACGCTTACCTTGCAGTAGTTGAAACTCAGAAGAGGTAAAGCAGTGACTGTCTCCTGATGCTATGTGACTTCTAACTCTTGGATCATTTTGTTAATTCTGCTAAGGTAGTGTGAGGGAATGTCATGTGTGTGATGAGATTATCTTCTGTTCTAGTAAAACTAGGAATTATTAATTATGATTATAACCTATCAATAGAGCCGAATTCTTTTGGACAGAGTGGTGTTTTTTTTTTTTTTTTTGTAAACCAGATTCTAATACCAGCCTCATGACTAATGGGACATCTGAAATGTTAGTTAACAGCCTCTGTGTGTTTCAGTTTCCTCTTTCAATAAACAAACCAATGTCTACTCATGTCCTATTGTTACGATGAAATGATACCAAATATACACAACATTTTGAGAGGAATAAGGCATGAGATTTATATCTGAGATACTACAATTTATTTTATTCTTAGCCTGGGAAGAGCCACAGACAAGGTAAATTCTGAAGCATATGCCATCATAACAGCTAATCTTCCAGCTTTGAGTATGTATTTATTTGTAGGAGGTTGACCTGGTGGGGGAGGGGTGCAGAAAATTGAAAAAAAAAATAAGTAAAGCAAAATGACAGTGAAGAAGACCAAAGAGTGCCTTTTTAAGTGTTTCTTTTGAATGTCATCTAGGATTGTGTTTCTGTTTTCTACATTGAATGAAATGAATATTTAAGGCCACCTTTCTTCCTTACAACATAGTTACTGGTCTCAGGTCTCTTCTTCCTTATTTACTTACAAACACTTTAAGGACAGAGCCATGTCTCCTGTTTTCTACTCATAGAAGACCATAACTGAGGTTTTCACACACAGTCAATGGACCTCAGGTGACCGAATCTTATCTGTTGATTTTGTCCATAGATCTATGGAGATATAACTCTTGTCACATGTTATTAATAACAGGAAGAATAGCAGATAATAAAAGGGAACTAAATCAGAAGGTTGTGCCTTCCATTTCCAGAGAAGTGCTTTGAAAGGCAAAACTTTAATAACTGCAAAGAATTCATCCTTTATATCTGGCCATCATCCAAGTTTCTATGCATTTTTTCTTAATTAGGGCCCACTATCAGTTGCAAAATATATGTTCCTCAACAACACAGCCTAGGTTTCATCATCTTTAGGACAAAGAATGCCAGTTCTTTTTCAAATAGTGTTTTGAAATGCAGCCTGTGATGAAATTATGGATGTAAAATTGTATCTCCTATCTTGAAGAGAACTATTGAAAGAAAAGCATCTGCTTTGTCTAGAATTCAGTGTCATTATTTTTATGGTATACTTTTGAGACACACTAATTCATTAAAGAAAAGCATGCCAGAAGGCAAATTTGATGGTTTAAATTCTCATGCACAATGTGTTCCAAGGATTGTAATTAATTGAGAGGTAATGAATGGCTGTGCACAGATTTGTTTAACTTCTTCACGGAGGATGTGAAGTGATTTTGAATTACATTTTCAAGATCTGAAAGAAGAAAGTGTTCTAGGTTTTAGACTGAAAGCCACAGGGTGATTGGGAGATTAGGAGGTATGGATGGTGTCACAAAAGCATTCCAATAGTGTTTCAACTGGTTTTGTATAAGCAAAATATGAATAAGCAAAATCCCTTCCCACACTGAAAAACTCACACTTGCTAATGGCATTCCATTTTCTGAGGCTGACTTAAATAGTGTGTTGGTTTATTATTGTCTGGAAATTGAGGCCAGTGAAAAATTTGCCTATTTGGCCCCTTTAAAGATATCAAAAACTAAGCTTGTCTTTAAGTCAATTATTTTTTGGTAGGTTTGATAAGTAACCATTTTGTGGGCAAACCTTAATATGGATACTTGTGGAGAAATCTCAAGAAAAGGATACAGCTGTGGTTAAAATCAAGGAAGAACTGTGAGCTTCAGGACCCAGGTCCCTTCAAAAGGCCTGTTATTATTTACCTTTTAGGTTTTTTTTAAGGGTTGGGTTAGGTGAAATTTGTGGTTTTATCTTCTGTTGTCATTATCAGCCCTTGTCTTTTGACATATAGCTATTAAAATAGCATGAGCATGTGTTATTAATGACAATGATGTGGAGTTTCTGTTGAAGATGTTTGACATTGGAGAGAAACTGAGGCTGAATTTTCCTATGTGAGTCAAGACAGACGTAGGGAGAAAGTTGGTAGCAGTGAAAACATTGTTAAAGGAAACAAGTAGGAGAGTCCTGCTTGAATTCGAGAAACATCCCTGGGTATGGGCCTTTGAAAGCTGTGAAACTATGTCCAATGGTGGGAGGTGAGGAGATCTATATGGCTACTGATAGGGGGTGAGCTCTGTTGTGGGGATGTTTTGGTTTCACAGATAGTGTAGTGCCTTTGTGTGAGCTTAATTCCAAACACATTTTCCTGAAGAAAATTACTACTGATACATATGTATTACCTGGCAAAATGAAATTACTGATGAATTATTGAGTAAATAAGTAAGTGAACAAGTTTCCCATGGGAATTAAGTTCTCTTCTATTAGGATAATTTTATAGAGTCAATCTAGGTATATAATGTAATTTATTTATATTTATTTACTTGTGCATATTATACAGTCTGGAAATATTATTATTATTATTTTAATAGTGTTTTTTAAAAAATTTGTTATACATGACTGCAGAATACATTTCAATTCATAGTACACATATGGAGCACCATTTTTCATTTCTCTGATTGTACACAAAGTAGAGTCCCACCATTTGTGTCTTCATACATATACTTAGGGATAATGATGTCCATCTCATTTTACCATTTTTCCTATCCCCATACCCCCTCCCTTACTCTCTCTCCCCTTTGCCCTATCTAAAGTTCCTCTATTCCTCCCATGCTCCCCTACCACCCCCATTATGGATCAGCATCCACTTATCAGAGAAAACATTCAGCCTTTGCTTTTTTGGGATTGGCTTACTTCACTTAACATGATATTCTCCAACTCCATCCATTTACCTGCAAATGCTGTAATTTTATTCTCTTTAATGCTGAGTAATAATACATTGTGTATATATACCACAGTTTCTTTACCCATTTATCTATTGAAGAGCATCTAGGTAGGTTCCATAATTTAGCTATTGTGGATTGTGCTGCTATAAACATTGATGTGGCAGTGTCCCTGTAGTATGATGTTTTTAAGTCCTTTGAGTATAAACCGAGGAGTGGAATATCTGAGTCAAATCGTGGTTCCATTCCAAGTTTTTTTCTAAGGAATCTCCATACTGCTTTCCAGATTGGTTTCACCAATTCATCCTCACCAACATTTATTGTTGCTTGCATTCTTAATAACTGCCATTCTGACTGGAATGAGATGAAATAGTTTTGATTTGCAATTCTCTAATTGCTAGAGATGTTGAATATTTTTTTCATATATTTGTTAATCAATTATATATCATCATCTGAGAAGTGTCTGTTCAGTTCCTTAGCCCATTTATTGATTGGGTTATTTGCTTTTTTGGTGTTGTTTTTTTGAGTTCTTTATATCCCGGAGATTAGTGCTCTATCTGATGTGCCTGTGATAAAAATTTTCTCCCATTCTATAGGTTCTTTCTTTACATCATTGCTTGTTTGTTTTGCTCAGCAGAAGCTTTTCAGTTTGAATTAATTCCATTTATTGATTCTTGATTTTATTTCTTGCACTATAGGAGCCTTGCTTAAGAAGATGGGGCCTAATTCGACATGATGAAGATTTGGGCCTACTTTTTCTTCTACTAGATGCAGGGTCTCTGATCTAATTCCTAGGTCTTTGCTCCACTTTGAGTTGAGTTTTGTGCATGATGAGAGATAAGGGCTTAATTTAATTTTGCTGCATATGGATTTCCAGTTTTCCCAGCACCATTTATTGAAGAGGATATCTTTTATCCAATATATGTTTTTGGCACCTTTGTCTAGTAGGAGGAAAATATATTTATGTAGGTTTGTTTCTGTGTCCTCTATTCTGTACCATTGGTCTACTAGTCTATCTTGGTGCCAATACCATGCTGTTTTTGTTACTATTGCTCAGTAGTATAGTTTAAGTTCTCGTATAGTGATGCCACCTGCTTCACTCTTCTGCTAAGAATTGCTTTTGCTATTCTGGGTCTTTTATTTTCCAGATGAATTTCATTATTGCTTTTTCTGTTTCTATGAGGAATGTCATTGGGATTTTGTTTGGAATCACATTAAATCTGTATAATGTTTTTGGTAGCATGGTCATTTTGACAATATTAATTCTGCCTATCCAAGAGTAAGGGAGATCTTTCCATCTTCTAAGATCTTCTTTAATTTCTTTCTTTAGAATTCTATAATTCTCCTTTTAGAGGTCTTTCACCTCTTTTGTTGATTCCAAAGTATTTTATTTTATATTATTTTGAAGCTATTGTAAATAGGGTAGTTTTCCTAGTTTCTCTTTCAGAGGATTTGTCACTGATGTACAGACATGCATTTGATTAATGGGTGTTGATTTTATATCCTGTTACTTTGATGAATTCATTTATTAGTTCTAGAGGTTTTTTGGTGGAATTTTTTGGATCCTCTAAGTATAGAATTCTGTCATCCAGCCTGGAAATTTAATATGAATAATTGCAAAGGGAAACTATTTGAGTTTTAAATAACTGTTTTTAAAACAGAATTTCAAAAAATTTATGAGCAGTAACAATTGTCATTTGAAGGCTTACTAGATCTCAAATACTCTGCTAAGTCTTGAGCATGTATCACCTCTTTTTGTGCACACAAAGAGCCAATGATGTCAGTATACCATATACCAATTTTATATAGGATATAGAGTTTCAGTGTGTTAAATCATGTGCTGAAAATTGCACAGCTAGTAAGGGAAAGAGCAAGGGGTGACATTCAGTAGTCTGATACCAAGGTACACATTCTTAATCCTAAATTGTCTTCGGAATGCTGTCCATGGATATTTAAAAAGTTTTAGATACAGATGCACTTCAGAATATAAAGAAATCCATAGATCCCATCCTGAGACTAAAATACACATAGGAACATTGACATACCATTTCCAGATATATGAACAAACATGCTGCCAGTCCCCACACATGTGAATTCCATGTTTACTAATGTAAATACCAGACTTAAGAAGGCAGAAAAATTATGTAGAGAAAGAGAAAAATATGAACATTACTGTGAAAAGATTTCTAAAGTGTTTACCACAGATATATAAACAAGAGAAAAATGCTAGGACACTGAATTTTTTTTAATTTTTTCTTTTTTTTTTTTTAGTTTTCAACGAATCTTTATTTATTTATATGTGGTGCTTAAAATCAAACCCAATGCTTTACACATGCTAGGAAAGTGCTCTACCACTGCGCTATGATTCCAGCACCAGGACACTCACTTTTTGAGAGTAGTTAGATGTTCTGTAACAAACAGCATGAAGTTTACTACACCCAAACTTTGAACACTCTACCACAATATGAGCAAAATTTAATTGCAGATTTATTTTTTCCCTTGTTCCCTTTGCCTTCTTCCCCATTCTATATGTTCATTTATTATCTCCTTTTCTTGAAACATGTTTTATGTTATTCAGTTCCTTGAAATGAATAAATGTATTAAAATTTTGTTCTATGACTCAGAAGATTAGTCACTGGAAAATGATAGTTACTTGGAAAAATGTGTACAGTTGTTTGGTGGAATGTTCTATAGATATTAGTTAAGTCAAGTTGGTAAATATGAAATTTCTCTTTGTCCTATTAATTACTCTGAGGAGAGTGTTGAATTCTCCAACCATAATCATGTATTCATTTTTTATTTCTATCAATTTTTGCTTTACGTATTCTTGATATTCTGTTGTGTGATATATACTTATGAAGTATTATTATGTCTTCTTTGAGAATTGAGTCCTTTTATCATTAAGTAATGTACCTCTTTAGCCTTGGTAAATTTTATCATTCTACACTCTACTTCATCAGCTATTAATATAGCTATGCCAGCTTCTTTTAATTAGTAATACAATGGTAGTTCTATGTCTTATACCTAAAATGGGTTTCTTATAGATAGCAGATAGTTGATCTTGCTTTTTCATCCAATTTGGCAATATGCATCTTGTAAACAATAGGTTTATACTGTTTACATTTAATATGATTATTTTATGGTTTTATTTATAGCTATTATTTTGCTGTTTTCTAATGTTCCTTCTGTTCTTTGTTTCTTTTTTCTTTTTCATTAATTTTTGCCTTCCTTTGGATTCACTGAGTACCTTTTTAAACTCTACTTTATTTCTACTATGGACTTATTTGTTATGCCTCTCTATAAAATAGTTTATTGGTTTCTACAGATTTTTAAAATATACCTGCTTAATCAGACATACATCAAAATAGTATTATACCATTTCATTTGAAGTATAAATTCTTTAAATTAGTACATACCCAATCCGTTTCTCCTATCTTTGGTGTAATTGTTGTCATATATCTTACTTTTACATTGTGAAAAATCTATATTGTTTTTTCTTTAGTCAGTTAGTTATCTTTTAGCTCAATTAAAGTAAGAAGACTTAATATTGCCTTGATTTGTTTTATTTCCAATGTGTTTTAGATAGCTTTTGTGTCACTGTGAACAACCTAGAGAAGGAAAAGTTTATTTGGAGCTCACAGACAGCTGACTCTATTGCTGTGACCTAAAAAGTAAGGCAGAACATCATGGGGGAAGGACTCTGAAAGCTGATCAGTTTATGGTGGGTCAGAAAGCAAAGAGAAAAGGAGAAGGAAGGAGTCACAGAGAAGATGTACCTTTCTAGGACATACCTCCAGTGACCTATCCTCCTACAGTTCTCACCCAGTCTCTCCAAACTAGGATGAACAGATTGGGTAGTAGCCCTCATAATCTAATTATTTCACTTCCAAATATTTCTGCATTAACAAGAACCATTGGGTGACAACTTCTCTCCAAACCCATAATACAATGTTCTTCATTTTCTTATGTAGATTCATATTTATGGCTGGTCTCATATTCCTTTTAAGGAGATTCCTGAATTCTGAATATATAATGAGATTTCCAGATGTATTAAATGTAGTTATTAAGAGGAAATAAAGTCAAAGATGACTTTATGATAAAGACATAGGTTTATACCAAAGATGCTGATAAATCACAATAACCCATAGCAATTAATTAAAAAGTAAATAATTCATTTAGAAAGGAAAAGATCCCATGTAAGAACAAATTCAGCTCTAAAAGAATACAACTTGGTACAACAAACATATTTTGTAATTTACATATCTGTCATGGAGTTGTCTGCATCTCAACATTCAAATTTCAAGGAGCTATCAAAGACCAAGGTCTCTTCATGCCAATTGCCAAGAAGGTGAAGATGAGGAACTGGTCCTATGTATGTGACTCTCACTTTTACACATGTTCACCTCCTTCTTTCCATGTCAACCTGAATGAAAGACTGTCCCTCGCTGGCTTCAATAAGAAATTTCCATTCTTTTCACATATTTACTGTACTTCCTCAACTCTTTCATTCTCTCATATGGTCTTTAGTCCCTTGTCATGAAACTGCTTCCTGTGAATTCCAAATTCTTCTCCTTATTTTAGACATAATATACCTATCTGTACACTCAGCATTATATATACAATTCCTTTCAGAGGTTATTAATATAAAAGAGGCTTCTGGTTCTGTTCGTCTTAGAGGTTTGGCTTTATAAATATACCCTATTGTCACAGGTAAATTTTTTCTAAGGTTTGCGCACAGGAGGTTTATTAGAAGTGCTCTTGAAAGTAGTAAAAAGTGCTCTGTGAAAGAGCAAGGTAAACAAGGCAGGATAGAGGCAGAAACAAAAAGAGATACGATACGGTTGGTTGAAACAATAGCTTCAACCAATGCCACACACATCTCTCAAGGCTGAGATGGTCCTACAAAGATGCCCCACACTGAGGAATGTACCTCAAATCAATTAATCTTTGGATAGTGGTTGCCCCTAGGAATCAGAACATAGATTTGGATAAGGTAGCCTCCTTTAGTTGAGAGCAGTTATCAGATTGAGGGAGCTATGAGTTGTCAGAGTCAATATGCTAGGCATTTGGAGCATGGTTTGATCATGAAGGGGAACCTGGGTGGTATCCAAATGTACCTAATTTGTTCCACTTTTGTGCCACACACCACTTGCCTCTCATAGTATTTTATCTCCACAAAAGAGATTCTGTTCTGGGAAAAGTTTAAAAGGAAGTCAGTAGGAGAAATTACAGCATTGGTTCCTTCCCTCTTTCTGCTCCTCCTCACTCCACCCTTTACCTCTGTAGCCATTCTCCAGGTTGTACCTAATATTTATTGTCCCACTCATCTATTAGATTCCCCTCATCCTTGACTACCCATTTTTTTTTTTTTTTTGCTTATCTGGTAAGATGACCTAGACCATCATCCCCTAATCAGTCTCTAGCTATCATGAGTTTCTGAGGATGTGGCTTCTGCATGTGTCCATTTATCATCAAAATTGGTTAGGGGAATACAAGAACCCTTCTCCCCATTCCCAAAAGATCACATAGGTACCAAGTACATTTTTCCTTAGTACTATTATGTGACGGTATCCCAACCTGCTGCAGTCTGGCTGGGCACAATCAGGAGCCACTTGTCAAAGGAAACTAACTTTATTTTTAGAACCACACAGCCAAACAAAATAGCTCCTCAGGAAAAACCCTCAGAGCCCCAACTGCCACCACCGGCTTCCCACAAGCCTCTCCCTCAACCACAAGCCTCACCACCTCCCCCCATCCTCCTGCTCTTGAGGCCGATTGGCTGGGTCATGTGGGCGGAGCCAAAAAAGTCCCCCAATGAGCAGCTCCGTGGTCTGAAAGGGCAGGGAAACAGCCCAATGAGCATCACCGCAGAGGAGCCAATCAGCTAGATGTTGCTGGGGTGCTGTGAGCTGGCAGCTGAAAGCTTGCTGGCAGCTGGAAGTTTGCAGGGGCCCCTTCAGCTGTGGCTCTCAACACCAACCTCCTTCTGATGATCAGAGCCAATAACCCCTGCCAGGACAGTGGGTCCTGACTCCCTGACACAAAGAATTATGTGACAGTATCTCAACCACAGGGCAGTTAGAGCTAAAATTTAATAGGAATTTTATGGAAGCATCCTCCCTCTGGGAAGCATGATAATTGGACCTATAGAACCTGGAGTTGTAATGGTGGGAAAGACAACTCTCCCAGATGAGTCACTCCTTGTAACCGATAGTTCCCAGATGCCATATTATCCAACCGGGCAACTCAGCATCACATAATGATTGATGACTTAGGGTGGGATCTTTATCTTGGAGGATGATTCCATATCCTCAAAGGGTATAATTTCCAAGATGCCACCTCATGTATACCTTCAAAAAATTATTCCATTGCTTTTTTAGGCAGGAAACTTCTGAGTCACAGTATATACCAGAGGACCAATACATTTCATGGTCAGGTCCCTACTGCCACACCTCATTTGCTGTTGCTACAGACTGGATGCTTATGTTCCTGGGAGTTCCTATGTTGAAACCTAATCCCCAGTGAGATGTCTGTAGAGGGGTTCTTTGGGGGGTGATTAAGACATGAAGGCAGAACACTCATGAATGGGATCAGTTCCTTTATGAGAGACTCAGAGATCTTCTTCACTTCTTCAGCCATGTGAGAATACAGAAGGCATCTTCCTCTTTCTGGACTCCATCTGCCTGTGAAATATTCTTCTCCTGCTCCACTTTTAAAGATTCTATCAGAAACTATTACAAGAAACTGCCTTCCTGTTATTACGTCAACCTGGAATTTGCACACACCCCCCCACACACAATACCATTCTAATCCTTCTTAAAATACTTAATTGCTTTTTATTATCTACCTCAAATTCCTTTTGGAAGTTAAGTGTGAACTTAAGTAAATAAATGAATCCAATCTTCACAGAGAAACTCGGGTTAAGAAGAGATGTTTCCTCTCCTGAATATACTAACTCCTTAATGGCAGATCCCACGTATTACTGGTCTTTCTATTTGTGGCACAAAGCACAAAGTAGGTATATATATAGTCTTTATGAGGGAAGGTCTTAGCACCTTGTACTTGAGTGGGGCATGGCCTTGTATTATATTTTGGAGTCATTTATTGATTCTATAAGTTAAAATATCCTTGAAGACTAAGTCATAATTTTAATTTTCTTAGCATGTAGCAAAGTATTTTAACATCAAGTTAATGCCAAAGTATTTAATATGTTGAGGGGATTTCTGCTCATCCTGGACACATGAGAAGGGAAGCTGACCTGAGAAATAATTACAGGAGCAGCCTCAGTCAATCCTTTGGGAATCTCTGAAGGTGGAGACCCCTTTAGAGATGCTGAGGCAAGAGAAACAAAGCTTTTCTTCATGCATCACTTGCTGTGGGACCCAGGAAGGAGACATGGTTTTGGTGAGGCAGCTTCTTCCTACTAAGGGCAATTTCTGAAATAAGATGTAGCTGTGAGACCTCAGCATCCAACATTCCAGTCAACTAGAAGAATTACTATCTTGGATCAAATGCAGCATCCTGAGAGGGGAATATACAGCCAATTACTCATGTTCCATAAAAATCCTCTTCCTGAGCTGTGGGTGCAAAGACCACACGGTAGTTTCTTTTTCTGAGCCCACACAGATCATTGTTCTCCTTGAGGATTTGGATTGGCCTCTGAGAGATTTGTTTTTCCTAGTTCTGCCCTGTCAGATACTGTATGCTGAAAATTTTTCTTACCCATACCTATAAAGGACTAGTTACCCATACCAATACTACCACTGTCCCAGCCTACTCAGGTAGGCTGTCTATCTTAGTATGCTTCATGTTGCTATAACAAAATTCACCAAACTAGGTACTTTATAAGGAAAATAGGTTTATTTTGTCTTATGGTTTTGGAGGCTATAAAGTCCAAGCTTGGGCAGCCACATTGAGTGAGGGTCTCATGCATTATTATATGATGAATGACATCAAATGGTGAGAGTTTGTGTAAGAACACAAGAGGCCAATAAGGTAAGGTGGTCTTGTCTTATGACGACCTATGCTCAAGGTAAGTAATCCAGTTCCACAGGACTGAGTCTACTTTGTGCAGATGAGCATTAATCCCTTCCAAATGTGGTATCCCTGTGACCTCACTGCATCCCACTAGGCCCCACTTCCCAATTCCACCACCTCTCAGTACCAGGACAGGGGACCAAGCTTCTAGCACATCAGCCTTTGGAGGACAAACCATATTCAAACAGTCTCTCACATCAGTAGACATCTCTTTTGATATGTGAGCTCCAGGTGTGGGGGCTATACTGTTGTCCCTAGATTGAGGATCCTAGCATGAGAGAATATAGGGCTTAGAAAATTAAATTCTCACCAGGGGTGCAGTCATCTTTCCCACTTTCTGAACTTCTGGGTTTATGACTCCTACACACAGGGAAGGGACATCAGCTTCTATTCTTTTCAGCCTCTCCCTGCATCTGTCTCCTATAAAAAGAAAGAACCAGATTGTCTATGGGCAGTTTTGCTTGCTAAGATGACTAGTCTCCTTGGATTTCCTTATTTTCTAATCTTAACTCATCAATAGCTAAAGAAAGAATCCCAAAGCAAGTGCCATTTATAGAAAATACTCATATTTTCTATAACCAAATTTGAAAAGAGGGGAAGATAAATACTTTTATTTTACTTGGAAACCCTAACCTTTTCTTGAATGTGTGGCATATGATTGGGCTAAAGGTAGTTTGCCCATGGATAGTCACAATGATTCTCTTTGTGACAAGATCTCATACACTAAAAGAAAATTGGTAGACACAGTCTTACCCTAGGGCTCCCACTCTTACTGGGTTTCAGGTTGAATCTGGAGGTTGAAAACCACTCTCTGGGACCCTACTTGCAAGGAAGCTGATTTGCTGGGCAGGCTGTTAATCCAGCTTTATCAAATTCCCCAAGACCCTCTAAGCCTCTGGTTCAATTCAGCCATTCTGTTTGATTCTTTAAAGAAATAATCTGTCTCCTTCCTTCCTACTCTCCTTCTTTCCTTCCTCTCTCTCTCTCCCTCCAACCCTCCTTCCTCCTTTCTCTCTCTTCCTCCCTCCCTCCCTCCCTTTCTTTGTTACTTTCTTCTTGAATAAAACTTTGCTAACAAGGATAATAGATCTCCCATAGGTTCTAAAGTTTCCCTAATAATGCCTTACTGTACCCTGCTCTTGCATTAACATGCTTTACCTAAACCTGATTTTCCAAACTATTCAATAGCACCTTGTCATGTGTCTTATTGCAAAAGACTCCAGTATTAACATATTTCCAGAGAACTTTTCTCCTTCCTGTTGGTACATGGTGGGCAAGTGGATGTACAAGTTTCAGCAGTTCTCCACAGTATCAAGTATAATTTTTAATGCTGTATAGGGTATTCTCACGGAAGTGAAGTCCTGGCTGGAGTGAGAGCATGTGTACCTCCTAATGCCAAGTCCAGCAAACTTAATTTCCTAGATACCCCTACCTCTGAAAACTGCCACTACTGTATCATGCATGGCCTGTTCCCTTAAAATTAAAATCTGACTGTTCCCTAGCCTGAATTCAACGAGGTTGTGTTTCTAAAAAAGAAGGTTCTATTTCAGAGTCAATAAACAAAAACCTCTCACCTATAACTTAGGATGTTATAAGATCATAACATGATACATTTTTTTGCTTAAAATATTCAAAATAGTTTTGCTTGAATGGTATGTCCCTATGCAAAAACTGCAAAGTTGATCTCAAAATCTCTACCTGGGGTTTCCTATGAGGCTACTATAAAAATATTTAAAATTCATAAAAAGGTATTATTTAAAATAGGCACTTTTGATGCACATCCTAAAATTTTCTCATAGCTTTTTGAAAGCTATGAGAAATCACCCTAAATTTTTCTAATATCTTAAGAAAGGCTTTACTGTAACATACTTGACTTCGTATTTATCTTGAGAGCATGTTTTTCTGGATTTGATCTTGCTCCAAGACTTTTTCTTACTTCTGAGAGATTTCTTCTGTAACAAACCAGATATGGGAAATAATTTTATTTCTAAACCCTGCAAATCCTACCCTGTTTTCATTTGTGTTTATCCTGCCTGAAAATTGAATAATCTCTACTTTAGTTTATATCCTTCCATCTTCATTTTATGCTGTACAGCTAAAAGAAATTGGACATCACTTTCAACATTCAGACCAGAAATATCCTTAGCTAGTGAAACCAATTAGTTCATTAGGACATCTCTATTTTTTTTCAGGTGAAGATTTCCTAAACTTTCCATCATACACAACCAAGGTCTCTTATCTTCTAGCCTCCAGCTCACTTTACTCACCTTCAAGACTACAATGATAGCCTCTCTGAGACTTATTGGTCCTGGAAATACCCCAATTCCGGGTGATACAATTCTGTTACTATTTCTACATAGTAAATCCACTCAAAACTCTTTCATATAAAACAACCTTCATTTTGTTTTGCTCCTCATTTTTATCAGTAGTTTAGGGAATATCTCAGCTGGGTAGATCTTACTAGGAGCCTTTCTTTCAGTTGTAACCAAATGTTGGCTAGGGCTACTGTCATGTAAAGGCTCAGCCAGGCTCACTGTCCGAAACTCCCTCTCATGGTTAATACTCTTCTTAATTGTCAACTGGGCACTAGTTAAGCTGGCAACCAGCGTCTACCTATGGCTTAGCTTCCTTACATCATTGCAGTTTCTTGGAATCGGACTTCTTACCTGGCAACACAGGACCCCACATGCAGAATTCTTATGATCAAGGTGGAAACCATATCAGCTTTTATGAGCTATGCTTGGGAATCACATATATCATTTGTCTTATACTCAGTTATCATAGTTACAAACCAACCCAGATTCAAAGTTAAGGAACATACACCCACTTCTCAATGGGAGGAATACCTAAGAATTTTATAGCCATTTAAGAAAACAAGAGACCTTGCTAACTTGCTTTCTTGCATTTGCACCTATAGCCCTTAATGACAGCACTAAACACATAAGGGATGCCCCCATAAACTTCGTTGACATAAGGACTTTTGGTAGGAAAAGAAAGGACTTGTGTGGGTGATGCTAAAACTAGTGAAGCATTGTGTTGGGGGATTTAACAAGAGAAAAGACTGTTGTTGACTTACTATTGTCTATCTTAGATGATGTAAGTATCTGTCTTCCTAAAAGCAAAGGGCTGACTCTGATTCTTCTCTTGGTACTTTTTTCATTTCCAATTATTCTAGGCTCAAGATAGACTTCTACATTGCTAGATCTTTTATTTTGTGTTTTTGAAAAACAGTCAGTTTTCTATACTTCATGATGAACTGGCAGAAGCCTTAAGCGAGTGATCTGGAAGAACTATGGATTCTCTCTAGGGATGGTGTTTTAGGGAGCAACTCTGGTCACAAAGATATCTGGCTGAATGTCTTTCTTTGTTCCATGTTAGTTTGATTATAAAAATGTGTTTTGACTTTCTTATGCTGTTGTTTACAGAGAAATTCCTGAAGTGAAAAAGAGAAACAATAGGAATATTATATACCGAGTTCCAATTCCTAGATTATAACCTAGGATGAGTTTAGTAAATGTACTTTTTATATTCATACAAAGTTATAAACAGCACAAAGGTCTTAGAAAACCTTTGTTATGGCCCCTTAGGACTCCCACCTAACAAGTTAATGTGTTATAAGTGGAAATGTCTACTGAAAAATGTCAGGCATCTTGTTTAAATGCTCTGAAACAAAACAATTTCTGTGATGCATGTATAGTGATGCCAAGAAGTTCATCTGCCAGCAAAAATCTCATCCTTTAACTACCATGTTATGGCAGCATGAAGGAACACAATGAGATTTGTTTAGAGTGTCAGTCTCCCATCTCTGGGCTAACTGGATTAAGCCTAAATTGAACATCATTACATAAGACTGCATGAAAATGTTTGCCTTTTTTGTACTCAAAGTACTCGATTGTGTTTTTTTAATAGCCAAAATTAATTGAGCTAATTAAGTACATTCAGAGTCAAAGCAGTAAATTTTTCAGGTATTCTAATTCATGTTATTATTTACTTAATACACAAAAGTAGCAGGGATTTTCAAGTAGAAATTCTTTCTTGTTGGACATGGCAAGAGTTGAGAAGAGGCTTAATAATGCGGCAGTTGAAAGGATGGATTTTAAAGCGAGCAAGATCTAGTTTTAGCTTCTCTGGTGAATAACTGTGACTTTAGAAAATTTGCTTAACCTCTCCATTGCTCATTTTTCTCATTTGTAATAAGGGATAAAGGCATTAACCTTCTTGGGTTGTCTCTTAAGGGTCAAATGAGATAACACACACAATTCTTTTATCTCTGTTTGATACAGAGTAGATGCACACTTAACAAGCCATGTAAGCGCGAGTATACATGTTCAATACGTACCCTGAGTGTGGGAAGTGGGGGGCAGAGAGGAAGGTGACAGTGTTTTGGCAAGAGCACATAGAGAACATTATTGGAGATGTAGTATCAATGTGATGGCTATTTGTTAATATATTGTTCATGAGATTTTGAATTTTAAAGATTCAAAACCAGGATGGAATAGAAACAGAATGATAGGAGGCATATGGGGATATATGTCACCTGGAGAGAATGTTTTGTACATAGAACAAAGAAGAAAGTCAGAAACATTTCTCATGTCCTGCTCACCCCATTTCAATGGTACTTTGGCACCTCTTCCTCACCAGCACTTCTGTGCACCAATGGGCAGAGGTCTGTCCTTTGTTCAAGGCTCAGGTGTCTAGTAGGTGAACCATCTAGAAAACACCAGGCCATTACCTGTCACTGCAACCAACTTAGAAAAATATTTACATTTTATTGTGGGAGGAAAGTTCAGTATGACATACAAATAAGAAGGGACTTTAATGAGAAGTGAGAGAGGGGAAGGAGTGGAGAAAAGGCTTTCAGATGTCAAGGACTTTCCTCCTTTTTCAAATGAACTGATGAGGTCACCTTTGTTTTTAACTCTCACATATTAGGCTGTTTTGAAGAAAGACATTCTGCAATATAATATAATAATCTTGCCATTTTTAATTACAGTAATTATTTCTACTACTTAAGATTTATTTCTATAATAGTTTTGTTTAAAAAAAAACAGTAATCAAGTTTAGCCATGTATGTAAAGAAATACAGTATAAAGTGGTAAATTTCTAGTTTGTTTTTAAAGTTTCCACACAAAAAAATTATTTCATATTTATGCCATTGTGTAAAAAGAAACAATTCTTTTAACACCCTTCACACTACTACTTAAAATATTACTTATGAATCTATAAGCCTTGATAAAATGTTTCCTGTTTTTCATTCCCCAAGGCTAATGTGACCCAATTATTAGCTTTGGATAGGGTTAAACAATAACTTCCCAGGCTCGCCTTTGTGAAAGAATAGAAAACAAATATACCTCGAAACATTAAGACACCAGAAAGTTTCCCATACTTGGACGTCGCCCTGGAAGGGTACGCAGGAATATTTTTTAAAAGTCTTTTACAGGTTTTTTCTTTGCTTACAGTACTGAATAAGTCCTTTCTACCCCTACATGTTAACTATGCCATGCATTTTATCTTTAATCCTATGCAATAGTGATTACAATGTACCAGGTACCATTCCATACGTCGGGAATATACCAGTAAACAAGATGGATCAAAATCTCTGGTATCTGGAGCTTATAGTCTAAAGGGACAGACAGAATACAAGCAATATAAATACGTATGGAATGTTGTGATAAATGAGAAAGTAACATAGGAAAGGAACAGAGAGTATCACTGGGGTTGGGTAAAGATTCCAGCTATACAGCAGGCTGTCTAGAAAGCATTTTTGAGAAGATGACAGTTAAAGAAAGATGTGAGGAAAGTAGAGGAGGCCACTGTGCTTGATGGATAGTTAAGCTGTAGTAAGAGAAGGCCAGGCTGCTGGTCTATTGTAAGGACTTGGGATTCTATGCCATACATTAAATGGGTTACTTCTATGAAACAGGAATCCATCATAGGTAAATCTACATCTTCTCTTTGTAATTCTTCACGCTTTTCTATTCCGTTCTCTGACCCAGAGAGGCCGAACTATGTTTTCCTGTTTCTTCCTTTTGATTACCTTCCTTATCTTTCAATCATTCAAATGTCCCCTCTGTTGGAGAAGTGGAGACCATAGCTACCTATGTGTCTTTGCATCAGTAGTTCTCAGGAGTGGCCCTAAGCCCATCTGTGACAGTGCTGGGCACCTACTGAATGAAATGCAGATTCCTTGGCCTCATTCAGGACATACTCACTTAGTATCTCTAAGACTGGGGCTTCAGACTCTGTGTGTTTAAAAAGGTTCCCAGGTTACTTTTCTTATAAAGTTTGAAAATTAGAATCCTAAATTACAGAAGTAGCACCCTTCTGATAAGCATCCAAGCAGTTTCTTAAACCCATTTTTTTTGCTCCAAAATAATTCAACTATTTGATTTGATCCTGCTATATTTTGACTGCCTATAATCTGCTAAATTTTTATTTCTATTTTTGTCCAATGCTTACAAAGTATTTTATTTTGTGTAGCATTTTATCATTAAATACTATCCATAAGAATCATTTTGTACACTTCTCATCAATTTGGATATGAGATCCCATGTCTTGTCCACAATACAAATTGTGGAAGGATTATCTATGTAATTTATATATCTGCACTGATTTTATTTATATTAATATGCTCATATCTCCAAGATAGATTATTTTTCAACATTTTACTTGAATTAAAAACAAAGGAACCTGAAAGTTACAAGTAAATACTATGTATCATTCTATGTTTTTATACTATTCAGAATGAACTTGAGGGCTTTCACAGAGGTGTAGTGGGGAATGTTTCTGTGCCTTTGATTGTTGTAGAACTTGAGATGAGGACTTCACATTTCCCAAGAATTTATATACCACTGCTTCCATATCACACACGGTCTTCTGGAAGACACTAGATTAATGTTTTCCAGAGTATTTCCATTGCAATTTCCAGATTTCCACAATTTTACACAGAAACTACCCTCCTAGTTTTTTGCAGATTTCACAGGTTAATTTCCCCTGTTCCAGAACATGTTGTTTCAAAAGATTGGGGAGAATCAGGAATGTCAGAAATAAGCAACAAGGGAGGCACTGTCATGTACCAAGCAGATAAATATTTAGTTGAGTAGCTGAATCCAGACCTTCCTAAGAAGATGGGATCATTTGGCCTTTTACTAATAATTCTGAATTATTTCCTAGAAGAGAGAGGGTATGGTATTTTGATTAAGAGTATTGCCTAGTGGTTTGGGCTAAGACCTATGATTAAAGTTTCCTTTTAAGCTGGAGAGGATCAGAGGAGGGAGTCTTGATGTCCCAGTTCAGCAGGACTATGTTTACAGCAAATAGAGAAAAGCATGCATTTCCTCTCAAGTATTAGGATTTGCAGCTGCTGTTTAAAACTACATCCAAAGGGGTGCCAAAAGCTGAAGCAAATGATCCATACATTTTTAGAACATAAGCAGAAAGGCTTGTGAATATTTTAATAATTGAACTGCATATAATAAAATGTCTTAAAGGAAATTTCTGCTTTTCTATGAGTTCAGTTGAATTAATTGTATTCAAAGTAAGTTGTATTTTTTTTTTTCAGGAAGATAAAGGAATTTTCCACTTTTCAAAATAATAATGCATTTTCTTAGGGAAAGGGCTTAAAAAGCTCTAGATATAGTTGTGTTAGATGGTAAATGAGTAGCAATCTATTAAAAGGAAGAAAAATATTTTATATTACATATCTCAAAGTCTTCATTTACTTTAGATTTTTACATAGGAGTCATATAATTTTGAAAACAAACTTGAAACTTCTCAAATTCTGCAATAGTATAATATAGCTAAACACTGGGCAAAGTTTTAAGAAGCTTTACATATGTGATCTTAGTCAATCCGTACAGCACCCCATGATGTAAATATTATGACCTTCATTTGACAGATAAGGGAACTAAGAAAATGTTTAATAAATCTGCCTGAGGTCATAGAGCCAGTGAAGAGTCAGTACTAAGACTGAAGAAACACTTGTAAAATTATCCCAGCCAGTTCTCCCTGTGGAAAGTGTACACAGCTGTCGAAAGTCTGAGTTAAAGGTGCCAGAAGGTCTACCCAAATACATTACCTTCAACAGTTTACAACACTGCCTAAAGTTCCCACCATCAAAGAAAGCACTTTGTGCTAAGATACTGCCTCTAGAAGGCTACAGTTTTAAAATATTACCTAAGGAGAATTGTCCATTAATGATAATAAGACAACATAGACACATTTTAGGTAAATCTGAATGACAAAATGAGAAATTAATGGAAGACCTGTTGGAGGAAAAGCTCCATAGTATGCATTTTTGTTCAATGTTGGCAAAGTGTTGGGGGGTGGGGATTATGAAGACAAAATTCATCCAGTTTAGCTTTTGTTAGATATGAAAATGATCCATTTTAAGTTATCTTTTCATTTGGGAGATATAACCATACCAGATGGTTAAAACTTTACCATTACAAATGGAAAAGTTTAATTAAGGGCAAAAATTATCTATGTATAATTTATTTTGTCCTTTTTAAATAAATTCTTTAAAAGAGGTCCCACATGCAGACCCCTACTGATACATGCACTTTCAAATATATATGTGAGAATACAGGGCTCCCTAAGAAAATTGTTCAAATTCATCAGTTTCTCCCATGTAACTCCCCCCAAACTGTCAAGTTAAATAAAAAATATTCTAGCACCGCTGCACTTCTCACCCATCACCTAAAGCTAGTGCCTGATGGAGGTAGTCTTTAACAGCTAAGAGAATATAATATATAATTGTTTGAACTGCGTATCCTAATGAGCATCCAGGGCTACATTTAAGCTGATATTTTAAAAAGCAAAATATGGGTACTGAAAATGATCAAGACCAGGATGACATTACATACAACTGGCTTGTGAAAGTACCTTTTGCCTATTCACTGTTTGGACAACCATAGATTCAACTATCCCAGGTTGGGGCTTTAGGTAAAAGAATTTGCAACATGAAAGTGAGAATGGAGGTGTTAACAGATGATCTTAGGAAAGAGGCGGTGGGAATGGGAACACTATTAATTTAAAATCTTTCCAAAAGGAGCAAACTGATCTGACTTTCTTGTTGAGCTACAACCAGGTTCTTTTCAGTTCTTAAAACATTTTCTTTACTCTGTGTTTAACAACAAATGTGGGCCAATAGCTGTGAGTTAATTGAAAAGGATTGTTTTCTAGTTGCCAAGAAACAGTGCTTTCTTACATTATGCAGGCCATTATGTGCACAGATCAAGCTTCCTGATTTTTCTTTTAGGGTTTAAGAATATAGGCTGCTGTGATTTAGCTGTCCCTTGAGGAGAGTAGCACAAATCAAGAAGGCTTAGAAGGGTGTTGTTCCATTTCAATTTTCCAGGTAAGATTTGGCTTTGAAAGTGCTACCTTCTTCCTTGTACTTAACTTTCCCTAAATCACTTAAAAGCTTTTATGTTGAGTGAATGAGAAGATCTAAAATAATGACTTTACTTGAGATAGCTTCATGTAAAATCACTAAATTGATTTTCTTCCAGTTTTAAATTGAAGGGGAAAAATAAAGAGGTAGAGTTAATATTGTCTGTGAGAATGGATCTAATGTTTGTTTCTTCTTGATTTCAGAGTAGTAGATTCATTTCAACAAAGAGGTCGTGTGTTTATATTTTTTTGCTATAGGAGCAAATATTATTTCTATTTGGAGGAAAGGTTTCAAATCTTGTGTGACTGGTTCTGGCAATGAAATATGCTTTATATTTTGTGACCTTCTCAAAGATTTCTTAATCTTATACATAAGTATAACTTGATTATTTGTCTCTCAAAAAAACACACATTTTTTTCATTATCTTTTCCTTCTGTTGGCTATTTTCTTGATGATTAAGATAAAATCAGGGTTCATATACTGAGTGGTGCTCATAAAAGTTATGATACAAACAAACAAATTTTAAAAGGCTATCCTTTATCCTCAGGAAGTAAAACAACAGTTCTTGGTTCAGTTAGTAGGTTCCAGGCTCACAAATGCTGTGCTCACTGTGGGTAATACCTGGTGAAACTTGAAAAAAGACTGGGTTGTTTGTCAGGTCAAATCATCCTGCTAATGTTAAGGGAGGCATTGCTTTCTTAGGCTCAAGCTGAATGCTGCAATCCTATGAATTTAAAGTTAACATCACAGAGGCTGGGTACGCTATATGTTGAAACAGGTGTTCACAGATGAATCTAGCTGAATGAAGTTATTGATCCTTTCTTCATATTTTACCTCCTGTCTTGCATGCTTCTAGTTTTTCTTAGGAACTTAGCTCCTTTAAAAGGAAGATCACCCAAATGGATACAAGTCAGGTCAAATATTTGTTGTCTCATTAGGTAAGTTTCCAGTTGTTCAAGGTTTGAAGCCACCTAAGTATAAATATGACTTGTGTAATGTGAGCCTTCATTGATGCTGCAGAGAAATTATTTCAGCATGCCTTTACCTGACAATATGATTTTGGTTTTCCACAAATGAACCAAGACTTTCATATGGAAACTATTACATGGAATAACGTTGATAAAATTATAGTTGAATAGGAACATATAATCCATTCATTTAGTTTTAACTCTAAAAAAGCTAGAGTCTCCTTTATTGAATTCTTATATATTCTTAATGAACTAAAATCATCATAGTATCATCAGCTATTGTAAATTCATCACACTATTTTTTAATATGTAGTAGTAAAACTGAAGCATTTACATAAATTGCATAATTTGTGGTTACCTATGCTTGGTGTGACTTACCAATTTTAGTTTTTTTTTAGGACTGTGCACTTGATTCCAGGTAGGATATAATTAAGCAATTCCATTGTAGTTCATATTTCTTGCTTCGCCTTGCTCAAAAGTGCTCTTTACTCTGAATTTGTCCTTTTGATATACTGGTGCTTTAGGGCTTAAAATATCTATGCTGGTAAATGTGTGTTTTGTTTTGTTTTTAATTTTTTTTTGCAACTGTTAGACCAAGGTGACATGTGAATATATGGGATAAATGGAGTGGAGCAAAATTCCAGACTGATACAATATCTCAGAGAAAAATTTCTCATATCTACATATCTAGCATATTATTTCCTCTTTGATGGTATGGCAAAGTGATTATGACATTTTTTTAAATAACTATACAGGGAATATTTACTACTACAACAAACATTGTTTATTTATTTATTTTTCCTTTGTTTTGTGGTACTGGGGATTGAACTCAGAGGTGATTTACTACTGAGCTACATGTAGCCCTTTTTAATTTTTATTTTGAGATAGGACTTCACTAAGTTGCTGAAGCTGGTCTCAAACTTGTGATCCTCCTGTCTCAGCCTCCTGAGTCACTGGGATTACAAATATGCACCACCACGACCAGTTTGATGGCATTTCTGTGTGGCATTTTTAGTTGTTGTTAAGCAAATATTAACTGATATTGATGTCTTCTCCATGGGTTAAGAATTTTCAAAAGGAATGAGGTCCATCTAAATCTGGATGGCAATCAGTGTACAACATTTTTGTTTCAAGCTTAATTCAGAAGAGACTGAACTATACTGATAATTAATAGATCATAGCGATAGACATATCATAAAATGATAAAGAGCACTTGTTAATTATTGGATCTAATGGCTTTAACACCTTGAGAAGACTTTAAGAAGGTTCCTAAAAGCAAAATGATGTGTGTGTAAAAGTAGTGGGGGTGGGGGTGGGGGTGGAGGAATGGTTAGCTGATAGTGTAGAGGAAATGAACCATATTATCAACTAGCCCATGCTTCTCCAGTTTGTCTGCAAGAACACAGGAAGCCTAAGAGGCTTTGACAAACCCTTCATGGAAATCAAGATTAAACTGCTGATAGCATTACTCTAATCTACCATTCAAACTCTAGTCAAATACAAGGTTAATTTTATGTATTTCATTTATTGTGAACTCAAGTAGGCTTTTGATTATTAATTCGTCTATTGCAGAGACTCAACATTTATCATTGTTCTACAGTTACTTCAGGAATTCTCACTAAGTAGCTTATTAATTTTTCAGCAACACTTATTTTTTCTGTGTTTTGAAAACTGGGATATTTGCCCTATGACACATCTCTTAAACATCATTTCAAAGATTTCTAAAAAACATTCTCATGCCTTTAATTGCTAACTTCTCTGTAGTCATTTGGTATAAAATTTATCTGACTAGAAATTCAGAATAATATATAAAATAATATAGTGCTCTCTTATTCTCTGCTTCTTAAAATACTAGATGATTTTCCTTAATATAAGTACTTCTTTTAGTAATTATAATTGTTATATTGTTTATATATAATCAGTACCAACTTTGTCTTGCTCTGATATGCCATGATGTTCCCATCTTTTTCCCTTAAACGATTTTTAACACTCCTCAACTGCAATGATTTGATTTTTGAACCATTCTTATATGTTCCTTTTTCAGTGTTTCTTATAAGCATTTCTAAAACTTGAAAGCCTAGTCTTTCTTCTGTCTCCCCACTTTTCCGTCAAGCAGTTAAGAGTTTGGCAATGACTGAAGATGTTTTTCATTCATGACAACAGAGGGGGTGGGGTAGTCCTGGCATCTAGTGGGTAAGGAGCAGAGAGGCTGCAAAGTATTTTCAATGCACAGGACACTCCCTCACAACAAGAAGTGCCCAATTCCAAAGGTCAATGACAAGAAATCCTGCTTTGCAGGTCTCACATATCGTACCATGGGTAAATACATGATTACAGGTCAGAATTTTGTTTTGAGGACATCTTGAAATTTCATGTGACTTCATTTCTTTTATTTTTAATATTTCCCTATAGGATCACACCTATTTTTTAATTGAACTTTCTGTAACCTACACATTTAAGGTCTAGGAATCATGATCTGACTGGATTATCCAGTTTTCCCTTCCTTGATTATTACCAGTACCAAAATGACAATGGTCATATTATCTTTAAGCTCATGTCATGGCCATATTACTAAATAGTGCTTTGTCTGAGTAACTTGTAGATTATTTCCCTTATTGCTTCTACTTGAGCATAAAGAAGGATTCATTAAAGCAAGACAATAATCATCTGTTTAATGACTGTCCTGGATTTCTGGGTCCAATGTCGTTCTTTAATAATCATTCATTCATTCTACAGATATTTATAGAGCACCTATCATGTTCTACTTTTATGGTGATTATGTTCTAGTGGAAATAAAAAAAAATGCCCATTTTCTTTAACCATTTTGATCTTGTTCTACTATATGTTAAAAACTAAATTTCAACAACAAATAATCAGTTGTAAAAGTTCATTCAGACTTTTTCTCCCCTTTCACATACACCTCTGTTTCTTGGGAACTGTCAAGAACCTGTCCATTAATTTCTGAACTTCACTTTTTTGCAGATGTCAATCTATTTTTAGTTATAACTTACTTTGTGTGCATTCTAAAAGTCTGACTTTGGAGTAAATTTTGAATGGAGGGAAATCAAATATTTAATGAGCTGAACCAGTGGTAATAAAAATAGTCAATCTGGCTCTTAAGGAAAAATAGCCATAAAAGTAAAGATGGAAAATTGTGAAAGGAAAGAGATCAGTCATGCTTGAAACTTAATTTATTTGCTATGCAAGAAGAAGAAGAAGGAGAAGAAGAAGAAAAAGAAGAAAGTAAAACAAAACAAATGTCAAGAAAAAGTGAAGAAAAGAAATAATAACATCCATTTCTAGGGTAACTGTAACTCAGTGGAATTTTTTTTCTCTGGAGGTATTTCTATCCCTGAGAATTCTTTAGAGTTCCATACTTATTTTATGGCATATTCCTCAATAGTTGTGGATAAAATTGGCTTCTTAGGGACTCAGAAGCATAAATGAAGCAAAATAGTATAATTTTATTATTCCAACCTGAATAGTCTTTGATTTTATTTTATATTTTTTCCCATTTCTTGGTGCTTGTTTTCTTACTATAAACTAGAATATATGAATGCTCCTGTTAAATAGTCTACTAGTTTGTTAAAACATGAACAAAAAAAAAATGTTGCTTTAAAAATCTCACACTTTGTAAAGCTATCTCTTTTTAACTAATATTTAACTTACAAATATTGCATTTATTAGAAGCTGATTCTCATCTTCTCTTTTCAAATTAGAGATAAATTATGATCTTTCCTAACTAGGAGTTTCTTGTTATAAAAAATACCAGGAAACAGTATGCATATGACTTTAGAAAACTGATTGTATTCTGTGGAGTTTATGGAAAATGAGATAAATTCTAATACTCTGGCTTATAACTGGCTTTCTAATGATGATTTTGAAACAGAAAACTGCTTATTCTTTTCTTAAAAGTCACAGTGACACTGACGGATTGCAAAGAAATTGCCTTTGTTATTCAAGCAAAGCCAAGAGGAGTCACTTCTTTTTTCAAGTCCAGGCAACATTCTGAACACGGGCAAGTTACCTGGTCTCCAGGAACCTAAATTTCCTCAACAGTGAACTGAGTAAAAATATGTATCTCATAGGGTCTTTATGGAAACTAAATGTGAAAATACAGGTTAGTATTTGCTATAGAGAAATCACATAATAACAAAGTGATATTCCTCTTTTATAACCTTAGGCACAGACTGTCATATTTCATTTGTTAGAAAAAATGCTGAAAGAATCTTAAATGACATCTAGTGTACCAAGCATCTGATGCTAGAATAGTTTATAGATGTCCCCTAAGCACTAGCCTGTGCTTTAATTGTTCTAATAAAATAAAAAGTGTTACCTCCTAAGGCATCAGACATTGGTAAAAATTACGTTGAAACTTATGAGACTGCCACTTTTATAGGTCAAAACAGCCCAATATTGTCAAACTTCATGAGTCAACCTAACGCAAATCCTACTCACAAGATAATTCTATATGATAAAAATGTGATATGACTTGATAAGGCTAGAATGTAGAGGTAGCTGTATTATTGTTAAAAACCATTATTAAAAAACACTTTTTGAGAGAAAATATAGTAGTCATTAGGAGCCTAGACCAGGGGTCAATAAGTTGTAATCTATGGACCAAATCTAGTCCACTATTTTGTGTAGCCCACGGGATAAGAATTCCATTTACATGTTTAAAGAGTTGGGGGTAAAAAAAACTGAAGAATACTTTGTGACACATGGGATTTATATGAAATTTAAAATTTTAGTGTCCATAAATAAAGTTTTTATGGAACACATCCATGCTTCTTCATTTACATATTATGTAAGTCTGTTTTTCTGCTGTAAAGACCAAGTTAGGTAGTTGAGACTATGACTTCACAGCTCATAAAGCCTAAATACTACCTATCCCTTCAGGGAAAAAATTTGCTGACCCCTATCCTAGAGTCATACTGCCTGCATTCAAATGCCAATGTCACTACTTCTTAACTAGGTAATCTAGGCAAATTGTTTAATATTTCTGAGCCTGGTAAAATAATTTTAAGTGCCAAGCATATCACAAATACACTATAAATGTTACTATGATTGTTAATAACCATTAATACTCTTCTGGGGTGCCATTGTAAATGGGCTATGACTGTTACATTGATATATCATGATATAAAATTCAAACAACTTTCATCAGCATCTGTGGACTTAATAGTAAAATGCAACCACTTGCTCATATAAATGATTTTAATATTTACATCTCACTCTAACACATGGTTCATTTCAAGTTAAAAATATTTAAGCTTCTAAATTTGCAAATGCTAAGCTGCAACATAGGGGCTGTTTTGTCCCTTGGACAATGAACATCTGCTGAAACAATTTGTCCAATGGAGCATTTGCTTCTGCTGGCCTTTTTATTTTTTATTTTTATTTTTTTTTAAGAAATGGAAAAAGGATCATTGTTTAACTGAAACTCTTCTCATCTTCTAAACCAAGAAATTTTCTCTTGGGACAACATGTTTCTAGGACTTGGAAATGTGAAGTGACCTCAACTGTTTATGTATTTATTTTTTTCCCATTCAAATAAGTGAAGTTTTATTTTGAGTGCCTTATCTTTTTTATTTCCTATTTAAATATTGTTTGAAAGACCATAGGCTCCCAACCCCAAACTGTCCCAAGATTTCAAGATTCTGTATTGACTTGAGTTCTGCAGCACTTGCTAAATCTGAAAAAGACTACTGAAAAAAGACTAGAGGTAGAGTAGGGTTACCACACAGCAGAAACAAGGTTTTATATTAGAAAAGCTTCTTAGAAATGGCGCAGATCTATTACTTATTGTATGCAAAGTTGGAAAGGTCTGGTGGGAAGAGGATCCAAAATCTTGAAAATAAAATAAAATACTCCTGAAGCTAAAATTTCAATAGCAGCCTAGTGATAATAGATGGTTTCGTGGAAGGACTGATAAACTTTAAGTCTAAGACTTATCAGTTAGGTTACTTCTCCAGCTTTTCTGCATTAGTTTCCCCAGGGGAAGTGAAGAGAGGACACTTGAAGCATTCAGCTTTATGAGGCATCCTTAAAGAGTTGGAGAATAATAACTATTAGAGGTCTCTGGGTAAACCAGTTTCAATTAAAGATGCTTCTTTTGTTACCTTGCTTAAAAGAGCTTCTGGTCCTTGGGGATTACATCAAGAGCAATGAATTGTATCTGAAATGGGGAAGGGAAAGAAAGTGTTGTCAAATTTCTTGTTAATTCATAAGCATGAAGTGTTGTTTACAGTATTTCAATAGGACAAAGTAGCCTGAGACCTGCAAGTCAATATTTAAGCATTGAAGAGTTTCTGTTTGCCATAGAAGTGAGGAACCGTGCAGTTTTCAAATGGAATGGGTTGTATTGCATATAAATCATTCCTAATATTGTTTTGTTTTCTACTTAATATGTTTATTATTAAATTGATTGAATATATAAAGAAGAAGTTCAGTTAGCTACCAACTCAAAAATAGTTTGCCACGTGTTATATATTTTGCCACTTAGTTAAAATCTTTAGCATTCTTTGGTACGGAGACTTAGGATGCTTGTGGGATGGAGGGAAATTTTCCTTTGAGTGAACTGTAAGAATCTTTTGGATGACAGTCAAACACTTCTGTAATTTCCTTCACCATTTTTAGATTCTTTGGCATCACTTATTTCAAGTATGTCTCTGGAATGTCAGGGAGATGCCACACATCATTTTGAATATTGTGTTTTAATATAATATCAGGCAAAATTTATTCTTAGAGAATTCAGAAAAATAGGTAGGATGCTTTATTTTCTTATCTTTTGTCAAAACACAAAACTTTAATTAAGAACCAAATGGGGCTTCTGGTCAGTTTTCTACCTGTGAAATTAGATTAGAAAGGAATTTTTATTCTCTGGCTATAGACAGTAACAGATTTATATGTAGAGGGGGAAAGAATTGAGAAGAAGGGAACCCATAATGTAGACTTATCTCTTAAACTATCAAATGGTCCAAATATTTGGTCCAAAATTGTGAAGTTGTTTTGTTCTGGATATTGACGCTTGAGTCCTCTACATTTAAACTTTTTAGAAGAATGAGTTTGCTAATACTTTGAAATTAACTTTCTCTTATCATTTTCCAAGTTGAATAAATCTTAGATTTAAAATTCTATCACTGCTAGCTACTCTAATTCTCTTAAGTGAGCATGTTAAATTTGTTGTGCTGGCACCAGTAGACATAGGGAAAGAAAGAGGAAGACAGACCTCATGAGATCATCTAATCCGCACTAACGTCATTGAAAACAGTTGGTTCCTTAGTTTAAGGTTTCCAAGAGATTTGTTACACCTGAAATTGCTGTATGATTAGGTCTCTAATAATAAAAGAGGTTTGCTTGCCTTTCTGATCAAGAATCACTGCAGTATCAAACAAAGGATGAATTCTTTCCTAAGAAGCTTATGACCAATTCAGGTCTCTACAAGCATTCCAGGAACAAGATTCCTTTTCGTTACCAAGATCATAAGTGTGATTTTGGCCCAGAAGCTTAAAAACTACAGCACATATGCAGTGTCTCACTTGTTCTGTGAACCATTTTTTTTTTTTTATTCCTGTGTTCCAAATTTTTTTTTTTCTATCCTTGTGATATTGGGAAACAGCAGGTATGAGTATTTTTAGCTGGCTTACCTGAATCAATCTCTCCCCAAGTCAACATATTTGAACTAATAACAATCACAACAAATTCTTAGCAGAAAAAAAAAAAAAAAAAAAAACCTCCCTACTCACTATTTTCTAGCTCCTGTCTTGTTATTTTTAGTTTTGTGACCTTGGGAAAATCATTTACATTCTCTGAATCTTTTTCCTCTTCTGTGGAGAATGAGTCTAAAGGACTATAAGAGTTTCTTTTGAGCAAATTTGAAGCAATTTTGTGATGAAGAAAGGGCAGTGGGAGAGAGACACGTCAGGAATTCCTCATACTTCTACCATTCCCACAAGGACAGCAGACTTTTAGCCATGACCCCAGTTTCATTAGTTATCTTAATTTTGGGGATAAAAATTCACACAAAGCTAATGTATTTAAAGTTGATGGAGAGAGAGATTCTGAATTATAACCTTTCATTTTAGCTATTTTTTTAAAAAAAGAGTTTTAAGGTTTGAAAACTGGTATGTTTTAGATTAGAAAACTGAATCACATATCGTGTGTTAGTCTCTGAGGAAATAACAGTTACTAATGCTAATTATTAACTTTGGTGTTGACTTCTTTTCCCTTGTAATTAACAAAATGCAACTTTTCATCATTTCCCGGATTTTTATGATAAATGTATTTCTCTCTAGCACTGCTTTGTTAAAACCCTCCAGAAAAGTTCAAAATATACTCTATTGATAAAGTGTTCATAAAGATTAACTTTTAGTGATTCCATTTCATGGACATGAACAAATAGAATCTTTTATCAAGAGTTCAACTCTTCATTGATGGCTTTGAAGGTGGGGGGAAAATTTTTGTTGATAAACACCTTATTGCAATTCTTGAGATTGCCGCAAATGGCAGATATGTGTTTGATGATTGTAAAATAACCAGTTATGCTCAGATGATATAGTCAACACACTGGAAATAGGAAAAGGAGCTAGTTGTGTTTCACTTCCTGAATTTTTATGTCCAAAAGCAGAAATGTTTTGTTTACTTCTTGTTTTGTGGAGCTGTTGCAAAAATGTCATTTCATTGCAAAGTTAGAGATAGTGAGTTTTACTTAACTGTGTGGAAAGTCTATTTCTAGGTATATGCCAAAGTGTTACTGTAGAATTGGTTTAACATGAAAGATCTAGAAGCATATCCTTTCTATTAGATGATGTTAGGAATCATTATCTTTCAAATATAAAAATATTCTTAATTTTAATTGTCATCTGTTTAGTGCATTAGGCTGACAATGTTACGCTGGCTCAATGGCACCATGGAGCATTATTGTCCATTACAGAAAATTGTGCATGGCAGATAATAGACATAAGAAGAGCTAGTGATCAGTTATAATGCTAATGTTCATATTTTTTTGTCACTACTGAAAAGAGTAAATAAAAATTTCCACAGAATCCACAGTACCTGAATAATGCAAAGTTATAAATGTACACACATTACAAAACTGAAATAATGTAAATAATTTTACACCTTTTATCACAAATTAGAGGAGACTCCACTAAAGTGTCTATGGCTTTCAACTTTAAAACTCTTCATAGTCTAGTTTGTTTTCAAGGTGGATTTTATTAACTATTATTCGAAAATTAAAAGTATACTGCAGATTGATTTTGACAAATGTCGAAAATAATCTAATTTTTTTCATTTGAGTTCCTGAGGTAATCACAGAGAAAACCAGTAACTTTGTAAATACAGTGACGTCTCCAGGAGCCTGTGAAAACCAGAATGGATATAACTGTATAAAAGATGAATCTATGAGGATAATGTCCAAGTACATTATTTTCTTCAACTGTTCTGATTCAAGGGGGCCTCACTGGAGAAGAATTCAAATAATAAGATAATAGCTCTCTTAATACTCAGATTCATTGTCCAAGATAACCTAGAATCACAAATAGAGTACTTTCATTTTTGCACAGAAATAAAGGGTGAAGAAATTCAGAAGTTCAATTTCTAAAAAGATCATTAAAACACTCCTCATGTAGGTGTTTGCTTACAGGAGGTATTGGCTATCTGTGTGGCCCTAGTCATTTAGTTTATTTTCCTTGAATAAAAATGGCCCCACTTTTATCCATACCCTGGGTCTCTTATGTAGTGTGAAACACATAATTTTCCTGTTTCTCCTTCCATCACTCCCAGGAGCTCCACTCCTCAGGGAGTTCTGAATCTCAAGGGGGTTGTTCTTCTCATTTTACCCTTTCATTCTCAGCTTCCACAGTGTGGAAATCTCTTTCCTATCTCTTCCTCTTTTAAGCATCCCCTTCTATTCATTCTGCAAGAACCTAAAATGAGCACGTGTTTTCATTTATCTCCCTAAAACACATTTTCTACTAGCTGGGTCAATGATCTTGTGTATTTCCTGAGATAGGAGGACATTATAGCACAGCACAGACATCCTTGTTCACTAGCCATCCTGGCCGCTGGCCTGCACTTTCTCAGGCCCTGGCTTCTGGGGCTTTGCTGCGCTGGCTTTCTTACCTTGTGCTATTCCCCTACTGCTTTCTGTGGGCTTGCAAAACGTGCCTCATCTGTCTCTAGTTAAAGCAAAACATTCTTCTTCATTATGCAAGCATCATATTTTGTACAGTGTTTAATTCATTTTAGCTGAACTTCAAAAGCAGAGTGAAAGATGGTTTACCAAGATGATTTGCTGAAGAAGGCAATTCTTTTTCCCCAGGAGCAATTCTGTTACCTCCTTTTATCTGCTCTAGTTCTACCTACACGCAAAGTTTTGTGGCACACTCTACATTTTGATGGATTAGCGAGTACAGCATTAGTTTTTGAAGGGCTCTTGAAAGAGATTCCTTCCTACTCTTCCTGACTATATACAAATCCCAAACCCAGTTGATTCTACTTGAAACATGCTTCTTCCCTCTGTAACTACCCTAGTCCAAATATCTTTTCAAAAACCTCCTAACCTCTTGTTGGGAGAAAAAAACCTTTTGCCAACTTTGAGTGACAGGGATGTGAGGAGAGGCTGAACATTAACTGACATTGGAGTAATAGGACAAGTTTATTTTCACATGCATGGGGGAGCACCCCCTGTACAGTGACTTCCTGAACAAGTAGATAAGAGTTTCTAGACCCACTTAGTAAAGAGGAAGGGTAGGAATTCAAATGATAGAAGGTTCTAATGAAGCTTGTTTATACATTTTTTTTTTTTGGAATGTCCCAGTGCCCAGGGCCAGCTGCCTCCCTGGCTATGGCTATAGATTTCCTGGAGGGGCAATTTGTGGCAGCTGACTCTTTGTGTTAGTCAGATAAGAGAAATTTAGATAAGCACCCCCTCCTTTTTTTTCTGCATCTATTGTAACTCAGATATGTTCACTTTGCAATTATACTAATTTGGTGGGTTGGTGGTCCCTAGATTATCTCTCTACCTGCAGCCTATTTCTTACTAATCTGTTCTCCACATTGTAGCCAGAAATATTTCTAAAACACCTGATCATGGTGTCCTGCCTTCTTAAAAATACTTTAGTGGCTTTTCACTGCCAAGGATTATGATGTATAATCCGAGATTTACCACTTGCCCACTAAAGCTTAAAGAACAAAAGAGTAAAATTGTATAAATCTAGCCTAGATGGCTAGAGCTGACTTATATGGCACAAGATGTGGGACAAAGCGGGTTAAGTTATGATACACAAAAAGTCTTTGGTCTGTCTTTGGTGAGCGTGTTTCTCAGATTTTACTTCTGAAAAAGAACTGCTTTGGGAAGCATGCCAAAGTACCAAATCTTTTCCTTTTCTCTTAAACTTTAATTAACATTTACTCCCTTGAGGGCCTTACTGAAATGCCTGGCTAAGTTCATAAGCTTATTCTTATGAAAGTTAATAAGCTAATGTACTATGTATCTCCACATACAGTGTTTCTGTTTGACTAAGGTCCTTCACAACTTACTCCACAGGATAATCTGTAAAAGGATTTTCAGACACTGAAGCAACAGGTGAGAAGAAAATTTGAGCAATGGCTTTTGTATTATTTATGACTAGAAATGGCCTCACAGGGAAGAATTCTATTGCCTTTGTATAATTTGAGCCAGTCAGGAGAAAGTTTCATGCTCTCCCAGGTAACCCTAATATATAGCATAATAGTTATCTTGTGGTATCCAGTTGTTATTATATTTGAATCATCCATACTTTTTAAAAATAACTTTATTTAAATATACTTTACATGCCATAAACCCACCCATTTAAAATATATATAATTCAGTGTGTTTTTTTGTTGTTGTTGGGCATTCACAGAGTTGTATAAATCATCACTGCTAATTTTCAAACACTGTCATCTTTGTCATCATATCCCTATAACCCATCAGCATTTATCCCCCATTCACAACCTGTATTAGATAATAAATTATTTTATGGCTCTACAGATATTCCTAATTCTGTGTTTTCATACAAATGGAATCATGTAATATGTGATTTTTATGACTTTCCATTCACATGATGTTTTCAATGTTTATCTATGCTATGTGTTGCATGTATCAATATGTCATTATTTTTTTTTGCCAAATAATATTCCATCATATGGATATCCAACAAACGTTGGTACATTCATCAATTGATGGACATATGATCCTTTCATGGACTTATTGGCCATTTTTATACTCTCTCTGGAGAAGTCTATTTGGAAAAATGTCTGTTCAATCCTTCTCCCCATTTTAATTGGGTTGGGTTTGTTTTTATTTAGTCATAAGAGTTCTTTATATATTCTAGATACAAGTCAGATACATGATTTGTAAATATTTTCTCCCATTCTGTGAGTTGTCTTCACTTTTTGTTGGTGTCTTTTGAAACACAAAAATTTAATTTTGAAGAAGTCCAATTAATTCCTTTTTGTTGCTTATTCATTTGGAGTTACATCCAAGAAACCATCGCCTAATTCAAGTCATGAAGATTTGCTGTGCCAAGTGGATTTGCTCATGCTTTCTTCTAAGAGTAATATAGTTTTAGTTTTTAAATTTAGGTCTGTAGTACATTTAATTTTTATTTTGTATACAGTATGAGGCACAGGATCTAATTTGATTCTTTTACAAATAGATATCTAGTTGTCTTAGTAACATTTATGGAAATTAATGTGGTTTTAATCTATACATAGGGAAGCTATTATGTTATGTTAGTAATTATGTTAGCTATCTGTCACTGAGTATCCCAGTAAGCAAATTTAATTCTGAGAGTATTCAGGTATTGACACTCAGTTGTGTAAGTTTGTATACACTGCATTTTTTCATAGGTACTGCTCTATTAAATAAGTTTCAGATGTTGGGAGTATTTCTCTTCTCCAAAGGGAACAATTTACCATATTTAATGCAAAAATGGATGAGAACTTTCAAAAGTAATTAATCTGGATCTATAAACACCTTAATAATTACTCCATTTATTCCCTCCATAAATATTTATTGAGGACCTACTATGGGCTGAGAAAATAATGTTAATATGCTTAACATATTCCCTGTCTTTAAGAAGCATATTTTATATAGAAAAGAAAAAAAGGTATGAAAATAGATACATGATAGGTCGAGGGTTATAAAGAAAATAAAAGTAAAGTAAGAGGGTAGAGAGTGATACAGAAAAGGGATGCTAATTTATACAATGTAGACAGAGAAAATCTCTTTGATTAAGGTAATATTTAGGTAGAAACCTGAAGGCTGCAGGGAAGTATTCATGTAGCTATATTAAAGAAAAGTAAATCTAGGTAGTGGGAAGAGCAAGTACAAAAACCTGATAAAGTTTGCGTGGCTCCTCCCAGTTTTTACCTCTCCCTCCTTATGTCTAATGCAAATAGCATATTTTTTGCAGCCATCTCCCTCCATTTTACCAGTTTCTTTGAAAACAATGATTTTGCCATAATGGATTATACATTGTACCATATTAAAGAAGATAGAGTGTCCTGTTTCAAAAGTGAGTAAGATGATAAGGCAGATGTTTTTCCTATGTTGCACTGGCATCCTCGAAAAAGCTTTACTTCTGAGACTGCAACTTCAACTCGACAAATTTTATTGAATGTCTATGGTGGTATTTCCCAAGTCAGCCTCTATGGGCCACATTTGTGGTTCAGAACTTTCACTGGAGACTTAACAATGGTTTGAATAATTAAGGATAGTTAGTCAGGCCTCAGGAATTTATGATAAGTAGGTTTATATTTGGATAATGCAGAATTTAGTGAACACTGTCACTGGGATGAGTTACTTCCAAATAGTTTTATGTTGAGGAATCCAGATGGTTTATGAACAGTCTACCTCAAGCGTCATCAGTATGACACATTGGGTGTGTACAGTGTGGCCAGTTCATCATTTATGCCACATAGGGCTCTGGTAATTCAATGACTCACAGTAGTTAATGTTAGAAAATCAGACGTTGCTGCCTATGTACTGCATTCCTACTGAATTTTAACATCCAAAGAGAAAACCTACTTGCGATGAAAGACTCAGTGGATTTTACAGCCATTATTTTTATTAAAGTCATTATTTTTTTAGGAACAATACCCTGAAAAAACAGTGCCCAAACTTTCTCTTTCATTCTTGCCCATGTTTATGAGCTCTAGTTCCGATTATCTTAGATTCTGGCTAATGGTTAGTGGCCTGGATATATGAAAGCCAGATGATATAATACCTTCCATAGTTAGACTTGGAATATTCCTAAATGCCCTAAATCTTTACACTTAACTAGATATTCCTTGGTATACTTAGACTTGCTTTCTGTATTTTGACAGATAAAGCAAGCATCCTTTAGTTTAAATATTTTCCAAGTGGGGCTGCTGGCAAGTTGGTCTGTGATTCAAACATATACCCTGTAAAAAAACATGAGTTTAATAAATTATGGCAGGAGAACAGAGAATAGAATTATGAAATGCCCTCTTGCCTTTTCACCAAGTACATTCAATTCCTACCTACTGACAAGGTAAAAGAATCTTTCTTGCCCCTGGATCCAGACTAGAAGTGTTTTATCTTGCTTCCTATTTTTAAGGTCTGATTTTCAACATTGAATTGTACATATGTTCCTTGAATGCCTGTAGAAGTTCTCAATAAATACTAAAGTATTATTACTATGGCTTGGAAGTATTAGGGGGATAAATATCACAGTGATCCCATGAGGTGTTCATCTTGTTTATGTCAGGGTTTTTTTTTCATATTGTTTATTTAACTTAGTAAGATTAATTTTAAAAAATAGATGATGAGTGAGAAAAAACATTTTAAGTGTGTTTTTCCTATAGGAATGCGTTTTCTTCAATTTTACCTGACCTATGGTCAGAAATACAATTCATTTTTTTTTTAAAAAAAGCATTGTATTGAGTTCTACTGGCTATTTCCTTTTAATGAGGTTGAAAGGATGGCCTTTAAAGGGTGTTACCAGATTAAAGCTTTGCCAAGTAAGGAAGGTGGAGCTGTATGGGAATGAGGTTTTGTTTAATCAGGTTGTACAATATTTTGCTGAGACATGTTGGGAAAAGCAATCTAAAGTAATGTGGACTCAGTATGAAATGACGGTTTCTTAGCAAAACACACTTTATAAAATTTAGAGATCTTTTGCCAACCTCTTGGGAATTTACACAATAGCAATGCTAGGGAAAATCAGCTACTGAGGTGTACATAGAGGCCTTTCCGTAACATTCATAAGACTAGAAAAAGAATACAAATAGAGGTAAAGCCCACAGCCCAGCCTTTTTCTTCCCACCCAAAACCCCTTCCTGTAAGTGAGAATTCTCAAAGATTATTCATGTGGCCACTCCTGCCCACATATCCAAGCTTTATTAAGATTCCTTACAAACATCTGCCACATGAGCATCCCTCAGGCCCAGGTGTTTCACACAGATGGAACAACCCATGCCTGGAGACAGATCTGGGAAAAGTGAGGCAGCTCCTGGCCCTTAGGGCATGGGATTCTGAGATTCCAGGTAACCAGGGAAGGCAAAGAAAGGCATATGGTGGCTCAGGCTCTGAAGCATGAGTTGAAGAGTTGTGATCCTATTGTGTACTCATGTGAAATTGTTGTGTGTCAACTCTTTCAATCCCTATTGTCTACATATCTTTTAAATGTATGGAATATTTAATATACAACTGATTATTTTATCTAAGGGAGGGATATGTCATGAATGATCCAAGAAAATAGGCACGACAGCACACTCGTGGTTGGATATAGTACAATGATTAGTCCACTATGAATATCTAAATGCCTCATACAAAAATAAGGTGATGCTATAAAATAATGAGACAAAAGCCCCTCTTGGAAGGGCCTAGAAAGCTGTTTTCCTCATCTATGTACTGAAGGATCAGTTTCATCTCATTCCTTCCTGATTGTATGGCACTGTGAGAATGAGTTGGCCTTGGGAGGCCCATGTCTTCTGGTTCTCTCCTCTCTTTGGCTTCACACCCTCTGCCTCTGAGTGTTCTCTTTCTCATATGCATTTTGGGAGGGGTTTTCCTAAAAGTTCTTAAACATGTTTTAACCCCGAGAGCTGCACTATATTTTGCAATAGAGAGAGCTGCAGCTTCATCTTTAGTCTTTTAACCAAAAAACATGGAAACCTTACCTACATTTACTTTTGTGATAAGGTCAGAATGAGAGAATATAATCAGAGAAATGGAGCATATGGATAAGAAATAATTATCATTTTTGTTTTGAATATGACTTTTTTTTATACCAAGGATTGAACCCAGAGGTGCCACATCCCCAGCCCTTTTTTGTATTTTATTTAGAGACACAGTCTCACTGAGTTGCTTAGTGCCTCCCCATTGCTGAGGCTGGCTTTGAACTCACAATTTTCCTGCCTCAGCCTCTGAGCCGCTGGGATTATAGGTGTGCACCACTGTGCCTGGCTTGAACATGATTTTTTTTTTTTTTTTAAGAGATGGTGCTTGAGCTAGTGTCCATTTTGGGATTGGAGAAGTCAGTATAGGTAATAAGAAAACCCATGAAAGTATATGAGATACAGGAAAGTAATTCTGAGTAGAATGCATCATTAAATGTTTGAGCAGACAACAAAAACACATATATGTTAACTACTCAGATTTAATACTTTATTTTCGACAATGTGAAGTGGTGAATTTAATGTATTGTGATCTAATTGGCCAGGATAGTCTCCCCTACCAACTAATGATACCAACTATCATTTTATTATTTCAATTCCCTCATAATATTGATATAGCTCACAAATTTAAATCTTGTTATTTCTAATTGCACCACCAACAGTATAATAGGCATATATATATAAAATAAGGTATAATAGTAGCTTCCTTTCAAAGTTTGCAGCAGAGTTTGAAATAGAGAAATCAATAATCTATGATTTAAAATGGCAAAAACCTGTGCCCTATGTAGTTCTAGTTCCTATGTCTTGAGGTAGGGTAGAATTCCCAGTCAGACTTCTAACCTCTTTCTGGTAATAATCCATGATCAAGGCCTGTGGTGGCCACATGTAGCACACAGAACAAAGTGGGGAAGAATTTTTTTTTTTTTTTTTTTAAGAGATGGTGCTTCAGCCCTACTCTCACCTGTTCTCCTGGACCTACCTTTCCAGTTCACTGCCCTCCTGGAGCCTGGGCCTTGGTTACCCAGAACAATAGTTCTCTCCAGGTAGTGCTTGGCCTTCCTGACTGCCTGGACTGCAGTCTAAAGAATAGCAATGTCATGCTCCTCCCAGCCTTTTCTCTACCTCCAACAGCATTCCTGAGGCTCTCCCAGTCAGTTGGTATCTGCCAGAACCTACCTGTCTGGTTAGACACCCATGCATACTGTTTTGACCTGGGTAACCTCATTGCCACCTAAGCACAGAACTGCAGAAAATCTTAGAAAATAAATTATATCTTGTGCTACATTAAATTCTGGTACTTTATTATTGTTCTTATGTCAGTCTGCCCTCTGTTTAGATGGGCCTGATAGATGACTTTTCAAGAATATGATGATTATCTAGTGATGATTTTCTTTGATCCACAGTTCCAAAAGGACTGGTGTGTGTGTATGTGTGTGTGTGTGTGTGTGTGTGTGTGTGTGTGTGTGTGTGATCACTTTGGCTTGTTTTACTAAGGTGTTGTCAAACTAAATGTTAGTTTGAGCTGAGATTTCTGAAATGATCTTGTAGAAAAAATATTTTAATTGTAAATACTGGTCAAACCAAACTAACTTACACCAGATATGTTCCTATCATTAATAAAAAGCAACATTTCATGGAGTGACATACTGAATATATCATGGTTTAGAAAGAATGCTTTAAATAAACTATCAAATATCTTTAACAATTAGGGAATTGTTTCACTTGTCAAGGTCAGAAACAGCAAAGGAGGGATAGAAGGAAATGTTAATTGGCCTTATCAAACAGGAACTTGAGCTAATGCTACCTGCACAGTTTCACTATAAAATAATATACTTAAATGTAAATGTTATCAATCACAAAGACCATTTCAAAATCCTCATGGGAAAGGTAATCAAGTATTTTCTAGTTTCCAACCTGAGAACCTGAATGACAGGCAGTTAAAATATGGGAAGTTGTTCAACTGAACTAATTTGCTTAACAACTTATATTAAATATTTGATTAAAATTTTGCTTAACAAATTCAGTTTGTAATAGTAGAAACTGTTAATTGGAGACCGTCTCAGATAATAAAAATATACTCCTGCTGTCACTAGGTTGATCCATATAGAAAAAAGATATGTATTTTCAGAATATGCCAGAGCAAAAATGTTGGCATCTGGGAGTTTGAGAATTCACGTGGAGGTGATCAGGCATATAAAACAAGCAGCAGAGTGGAAATGGACATTCCACTGTTTCTGGTTCTAGCTTCACCAATGAATAGCTCGGTGAAGTTGGGCAGGTCATTTGACTGCCTTTGGCCTAAGAATTTTTTTCTCCATAAATAAGATGTTGGACTCTGATTTCTAAAGCCAATTAAAAGTATGAAATCATGTGACTTTTTTAGGAGTTTCTTTCAAAACACACATTGCCTTTTATTTATGTCTGGGCCTATCTTAAAGTATTACTGGACCTTATCCAATCACAGTTTTAGCAAACAATGAGGCCACAGAAAGGCTATTTGCGTCATTTGATTTTATTTTTTCATGCTCAAACAATACCTGGCAAATAAAAAAAAGGTTTCTGAATTGTGTGATTGGCACAGATGCATGGTCAGCTGCACTGAGAATTCAAGTAAGCTATATGTGTATTCAGGGTGAAGAATCAAGATGAGGGCTGATTTGCATTTACCTGTGTTTTTGAACCAAACCAATGTTACAAATTTTGGGTGTGAGACAAATGCCCAAACTCAAAAACTTTCATTCTCTCCTACTCATTTGGCTTTTTCATTGAATGCACACTACTCAGTAACTGTCTCTCACTCCCTCTCTCTCCTATGTTTTCTACAGCATTTCCCATTTCAATACACCCTCTATTCTTTGTACTCCCTCATTTCCGTAACATTACCCACTCTTTCACTTTGGCTCTTGCTTTCTTCTCCATACCTTAAATCTAATCATAACATAAGATGTGTCCCTAGTCCTTTTGCTCCTCTGTATTAGATCTCAGTGTATTAAAATTTTCTTAACTCAATTATCACTAACATATGGACAGCTCCAAATCTGATATTGTTATCTTTGATCACTGTTGTATAGTTCGACTGTCCACTGGTAATATTCTTATACATTCATTTATTTGAAGAACAAAGCACATACTACGAAAGGTCTCTTTTAGGCATAATAGGGTATTTGAGGGATTTAAAAAATGTCATTTCTAGAAAAAAGTGTTGTGCGATATGTCTCAATACTTGTTGGATATTTACAAAGCATTCTCAGTTTTGTATAGGACCAAAATGGATGAGGTATTTCCAGGAAGACACCTTTTTATGATTTAGAAGTCATTTAAGGAAAACAGAATTTAAGACTTTGATTTTTGGAATATATAATTAATTCAAAGTAATCTTGCTCTTATACATGATATATAAGATGCCAATGAATTGCCTTTACGTGAGATATCTGTAATAAAATTGTTTGTCTTTTTCTCAAATCCAGCATTCTAATCTGCTTTCCACACCTGCAGTTTCTGGTGTTTACTCTCGTCACTCAACAACCTGACTCCATTTAAATAAAAACTTTATTATTTAAAAAAAAAAATTAGAGAAACCTATAACTCCTCCCTTTTCTCCTTCCCCAGTACTTTTATGTTCTGCCAAACAGCAAATTCTATGGATTCTTGCTTCACACTGCATTTTAAAAGCATCCCTCTGCATTCCTCATGCCCCTACTAGAGTCATGTTCTCACATCCTGCATCTCCAATATTTTAACTGTCTACTACATATTGTTTTGAATTCCTACTAAAATCTACCAGCTAACTCTTTGAAAAGCATTTTATACTTTTGTGTCATCAGTTTTCCAATGATTACAGAATGAATTCAAATGTTTCACTCTCAAGACCCACCATAAGCTAACTATATGATTGCTTCAAGAAAAAATAAACTGCTATGTTTAGAAAAAAAAAAGAAAAGGCATTTTTTAAAGATTGAGAATTTCAATATTAGGGGAGTTTGGTTCTTAATATAGCTTATTTCTTTGTTTAGTTTCTTATCTGCAGGTTTGTTGGGAGGCAGCCATTCTCTGTAGTCAAATAAAAATTAAAATACAATTGTAAAGATGTATTTTTAAAGCAAATTGATTGTTGAAGATATAAGAATGACAGAAAGAAAGGGACTAAGGCTCTCATCTAAGCAAGTTCAGGGTCTCCTGGATGACAGTAGAATGCTTTAGAAGCCCATAGAGGTAATATCTTGAATGAGAGCATTTAGTATCAAGGTCTCTCTAGAAGTGAAGGAAGGATTTAATGTATTTATATATTAAGGCCTATAAGAAAAACTTAAGATTAAAAACACATTACAATTCTTTTTGAATCTATACAATTTACTCTGAATGAAAAGCAAAAGTACTACCCTGTAATACTTTCTGAAAGCTAAAAAGATGTGAAAATGAAGATCCTCAAATATCAAATCCTTATATAGTCAAACTGCCAACTAAAGGCAATTAATTGAACCATTCTCCAGAGGTAATGAAAGTGAAATGCAGTGTAGAACTTAGAGGTGATCTGGTGTGTCTGACTGCCCAGAGCTCAAATTCTGGCTGTGCACTTATAAGCCATGTATCTTTTGGCAAGTTACTTCATCTAAATTTCAATTTCTTAGCTACAAAATCTGGGATAAAACACTATCTCATAGGGTTGTGACAAGTAATAGATAAGAAAATGCATGGACAGGGCTTAGAAAGGGCACTGAACACATATTTAAGTACTTAACAACCCTGCAAAGCAAGCAGTGTTATACCTATTTTACAGATGATGAAACCAATCCATAGTGAGACTGAGACTTGCCCAAAATACATTGCTACTAAGCTATAGCCTCCACAACTCCAAAATATTTGCTCTGTCTCCAGACTGCCCTGTTGCTTTGTACTGCTGGAAATTTGATAGTGCATAAGACACAGGCCCTCCCTTCAAAGATAACACTTTAAATAAGGAACAAAGTACAGAATGGATAATCTGTACAGGTTCTTCAGGTGAATTGCTTATGAGTATTTTCACCCAAGTTTGAAGAGCTGGCTTCTATAGAAGCTTACTGTTAAATCTGCTCTTGAAGTGTGGGCAGTAATCAGTCATGGGCTTGTATGCACTAGAATGAGTCCTAAGCAGAGGAAACAGCAGGTAAAGAGTGGAGAGGATGCTGTACTTGCAGAAGTACAAAGGCTGTGAGAGTGTATGAAACATTGTTACTAAAATAGGCCACATGGGCTGGAATCTGAAATTTGGAAAAGGAGTGAGGCCTGATGTTAAAGAGGTAAAGTGAAAGCAGTTTTCTTCATTAGACATGGAAACACAAGGAAAAGAAGCAGGGCACATGCACATATGCAAGAGTGTATATACTGGTCTCAGTTGGTACCCTTAGGTGTGTGGGCTGGTGCTCACTTGCATTGAAGTAGGGGTTAAAATCCTTTTAAATATAATGTATGCTCCCAGACTGAGGAAGTCAGACGTGTGTATAGGTAGCATATACTTTGCAGAGAAAATAACCTTATTAAATAACCTTATTAACAATTGAGAGAAATATCCTCTATTTCCCACTTCCAGGTATTCTTTCCTAAAGAAACTTATCTACATTAGAATTATATGTTCAAATGCCTTTGTTTCTGTTGGGAAAGAATCTTCCCGACTTCTTGTGTGAAAAGTTGTATTCTCAGTTTTTTATTCTCAAGGCAGTAGACCACTTACAAACTAAGTTATTCAGTTCCCTACCGATTAGCTGCAAAGAAGTGCTGGTTTAAGGGTCACTTAAACTCTATGCCTAAATAGACTGTCTCAAGATAGATTACCAGTAGGTTTCCACAGTCAGTACAAAGTTTACTGTTAAAAACATTTGTTAAAAGGTAATTAAAATATAAACATAGTTGGGCATCTTTGCAAGTTTCAGCATAGTATGTTTGAAAGACAACTTAGGAAACAGAAAAGGTACTCTACCTAAAGCCTCCCTGTCCCTGTTTTGTTTATGGAAAGGTTATTTGTATGATTTCATGTGGAGTATTTTCATGTGGAGTATTGCTGTATGCAACATTAATATTGGTGTCAGAGACAGTGGAACACGTTTTCAATTTAACCAATAAAATGTATATTAATATTAAGCACTAGGGATCCTATAAGATGCAGCTGTGCCCACAAAAAACTTCATTTTATGTGGATACAAGCATTAAAATATCCAGGATATGATATAAGTGCTCAAACAGAAGTATGTATACAACTTATTATAGGAGATTCAAGAGAAGACATCCTTCAACCTGGAGGGAAAAAAATGATAAATAAGCAGTTCAGTATGATTTTTCTTCCCCAGTAACTAGATATGGGAGGGCTGAATCATTTTATATAGGTCAGAATAACATCTGATTAGCACTAACTTGTCTAATGTTTGATCTTAATTCAAATGAGTGAGAATGTTATTGGAATTTCTAGTTCTCTTATCTTTTAAAACAACCTGGTTTCCCTTATAAGTATTTTAAAAAGCAAATTATGTAATACACACCTGTTTAACTAGAAATGTTTCTTTAGATTATGTAATATATTGTATTTGAAAAGTCAAGTAACAAGCTAAAGTATCATAGTGTTTCTGAAAACACTATGATGTTATGTGGATATTATACTTTATATAAACTAAGACTTTTCTGAGACTCTGAAAGCTCTAAGACATAATTCTCTAAAACTGTGGGCAATTTTTGGTGCCTTGAAAGCAGAAATGTTTTATTATGAAACAGTGATGTTTTTGTCATTGTAATCTGAATTCTCTAATTTATTATGAATAAATTACAACTTTTAATCTGAGCAGTCTGCACTTTAAAATATTTTAAAGGGTTGTCTTTTGGCGAGTCAATTTGTATCAAGAATTTTATATTGATTACTTCCTCTATTTTTTCACATATAGGTGACTTCAGCTTCTATTATCAACAAAGCTGTGAATTTCTCTTGGCTCTTCCAAGCATTTCTTTAATTCATTTCTTTCTTTTCCAATATCCTTAATCTCAATAATCATATGGCAGTGCCACTGATTTTGAAGAACATTAATGGGATTACTGGACATGATATATTTCATTTTAAGAGCTAGTACTGTCTACTTTTCAAATTGTAGAAGAGAAAAATAATGGTGCTATTTCCATACTTCAATATACAATGTTATGTAAAAATGTAGCAAATGTACCAAGTTCATCAATGCTATTGCCTCCCCGCCCCGCCCCCCGCGCTCCTCTTTTCTTTCCTGGTCCTCTCACCTTTAGAATTTTTCTAATCAAAATCATACTTCTCATTATGGTCAGACTTTTTTTTTTTTAAATAGTACTTTTAAATTGGGTTGATATTGGTTATACAGAGGAAGGGAGAGAAAATGTGATGATGAATCTCTCATTGGTTATCCAGGCAAAAATTTGTTTTGAGTTGTTTCAGATCTCATTTGCTTTTTGATGCTTTTAGAAGAAAGTGGTATCAAAGCATTTTCCTGCACCACTAAAGATGGTAATTAACTTTACACCATCGCTCTTCATCATGGTTCATTAGTTTGCAAGTTTTTGGCCCTCAGAAACAAACTCTTAGTACTCATATCCTGTCTGGGTCCAGTAAATCATCTTGTACAAAAAGTACAACAATTTCTTTTATGAATAAAAATGTACATGGACTGAATTTTCTTAAGTGTATTTATATAATTTTTTAGTAATAAGGGCACTATGGTAAAAAACAAATTTATATTGAGTAAGTTGCATGTATAACTTTTATTTGCAAAGGATGATTTACTAGAACCAACTAACAATATTTCTAAAATTTATGCATACATACACATTATATATAGACAACATAAATTGGCTTTTCTGTTGAAATTTTCATGTTATAAATATATTTTGTGAGATGAGAAATTTTGGTAAAAAGACTCGCATTATACATAGTTGTTTTGATCTAGCTGAATTGACAGAAAAAGTACTTTTTTACTGATACTAGGTCAGGTTGATCTGATGGGAAAACCAGGAGTTCTAAAAAATTTATAGGTGTTGGCAGTTACATTAAAGTACTGTTCAGTTAAAAGCAGTGACAGTTTATTTCACAGGTTGCCTGAGTCAAGTGGAACTTGCTGTTTTGATATTTTGCCTGACTTTTTTTTTTTCCATCTACAAACAAACTAGTGCCTTGTAGAAATAATTTTTAAATGTAGTCAAACTGAAATGTACTAATCTAACCAATATATTTTATTAACTGGAATGGTAATACTTTTTTAGTGGTACTTGCCTAACACTGGGTTTGTGTATTTCTTCACACATTCTGTTAAGTGAACACTTGCCAAAGCAAATATCTGAATGATATTTATACCAGATTGTTTCTATGTAGGAACACTATGTTACACTGCTTGCTTCCTTGAAGTATTTCAGATTAGAAGTTGTGAATGTTGAATACAAACTTTGGCTACTTTTTTTTTTTTTTAATGCTACTTTAAAGTACAGTTTTCACAGCTGAAATTTTCTGGTAAAAGGTAATCACAAACCAGGATCTAAATAAAGCACAATGATTATTCAATTTGTTAATCAATTCTAGATGCTAATATATTATCAAACATTATAAACCAAATTTTTCTAAGGAAGTGTATAAAAGTATTGACCTAATAAAACAAGAGAATGTCAAAATAGTTTAGGCAGGAATTCTTTTTCATTTGTTTTGAGTGCTGCTTGCATTGGGACTTTTTAGTAAATATGAATGGCCTCTGATCTTGTTCATTGCTTGGAATGCTGAGGAAAGAGAGTTACTCAATCCTTCAGAGAAGGTGGCAGATGCTGGGCCTGGGTGCTCCAGAATACCTCTGAAGTGCCATGAGCTGCATGTGGAAGGGCCAAGCAGGCAATTCCTCACTTCCTATTTAACACACTGTACTCTGGTTAGGAAACTCCTTTAGTATCTGTTCCACATATTTGAAATTCTGTGTAAGAATGAGTTTGAGTAAACTGAATTCTGTTCTTAAAAGAAAATTTAAAAACCTTGGAATGGCAATGGGTAATAATTATGAGACATGTATCAGGGGGATAAAAAAGAGGGAAGTGTCTATAGGGACCCAAATCTGAAATGATGTCACTCTTAGTAGCGGGCACAAGAAAATCCTACCAATTGCACTCTAAAATAAGGAAATTAAGGGTTTTGGCTTTTTTTTTTTTTTTTTTTTTTGGCAAGTAAAACCATGTTTCCTTTCTCTCTCACTCTCTTATTTTCCTTTTACTTTGGTTGTAGATTTTAGTGTTCTAGACATTTGAACTGCACAAAGATAACAAGTAAAGTTTGGTAGAAAAACTGATAATGTGTTTCAGATGCAAGGACAGGTGGAAGCTGTACTAAAGACTAAGGATAAACTAGCTGACAGGAATCAGAATGATGAGATGCTGGACTTTCCATTGACACTAATGACACCAAGGAACTAGTTAATAAGAATCAGAACAGGATGCTGCAGTGTTCTACTGACAATAATGAACATCACATGGTCTAAGACATTCAGGAAGATCCTTTGGGAAGCCTTAGATCTTGAATTGCTCAAGTGAGAAGACAGAAGAAAAGAGATAGTATTTGTAGTAAAAGAAATAACAGGGATGAAGGAGGGGGAGAAGCATGTTTACTAAAGAGAAAGAAGATCATCTGAACGGATAGAAATGTTTGTGTCTGGGGGGATATAGCCTTGAAATGGTACTGGCTCTGGAACTGTATTAAAGAGAGGCTTGGAAGGCAAGTAGAGTTCACTGAATTTAAAGTATACAGAAGGGGCAACATAGTTCCACCACTGGTACTGAGCAAAGTGCTTTAGGCCCCGGTGACTGGCATGTTCTGAGCATTCCAAGCACTTTTCTTTTACTATCTTAAATTTTTGATGATGGAACAAAAATTAATGGTATATCACAAAATACTAGATTATTTTTGAAGATTTAAAATTATATATGCTGTAGTAGACACAATTGTGTGGGGGAGAAAAAAGCTTCGCTAGAGCACCAATAACATAACCCACCTCTTTTATGTCAGAATGATTTAATAAATAGATTTGATTTTTATTACCCTTTTAAAATCAGAATTTGGAAAACACATCTCAAAATTTTGCTTATGGTAAGCTCTATTAATTTGAGAAATGGTATTTAAAGTAAAATATTCTTTATTAGGGTGATCCAGAAATGTTATTGATTATACTAGAAAAGCAATGGATATTACTAAAGAATTAAAATTGGGAAAAGAACTTTCTTTAGGAAGATTTGAGTCAAGTCTGGAGAAGTATTCTTTTCCATGTATAGCTTTTGCTTCTGTTTCTTCATATGCAAGACATGCAGACAAAATTTTACCTGGTATGAATAAAAAAATAATATGAAGAAAGAATCAGTGGACTGACAATAACTTTCTAAGATTAATTCAATAAATGGTAATGGAAGAATTAATATAATATTAATTTAAAAATTAATAAATTAAATTAGCATTCTTTTAAAGTAAATCAGCATTCTTTTAAAGTAACAGATCCTGATATAAAAGTTAGAACAGATCTAAAATAATTCTCCAAAAGAATTCTTAACTTCTAAATACATTTCTTCAATTTCCACACTTTTTAGACCACCCAGTTAAAATGCTGTTTCTTCTCTTCTTCCCTTTTCTTCTCTTATGTTCATTGTCATTTCTAGGTAGGTGTATGTTTATATTCATGCATGTGACATCATTGTCCTTACTCAAATCAGATACAAAGAAAAGCATCTTTTCTAAGCAGCAAAACTTTCTGGATGCGTACTATAAAATGTTTGTTGAGGGTGCACATGAGAGGTCTGTCAAAAGGTTTGTTTGAATAGTGGTAATTGGACAATATTCTAATGTGAGTGTCTTCTGTGACTGTAGGGATTCTGTTTTTCTTAGATAGACATGCATACTTGGAAAGAGCTGCCTTTAAGTCATACTGTTAGGAAGGGGAGGAGAGAATAAGGAGATGGCTAGAGATCAGATCACGTCAGGTGGCAAATGCCTGTAATCTCAGTGACTCAGGAGGTTGAGACAGAAGGATTGCCAAGTTCAAGGCCAGCCTTAGCAACTTAGCAAGACCCTGTCACAAAATAAAAATAAAAAAAGGCATGAGGGTTCAGCTCAGTGATAAAGCACCTTATGGTTCAATCCCCAGTACTGGGGGAGGGGGGAACCTAAAATCTTAAGACAAAGATGTATTTCATATTGAAAAATTTTCACAAAAACTCTTTGAAAAAACTAACTAAAATTTGGAATTTGTAACTCATGGATGAACTATATGTTTTATCAACTTGCTCAATGAGAGGGATAGTAAAACTGTTAATTAGAATACATTTGACTATAAGTAACAGAAAATGCAGGAATGAAAGCTAGTTTAAAAAATTTTTAAGTTAAGACAATGTCAGATTTGGCTAATTCAGCAGTTCAATTAATTCTTCATTGAGGTAGGATCTTTGCAAATTTCTGTTTTGTCATTCTTAGCATCTAGGATTACCAGACTAAATATAAAACATCCACTTAAATTTGAATTTCAGATAAGCAATTTATAATTTTAAAGGTATAAGACATGCCATATTTTTTTGTTATTCGAAATTCAAATTTTACAGGGTCCCTACTTTCCTATTTCTTTAAACTGGGAAACTTATGAGCAAATTGTCTTTTTAGGTAAGTTTCTCTCCTGGTCACAAGGTGGCTGCCATAAGTTTTTGTGTCACATATAGAAGCCAACATTCAGTGGCATAAAAAGGATTCTGTTGATAAAGATGAAGGTGAAACAGTGGTGGCTTGCAAGGTAATTAACAATGTAGGTCACCAAAGCAAAAATGTTTGTTGACTAAAACATAGTTCCTCTAATATCAGATACTTTTGTAAGAAGATGTAATTTATCCTGCTTTTTTATGGGAAATAGAAATAATTTTTAGATTAACTAATTTATTTATTATATTAGGTATATATGACAACAGAATGCATTTTGATTCATTGTACTCAATTGCAGCACAACTTTTCATTTCTCTGGTTGTACACAATGTAGCGTTATACCATATGTGCAAACATGTAACTAGGGTAAGAATTTCCATCTCATTCCACCGTCTTTCCTGCCCATACCCTTTCTCCCATCCTCTCCCTCCCCTTTGCCCAATCACAGTTTCTCCATTTTTCCCATGCCCCTCCCCCATTATGGATCAGCATCCACTTATGAGAGAACATACATGGCCTTTGGTTTTTTTGGGATTGTCTTACTTCATTTAGCATATTCTCCAACTCCATCCATTTACATGCAAATGCAAAAATTTTATTTATCTTTTAATGCTGAGTAATATTCCATTGTGTATACATACCACAGTTTCTTTAACCATTAATCTATTGAAGGGCATCTAGTTTGCTTCCACAGTTTAGCTATTGTGAATTGAGCTACTATAAACATTGATGTGGTTGTGTTACTAAAGCATGCTGATTCTAATTCCTTTGGGTATAAACTGAGGAGTGGGATAGCTGGGTCAAATGTTGGTTCCATTCCCAGTTTCCCAAGGAATCTCCATGCTGCTTTCCATATTGACTGCACCAATTTGCCATCCACCAGCAATGTATGAGTGTGCCTTTTCCCCCACATCCTTGCCAACACTTATTGTTGCTTGTACTCTTGACAACTGCCATTCTGACTGGCATGAGATGAAATCTTAAGAGCAGTTTTGATTTGTATTTCTCTAATTACTAGAGATGATGAACACTCTTTATTTCATACATTTGTTGATCAATTGTATATCTTTTTCTGAGAAGTGTCTGTTCAGCTTCTTAGCCCATTTATTAATTGGGTTGTTTGTTTTTTTGGTGTTAAGTTTTTTGAGTTCTTTATATATTCTAGAGATTAGTGCTCTATCTGATGTGCATGTGGCAAAAATTTGCTCCCCAAAATGTGGGCTCTCTCTTCACCTCATTGATTGTTTCTTTTGCTGAGAAGAAGCTTTTTAGTTTAAATCCATCTCATTTATTGATTCTTGATTTTATTTCTTGCTTTTTGATTCAGCGATAGGATATGGATCAACTGTCATATTATGCAGAGACCTCTGTTCTTTTTGGATCTGTAAAAATTGATATTTTGTTTCTGAGAACTTTAGCTTTATTAGAGCTGAGAAAATCCCCATATCATTGCATCTGAAATAATTAAAACAATTTTTAGTGAATATTCTGAACGAGTGGAAGAAGATGGCTATCTGCAGATTCTATACTATCTCTAGGGCACACATTAGGTTGTTCTCCATGTGGAAGGTTGGTGGTTCTCTCCTCTTTGAGTGGTTCACATTACCCGTAGCTCAATTTCCCTTCTCTTTCCACTTGCTCCCTTTCAAAAATACCCAATCTTTAGCCCTATTTGTATTTAAGTGATAATGGTTTTAAATGAGCTAGATAAACTAATCTGTATTAATATTTACTTTGCTAATGTGTTGGACCTCTGAGGTAATTTAAGGCTTTAATCATTTAATCATTCCTAAAGTTCAACCTTTTAAAAGCTCTCTAGGAATGCTGCCAGATAGGCACCTTAGGGACATGGAAATTTTGGCTTTCCCATCATACTCACAGAGGCAGGTGGCTACAAGAAAGGTTTTCTTCTATGACTCTTGTCTAGAGTCTGTTCACTACATCAGCTTGGTGTCCTAACTTCCCCATATTTCACTGCAAACCATTGGGCTCTACAGTCCTTTTCTCCACCCATTTCCTGTCTCATCCTGAGTGATTCAAACATGACTTGTAAGGATGCCCCACCTAACACCTTTATATCACAACTTCTTGACCTTCTCTGATGCACAGGCCTTTTCTTTGGACTTAAGTATTCACTACCATGGACCATATGCCACCCACAGTGCTACCTAATTTTCCTAGCAACCCTGTGTCTCCTCCTCTGTCAAACTAGTTCCTTGTGTGATCTGTGTTTCCTGAATTTTCCTGGTCATCAAGATCACTGGAATGCTTCATAATCACAAGCCCCTCCCTAGAGACAGATTCAGATCCCAGGTCTAGCCTTGTCTTGCAGAAACTGCATGTGTGCCAAATAGGTAAAAGCAATTCTAATGTCTCTACTGAATCCAGTAGATTCATGAATATGCTTTCAACATGTAATCAGTATAAAAGTAGTAATGAGATATTGTTACACCCCCATAGTTACATTTCCCATAGTTACACTTCAAAATCATACTGTCTTAGATCTAAATTCCTACTTCTTTCAACTATCACTCTTTTTTTAAACATTTATCAGACTACTTTAATGACTTCACAAGAGATCTAAAATCTTTCAGAAAATAGCAAAGGATCAGTTCTCTGAGCCACTCCACAGGCCTACTTCCTCCATTCTTGCCCTCCCTCTTCTGTCTAGCCTGCATCCTATAATTTATCCCAGCAATTAAGCCCTCAACTTCCTCTGCCTTTCCAACTTCCATTACACTCAACATCTGAACTCCTATCCTAAATGAAAGAGTCTTTTGCAATTCAAAACCAATGTAGTCAAACCTGCTAAATAGAGCCATATATCATTGGCATGTGTCCCCCTAAGATGCTCAACAACAAGAAGGCATCAATTGTGGAGTGGTCAAGAGCATGGAGCTCATTTCCCAACTCCACCATATATATGTGGGGTGCCCATGGGAAAACAGCATGACTGCTTCATACCTCACTGTCTTCACCTGCAAAGGGGATGATAATTTAACATACCTTTCAGGTTTATTAGGAATGAACAAACTAATGTTTATAAGGTGCTTAGTTACATAATTGTTGGATAAATAAAAGTTCTACCTCTCCTTTGTGGTTCTCTGTTCATAATTAGTTACATCTATTCCAAAGCTTCATTCTTTGTAATTCTCCAAACAGCTCAGGCTCAATCACTTCAGCAGATGATGTGATCTAATTCTCAGAATAAATGTGTATATTTGTGTATGTATGTGTACACATATACATACATGTAGTAGGTATGAATTTCTTCAAATAATCTCCCTCTGAGAAGCCCCAGGACATTGGTCTGGGCAATGACTTTTTTGAATATGACTCCCAAAGCACTAGCAATTACAGCAAAATAGACAAATTAAGTTACACCAAACTAAAACATTCTATATAGCGAAGGAACCAGTCAACAGAGTGAAGAGACAGAAGAATACCTATGAAAAGTATATTATCTGATAAGTGGTTAATATTCAAAATATATAAGAAAAGCAAACAAGCCAATAGCAATAAAACAAACTGATTTAAAAATGGAAAAATAACCTGAACAGACGCTTGTCAAAAGAAAATAAACAAATGGCCAACAGGTTTATGGAAAAAGGCCAAAGATTGGTTATCATCTGGGAAATGCAAATTAAAACCACAGTGAGATATCATCTCACAGCTGTTAGAATCACTTTTATCAAAAAGACAAAAGATAACAGGTGTTGGTTATCTTGCACACTGTTGGGGAAATGTAAATTTATACAGTCATTATGGAAAATGGTATGGAGATTCCTTGAAATAGTAAATATAGGACTACCATATGAACCAGCAACCGAAATCAATATGTTGAAAAGATATCTGTGCTCCTATGTCTATTGCAGATTTTCCATTTCAGACAATATGAAAGAACATGGAGGACATTATATTGAGTGACATAAGCAAGCCACAGAAAAACAAATGCTCTACAATCTCATCATATGTTGTTTCTAAAGCCATTCATCTTACAGAAGTAGAAAGTAGAATGGTGATGGTAATATGCTGTAGTGGTTGGGGTTGGAAATGTGGAGATGTTTATCAAAGGATACAAACCCAGTTATTCCACTCCTCAGTCTATACCCAAAGGACTTAAAAACAGCATACTACTGGGACACAGTCACATCATTATTTATAACAGCACAATTCACAATAGCTAAACTGTGGAACCAATTTAGATGCCCATCAGTTGATGAATGGGTAAAGAAACTGTGGTATATATATACACAATGGAATACTATTCAGAATTAAAAGGGAATAAAATCATGGCATTTGCAGGTAAACAGATTGAGTTGGAGAATATAATGCAAAGCGAAGTTAGCCAATTCCAAAAAAAAAAAAAAAAAAAAGTACGGAGGTTTTCTCTGATGTAAGAATATTGATTCATAATGAGATTGGGGAGTAGAGCATGGGAGGACTAGACAAACTGTAGTTAGAGAAAAGGGGAGGGAGGGAAAGAGAGGGGGCATGGGGTTAGGAAAGATGGTGGAATGAGATGGACATCAATACCCTAAGTACATGTATGAAGACACCAATGGTGTGACTCTACTTTGTGTACAACCAGAGATATGAAAAATTGTGTTCTGTATGTATAATTTGAATTGTAATGCATTCTGCTGGCATATATAACAAATTAGAATTAAAAAAATTAAAATAAGGGCTGAGGATGTTACTGAGTGGTTAAGCACCCCTAGGTTCAATTCCTGGTACTAAAAAAAAAAAAAAAAGACATAAAACTGCAGTTAGATAAGAGGAATAAGTTAAGAAATCTATGATATGGTGACTATAGTTATAATAATATATTGTATTATTAAAAAATGCTGAAAGAGTGTATATGAAGTATTCCTTCCACAAACACTATAACTACATTAGGTATGTATAGGTTAATTATCTAGATTTGATCATTCCATGGTGTAAATATACTTTAAGACACCATGTTTTAAACTGCAAATACATATTTTTTCTGTTAATTTTAAAAATAAAAGTAACAAAAATTCCCACCTTTAAAAAATTGATCTCCTCCTGAAAATGTAACATTGGTACATCTGAATCTCCTTTCCATCTAAAAGAAAGAAATGACCTTCTAAAATTAAGTGGATTAGATGTTAAGCATCAAATGTAGGATTGAAGAATGACTTTGAAGGTTTTCTGGGGGGATTATTCCTAATAATCAATAAAAACCTCCAAAATAATTCTTCAACCCTACATTTCCTTTTAACTATTTCTTTTCTCATCATCATTCCATTCATGCATGATGCCTACATTTATTGTTTCTGTTTTATCTCAGAAATGATAATAATTATAAGAAGCTATAATATTAAAATCAACTGGGATAACTCAGAGGTATTAAAACTTCACTTTTTCTTCAGCTTTAGCCATGCCTAGACTTTGGTGATTTTTTATGGTCATTTATTTATATTATGGTTTTCCTGCTCTTTTGTTTTATATTGGTAAATTAATTGTTTAATTTGAATACCCCTGCAATTTCCTGTATCACTCTTCTAAAAGAAACAAGCCCACAGATTTTCACTCTAATTGAGTCTTCATTTTTCACCATCTCATGGCAATTATTGTCAAGGTCAGTAATAACATCATATTCTGCCACATTCAGAGGCCAGTTTTTAGTTTCCATCTTAACTAGCATCTCAGAAAATTGGTAAAATTGATCATTACTTACTATTTAAAACTTTTTTTTTTTCTTTTCAATTACCTTCTGGACACCACTTTGGATTTTCTCCTTACTTCATCAGTTGATTTTTCTCAGCCTCTTTTGCTGGATTTTGCCTCTAACATGTGGAGTATCTTACAAGGTTTTTTTTTTGTTTTGTTTTGTTTTTTTTTTTTTTGTTTTTTTTTTTTTAGTTTTAGATACCATCTATTTGTTTATGAGTCCTTAAAATTTATGCTAGCACTAGTTTTTCTCCTGAACTCTATCTTCATATTCAACATCTCCACTTGGATATCTAATAATTCCTTCTAATTTAACACAGACAACCAACTTTTGTTTCTCCCCAAAATTCTCCATTATAAATCTCCTCCATCTCAGTGTTCTTACTCCAGTCTTCTGGTTGCTCAGGTACAAAAATGTGGAATCATTATGGTCTCCTTTCTTTCTTTTACATACTCTTCCAATCCATAAGCAAAAAATCCTACTGGCCTTATCTTGAAGATACATCCACAATCCCTACCATTTCCAGAGCTCTTTCTCTGGTACAAGCCTTCATTATTTCATAAACCTCCTGGGTTTTCTCCCTACTTCTATCTCTATCCCATTAGTCAATTTTATAAATAGCAGCCAGAGTTAGTCTTTTAAAACATGAGTTGGATCATGTCATTCCTTTGCTTAACATCCTAAATAACCTCTGCTCTCACAAATTAAAAGTGACCTAAAAACCCAATGTGATATGCTTCTCTCCTCTCCTCACCCATGGAGAATGTGTAAACTTAAAGATTGAGACACTCAGAATTATGACAGTACAGCTGGTAGGAAAATAAAAGCCAGCGAAGGAGACTGAAAAGTAGGAGAATCCGGAAATATAACATCAAGAAAGAAATGAGAGAAGTAGTGAATACTGCTGACTTTTATGGATAAGTATAAAATGAGGGCTGGAAAATATTCACTGGAATATCCTTCCAGAGAAATGTTTGACACTTACTGCATGGGGCAAACCAACGTAACTGTGTGAATGATGAGCCATTTTAGAGAGCATTTATGATTGTTGCCTTTATAGGTTTACAATAATTTTTGAGGGGGAAATAAGATGTTTGATCAGGATCATAGAGAAAGATGGATATCTGATATTAATGACTTAAAAATACACATACCCAGGGGCTGGGGTTGTGGCTCGGTGGTACAGCATTTGTCTAGCATGTGTGAGGCACTGGGTTTGATTCTCAGCACCACATAAAAATAAATAAATAAAAATAAAGGTTCATCCACAACTAAAAATAACACACACACAAACACACACAATTTAAGCTAAACTTTTATCAGGAGTTCTATATCTGAACGTTTAAGGATACATACCTATCAATGTCTTACAGCACTTCATATTTAAGACATTTAGCATTCCACTAATTTCCTTTTTTCTGCCTTGTTTTTCTTACTCTCAAATTATTCCCAAATAACCAATCTGTATAAATTCTCTATCATGTTAAATGACACCAACACCCATCCAATTATCTAAAGGAGAACCCAGGCCTTGACAAGGACATTCTGAGTTTTCCTCTTTGTCCATTTCTAATCTGTCAAATCTGAATGTAGCCCTTTCCCATTGCTCTAAGGCAGATTTTAATCAACCATATCCACCACCCACATGCTAATAAGTTCCTAACTGGTTCCTTTATTTGTTGCTTCCTAACTCTTTAACTACACAGTTAACTAGTTATCTTACAACAGAGTACTTCAGTTAAAAACTGAAAATTGCTTCTGACTTCCCACTGGCAATAAGACAGTCCCTTAGAACAGCATACTAAGACCTTTGAAAACTGGCCCTCACCTACCTTTCCAACCTCAATGATAATAGCAATTATGATAATTCCCCGCTTGTCTTAAAATATTCAAACTGTAGTACATTGTAGGGGGTCATTCACATATTTCCCTGTACTTATAGTTCTGAACTAAATAGCTAGAGCTTTTGAAGTTCAAGTACCCCACCCTCAAAACGTGGACACAATTTCAAAAAGTTTGGAAAGAGCCATAATGTTACACTTTAACGGAATATCTTTGTTCATTTCCCTTCTAATAGTCTTCTAGGAGTGGTCTTATTCTCATAGTGAATGTGTTTTTGCATATTTCCCCATATATTTGACTTAGCTATTCCTTGCTGTGTTACAGAAAAAGGTTATAAAAAGAACATTTTTTTTTTGAGAAAAAATGGAAGTAGAAATTTAAGGAAAGAAAAAAAAAACAAGGGTGGGGACAAAATAGAGTATGAATAAGGTTCAAGATGCATACCATGATGACCTACTCATCTGTCATGGATGAGCCACATACTGGCTCTCAAGTTTTCCAGCAGGCAATGTAAAACTAGAAATTTTGTCAGTTATGTAGTTTCTAGTGCCCATGACATTAAAAAATATCCTGGTAATTTCAGCTGTTCTTGGAACATATATTATAAGGAGAAATTTCTCCTTAACTTCTCCTAAAGAGAATACAGGGTGACATTCTTCAGGTTTGGGAAGACTCCTTATTAGACACAGTGCCTTCTCATTTCATATCATTGCTTATATTGAGAACTGTTGTAGGCAGGTGCCACTGCATAAATCACAGAGTGATTGGGTAAAAACTGACTCTCTGGAAATCACTGGATATTTTCAAGGCACTCAGATCATTTCTGGTCTGCTATAAGTCATGGGTAAATGTTAAAATATTGAAATAAATATAAGACATATTCAGTAGTCATAATAGTAGCTGAATTTGTGTCCTTTAGAAAAACATTCTGAATATTGTTTCTACTCAAGTTAAAGGTTTCCTCTTTTAATTATTATTTCAGTTGTACAACATTATGGGGTACAGGGTGATAATTGGATATATGTAGACAGTGTGTAATGATGGAATCAGGACAGTTAACATTTCCCTCTCTTAAATTTGAACATTTAAGTTAGAGTTTAAATAGTTCTTAGTTAAAATCTTAAAAGTTTGGGTCCCATATATGTCAGTTGAGGTTTGTTTGGAAGTCAGATTTTAGTCTGAGAAGCCAAATTCCTCACTTTCTTATCATGAGCAGTATTCCCCTTGGGCAAGTCTTCTAAGTTCAAGAATGTGGCTGGACCAGGGGTGTTACAGTCTTGAGCTTTTCCTATAGTAGAAAATAATATGCTGTCCTAGAACACTCAAACACAAGTTGAATAACATATTTAGGTTTGTAGAAATTCTGTTCCCAGTCTTGTATGCTCTGCAGAAATATGGCAGGACGGAACTCTGAATTTTGGATCTGAAGTATCAACTTTAGTGAGAAATTTTAATATTACATGTTAAAAACCTAGATCTTTATTTTTCGTTTTCTGAGTGAGAAGATTAGATAAAATAAAAGCAGTTTTAATATTTTGGCCTTTATCAATGTTCGTAGGGCTACTGAGAAATCTAGTTTATACAAAAGGAACATTCTCCTGACTATCACTTATCTTAGACTTGCACATATATTTTCTCTGCTGAAATGTACATAGCTTATTTAGCCACATGGTTGCATTTTAAAAATATTTTAAACAACAATGTAAATATTTCAAGGCATAGCTAATCATTTGGTAGGAATAGGTCTATTACAGTTCTTCCCAGAGATGCAGGGGAACAGGATGACTGCTTGGTTGTTGAATGGATATCTCTCTATATCTACTGCAAACGGATTTATCAAATAATCTGCTTATAAATAGAGGCTTGTGGTATTTCGTGGTATTGTATGAAGATACCTGGTAAATTTTATCCAAATCGCTGCAATGGGCACCAGTATAACAGATATCAGAATTATCATACTTCTTTCTCTACCACTGCCACACCATGCCACTTCTCACTCCTACAGTCCTTAAAATGGTGATATAAGGTTTAGCAAGAAGCTATGTTTTCCCTATTGGTTTTAACTCTGGACACAGCTGCTTTAAAGAGTATCACCACATGATTAAACTTGCGTAGTCAAGGGCCTGGTAAGAACTGAAGTTTTCAAATGACATTGAAAACTTGACATATGCTAATTGCTAGACTTATATATAAATATAAAATTATATTTGTTCTAATTGCTATATTTTAAAAGGAATATTCTCTTTTATGATTTTGATTATATAATCACCAGAGTGAATATTTTTATTCATAGCATTTTCTTCTACTATATGAGATAAACAGTAAAGGTTGCAGCATAATTTATGGTGATAGTAAAAGAAAAACTAACTACATTATAAGAAGAAAGAATGAGAAAAGAAAAGAAAACATAAGCAAAGTGGAAAAAAGGAAGAAGAGGAATGAGATGAACACTCAGAAAGGCCATAGTGTAGGATGGTACTATAAGATTAGTCTATTTGGGTCATTATCATAACACCAAAACTTTACAGAATCTACCACAGTGTTAGAACTCAACAAATGTGCTGAATATTGAAAAATGAAGAAATAAATGTTTTATATAAATTTACATATATACATATACAGATATGTATACACACACACACACACATATATATACACACACACACACACATACACACACACACAATAAGCAGAAATAAGTTCATGCTGCTATCCTATACATCCATAAACTAGATTTGGACCCAGATAAGAATGGATGTATTAGATTTGTAATTTCTTTTAATTTGTTAAGGACAGAGTGGAGGCATGTCTACATTTAACAAGAACTCTCATGATTACAGACCAACAGATATTCTGGAAACTCTGAAAAATCCTTTTCAATGATTATTGCAAATATTCTGAAAGTATGTGCTCGATATAAACAATTCTGGTCCATCATATCACTTGATATTAGTTGATTTGTGCTTTGAAATCTGTTTTGCAGCAATGTCTGCTCATACCAGCTTTCTCTAAAAATCACATATGAGAAATGTGTATGATTTCCTGATATGTTCAAATTAAAGTATTAAAATATTTATAATTGTTACCCAAAGCTTCCTGTGTGGTAGATAAGGAAGCACACTAAACTGCTGATACGGATTTTTGTCCTTAACCAATTCTGTCACTATTTGGCTGTTGACCTTGGGCAGGCTACTTAAACTTTCTGAGCTCAATATTCCTCCCCTATAAAATAAGGGAGTTATAGTAGATAAGTCTCTCCTTAGGATCCCGTTGACTTACAAGTGCCACTGATTCTCTCCCCATTATTCCTAAGTGAGGAATCCCAATCCTCTCAGTATGCTGAGATGGAGCAACTGCTAAAGTCTGAGGCCTGAAGTGCCATGAGACAGTTGCACATGGTAGGCAAGGACACAGTCTTTGCAGGGGAAGAGGCTTGGTGTGTGACCTGGGGCAAGTATTAGCCTCTCAGAAATTCAATTACCCTATCTAGAAAGTGAGAGTAAGACAAGTTCTTATAGAGGCTCTGTATTAAAGGAGATAGTATAAATTCTAGCCCTAATTATGGTAACTGGCACAAAGAAGTACCCAATTAAAAGCATCCATTTTTTTTAACATTGTTATTTTCTTGGCTCCATTGAAACAACTGCTTTTAGTAATGCTTCTCCCAACTGATTATCACATTATTTTAATGAATTATGGTATTTAAAGGGTTTTAAGGTGTCAAATTGGAATTACTTGTTTAAACAAAAAAAAAGAGGGAAAGTCATGGGCTCACAGAATCTTTAAAAATTAGGCAGAGATAGCCTGTGTGCTAACCTTTACCCCGTGGCTCCTTCATTTAATAACAAAGTATTAATAAGTACAACTTTAAGTTGTTTGATGAGTACTTGTATAATCTAGGCCAACTATGCTACTTATACAAACTTTCATGCCCCAGAGACATTTGATAGTAATGTGCTTGACATTTTAGTTTGACATACAATTATAGGAAAATTCTTGGTCTTAGTTCTTAATATCAATAGATATTAACTCCCTTTAACTTTGTCATATATGTAAATTTCATTTAAATACACATAAATGAGATAAAATCATTCCTAGATGAGACAGATACATTTTGAAGGCTGTATACATTCTTATTTTATAATTAAGAAAACAATTACTGAAGAACACACACATGATGGACAAAAATTCCATCATGTCCAATGATGGACAAAAAATCCCCCAAATGTGGGAAACAGAGTATTTTGCTTTGCTTTTAACTATGGCAGGAAATATCTGTTTGTTTATTTTGACCCTTGTACTTCCATAGCCAGATTAAATTTCAAACAGAGTTTTCATTCTCTTTACCAACAATTGTCACCCTGCCTTGTGAAAACTCATGGTTTGCAGGGAGTTCAAGAATATTTGCACAACTTGGGGATGGACTTTTTGTGTACAGGGGACTCTTCTAACCATAGGGCCCCCTACAGTATGTTAATTGGTTCACAACAATATTCTGGGTCAACCTGTGTTAAAGATGATTTTAAAGCCTATCAAATTTTATAGCAAGAGTTTTGAGTTAGCATTATATGTTTAAGAATGTCTCCTTGATTCTCAATTTCTTCTCATTCAGGAGACATGAGCCTCAACTGATTGGTAGCAGGTTGCAGAAAATTTTCTTCCATAAAGTTTTCTGTATGATACAGGGTAAGTAATATGTTCTACAGATAGAAAAATAAGAATCTGCACAGATTTCTACATCTTGAATACTTTCATATTAAATATACAAAATTTACCATGTAATTTTATCAGTATATTTATTATAATAATTTATTTACCAGTATATTTATTATAATAATTCAACTTAAAAGCTTCTTAGGAACTAACTTATTATTATCTATCTCCATAGACCTATTTACTTTAATATTTTATTGCTTAATTCTCATAGAACTTTACTTATTTAAAAAGCATTTTCTTCCTTTCTTTCTCTCTTTCTTCCCCATCTCCACCCCCCACTCCCCTTCATGCTGGAAAGTGAATCCTGGGACTCATATTTGCTCACAAGTGCTCTACTGCTCAGCTACATCTCTAGCCCTAATAGCAACTTTAAAGGCTTGCACGTTGAATTTATATTCAACTTTCTAATGCATGTCTATAATTACTATTTGTTAAAAGCTAATCAGAAGAAAGAGGTTGTTAAATGTAGATACTTTATAGCATCTAAATTAAAGAAAGATAAAAATGGGAACTTAAAGCTGTTGCTATGCTATTGTGGACCTACTGATGGTGCCCATGGTTAACAGTGCTAGTTGAAATTAGAATGTACATGTTTTGTGTTCTACCTGCTCAATCTGGTGCTTTTAGTTGGTCATACTAAAAAGAATTGGGGAGTTGAACTTTTAAGAAATAGCCAAAAATGGCTTACCAAATCCTGTCTGAGGCTGAGAGAAGACCTGCTCTCTCCCCATTTTGTCCACCTTCATACTTGCCAACCCTTGTTCACTTTGGCTTTATTTTAAAAATGCATTTCTGGTGAGTGAGGAAAGGTTTTGTACTGTGTTTTCAATGACTCACCCAAAATAACTCCATTCAACTTGTAAATGGTCCTGTTCTGAATGCAGATTGTGTTTGTTCTGAAATGGGCATGAAGGAGCTGCAGAAGGGAGATTAGAGAAGGGAAATGTGGTGGGAGAGGCCAGTGAGGTTTATATTCAGGTTCAGGCACACATTAGGAGAATTAATTTTCTTTAAAAAAAGATGCTGTGTGGGGTGTGTGTGTGTGTGTGTGTGTGTGTGAGAGAGAGAGAGAGAGAGAGAGAGAGAGAGAGAGAGAGAACCATTATGAAGTTTAGACCAATTAAAGCTTTTCAAGATCCATCAGTATTAGATAGATACATAGTACACATGGTCACCAACCTTCCTTTTTTCTACTCTTCATAAAATATAGAAAGGAAGATTTACATATAATATGTAATTCCAAATACATGCACAGTGAACAAATATATTTTTCAAAAAGTTCTAAATGGCTCCAAAAAAAGGTAATAATACACATTATACAAGAGCTAAAGAATAATCTTCAACTAAGAAGAAAATGCATATGCTAGAATCTCCCTGGTTTATGGTATCCTACAGAAACATCCTTATTATCAATTGGCATTGGCATAGACTGAGAATTTTCTATGGATAAATATACATCTTTAAAACCTTTTATGGATCCAAAATGCCATAGATATTTAAAAACAACATTTTAGGGCAGGATTAAGAAGAAAAAAAATGGACTGATCCAAATTTGAGCATCTAAACATCACAGATAATATAGACAACTAACTATAATACATAATTATGTGTAATATGTGATATATAAATATACATGTGTAATATAATAGGTAACTATAAATATTTTGGTTTTTCATTAACTATATCTAATAAAGAGGATTCCAAAATCTTCTTGAGTTGTTTCATTAACTCATAAAACAGACCCAATAAAACTTATTCTATTACATAATCTTGCTTCATTCCATTGTTGAAGAATTGATAAGCCATTTTTACCTGTTGCTCATAAACATGGGAACTGAGCCACTAGAAAGAAAAAAGTTGGCCACAAAGTTTCACTGCAGAGAAGTTAAATTTAGGAATATTTAGCAAACTAAAAAAAGTATGATCTTAGAATGAGTGATAAAATTGACAAATCTTTAATATGCACAAAATCAGAAAATATACAAATAATTTACCCAGATTGTATAAATAATTAGAAAAGGCAAAGTTTTAATGGTATTAATACAATACCTTCTTCTCCCTCTGGTGTGTACTTAGGAAAATAGAGCAAATCAAAATAGTAGATTGTTTTATTAGTACAACCTCATGAGGAAAAGCAACTAATACAATAATTCTTAAATTTTTGCTAATATGGAAACTTCTAGGAATAAGTAACAGGTTTGAGTTATAAATCTTAACTATACAATCTTATTACCTTAAATATCTATAATAACTAGTCATACTTTATAATAATGGCTCATAGGTATATATCAAAGAATCAATCAAATTCAGACTACCATAGTTAAATTACATGATTAATAAGTAAATATTTGCAAGTTTTTGAAGAGTTTACTCCTATTGATTAACTTTTACTTTCATTCACTTTTATTCTATTGCAAATTACTCTATTGGTATCCCTGGAAATGTCAAGAGATATATCGAGGGAACCAAAATATTTGCTGCTGAAATGAATTTTAGAACAACTGGGCTAAACAAAGTTAAATTGTGTTAATTTAAAATAAAATTTGAGGACTTTTCAAGTCTTTAACATTTGTGACTGGGACAAAGTAGAAGAGGAAGGGATGTCATATGCATTGTTTCACAAAGCTATTTCACTCAAAATTATTTTTTTTTCCTTTTGAAATATAAAATGTTCCTTTCCATTTATTTTTTATTTTTATTTATTTATTGTTATTAGGTTTTTACTTTTTGTTTTGTTTTGGTACCAGTGATTGAACCTGGGACTTTGCACCAATGCTAGGCAAGTGCTGTACCACTGAGCTAGAGCCCAGTCCTTTTTATTTTGAGGCAGGGTGTCAATAAATTGCCCATATTGGTCTCAATCTTTCGATTCCCCTGTCTCAGCCTCTGTAAATCATTGGGATTACAGATGTGTGCCCCCGTGTCAGGCTGCTTACTGTTTATTTAATCAGATATTCTACTTACCTTACACCTCCCTTTGATCATAATAAAGGCAAAAATTTGATATAATTGCAACTCTACCACTAATTAGACTCAGAATTATTAAGATTTTGAGACACAAAATAAAATTTTTGATTATATAAATATTAGTGAAGAAACAGTAGCTTGACTAGAAACAAAAGTCCTGAACTAAAACACCTTACCTCCACAATAAATCTTGATTTGTAATTTTGAGGCATGTGTTAAGGTTTGGAAATGTAAAATGTAACCAAGTAATTAAACCAAGCATAATGTTTTACTGATGATATAAGCTTTTCCATTTAAAATTGTGTAATTCAACCAGAGTATGTTTTCTGTCCTGGCCTGAATTATTCCAATTTTAAAATATAGCTGCATAAGCATGAAGATATTTGTCATTCATTGGCATAAGAATAATCCCTCATATAAAACTGGTCTATTTTTGCCTTTTGCAAGAAAATAATTCTAACATCCATATTGAGCACCTACTTAATTTCATGTAATACTCACATCAATTGGGGAAGGTAGATATGATTGCCACTTCACAGATGAGGAAAGTTATTACCAGAGAGAAAGACTGGCTGTCTTGCCCTAGGCCATACAGCAATAAATAGATAGATAGATAGATAGATAGATAGATAGATAGATGTAAAACTTTCAGACTTTAATCTGACACCAAAGATGCTAGCTACTGTTTCTATTATATCATGCTAGATAGAGTGATCCACATCTAATATAAATGTGTTCTTTCCTCCACTAACTAAGCATCAGTGACAGCCAATATTCTTTATGTAGAGCATTTGCAATGTAGATTTACAGTTTGGAAAACAAGTATTAAAGAAGCAGACTCTCCTCCTGTTTATCATTCGCTATTGAATAAATGAAACACATTGGGAATTAAAAAAAAATTCTCAAAGTTGATGATACAGTTCAAATCCTTTAGTTTTTAAGGCAATAATAACAAGCTGGCTCATGAATTTCCTTCCCAATATGTAACCTCAAAGCTTTGCATTAAAAACTGCCATGCAAAAAAAAACAACATACATTTGTGCTATTGGAGGTTCAATAATTGCTGTATTCTAATGTTACCTACTGTATTTTTTTTTCTTTTGACTCTGGTTGTCTGATTTTAAAATATTAACTATGCCTTTCTCATTTTTTTTTGTTATTATTGTCTAAAAATGTACTTAAGCAATAGCAAAACTAATTAAAATATAATAGGCCTTGGAGAAATAACATTAAGCAAATATTTTTATTTTGCCAGTTTGAGTGTCTACTCTTCAAAACATAAAAAAAAAAAAAAACAACAAAATAAACAACCACCTTAAGAGGATTCAGTATTCCTTTTGGGATCAGCACTGTACTGAAAGCATAAGGGGTTCAAGAAGAGTTTGGACAAATGTTCTTTATATCTCTGAAGTTTGCAATTTGTCTGGTAAGCCAAACATACTGTCCAGAGGTAGTCTTAGTCTTTATTTAATAATTTAGTTTGAAAATAGATGATATGGACATTCTGTTTTGTATCTGGGAACTGTGGAGGGGATGTGAGTAGGAGGGGTGAAACCATGGAGTCAAAAAGTTCTGCATCAGCTGGATTTTGAAAATCAAGCAGATATTTGATAGAAAGTACAGGAATGAATGAAGAGGAAAAGACAGAGTCACCCCAACACATAGATGCCAAAAAACTGAAGAGGGGGCAGCAGATAGACAGGGTGGAGTCCCTTAAAGAATCTTAATAAAACTGTGAAGTCAGCATATTTTATATCATTTGACCAGCCCTTTCCATGCTTTTTTTTTAAGCACCTCCCCCACTCCTTCCCACCTTTCCACCTTTCCACAGGTAGGTCTGCCCTATTTTGGAGGGTCACTAAATGGTCAGATGCATTCTACTACAGGACTCCTGAAGGCTAAGAAGTCTTGAAGAGTCAAAGAAAAGATCTTTAATAATGAAAATTGAAGCTATTGAGATGCTAACACCACTATTTTAACATCCCTTACATTTGCAGTAAATATATGAGGCCCAGTAAAAAGCTATGATGGTTCTGGAAAGGTAGCCTGGAGTCTGAATCTGAACTTGCAGATACTGGTAAACCATTAGAAGTTGCTGATTTTATTCAGAAACATGGATTTTCTGAAACTTATAAATTGGAGCAATGTCCTAGAAACAAGATGGGAAAGAATGAAGGCAGTCAAATCAGAGTTCAGTTTCAGCAGTCTATGCCTTATGTTTGGATAAAAACTTGGCACTATTTCACCTCAAGAGCATTCTATAGTCTATATTCTCCAAAAATTATAGTTTCCATTAGCTATCAATGACAATACATTTAATTACCTTATAATACAAATGTTTTCACTAGAAATTTTACTATGCTCTTCCTTAAATTCAAGTGAAAAAAATTATCCCTTAAAATATTTATGCAAAATTTCTTTTCAGTCACGTTAGAATCAAAAAGTGTTCAACTTATTCATCAGGAGATAGCCAAATATGATAAAATATTGGAAGTCTTACACAGTAGGCGTAGATTACAGTGTTTAAGGGAACACTGTTGTGTTATACTTCATTAGACTTTGGATACATTTTGAGTCATTTGCTCAGGAGACTTAAAAACTAACAAAGGGAATGCAGAGCTCATGTATTTACAAACCTTGACATTACTGGTTTCTTGTAGCATCAAACTCAAAGCAATTTGACGCACCTCTCTATGTGCAACTTCAATATGACATTTCCAAATTATTCTTTCAATTCATTTTCACACCTCACATAACCATGATAAATAACTTTCCTGGGTATGAAAGCAACACTCTACGAAACTTGATCCTTTCCAGTTTTGGCATTTTGAGAATGCCAATCACTCGCCTCTGTTTCTTCCTTACCCCAGTCTTTTGGACATTAAATATACGACACTTCAGGCAACTCCTCAAAGAATGCGTTTCAGGGAGCCCAAGCCGACCCTTGTTTTCGCGCGGGGGCGTTTTGTGAGACTTGGCCTTCCCACTTTGTCGCTATTTTTGGATGAAGGAGGAGTTGACAGAAGAAATGATTATTAACAAACAAACAAATCTCACCCACTCCGCGGGCAGCAACGGGGGCGGGTGTGCTCCGCTCCGCGCCCCGCCCCGCCGCACCCGCGCGCCCCCGGCCGGAAGGAGGCGTGGGACGCCGCCGAGGGAGGGGCGCGCAGACGCGCGAAGACCGGCCGCCCCGGGCACGCCGGGAGGGGGCGGGGGCCGCGGCGCTCGGGTCCTGCAGCGCTCGCCGGGCCACTCGCGCTCCCGCGCCGCGCCCGGCCGGCTTCATGTGAAGCGCTGGCCCTCCGCCCCCTCCCTCCCCTTCCTTCCCTCCCTCCCTCCCTGTCCCCTCCTCCTCCGGCGCCCGCTCCCGCTCCCCCGGGCCCCCAGCCCGGCCGAGCGCTGACAGCAGGGGCGGGGGTCCCTGCCGCCGCCGCCGTGTCTCACACAGGCTCCGGCTGGGGCAGAGGAGCCCCCGGTGCGGCCATGAACCGGCCCCTGACGGCGTCGGCGGAGGCGGAGGAGGAACTGGAGTGGCAAGTGGCAAGTCGCAGGAGGAAGGCCTGGGCCAAGTGCCGCAGCTCCTGGCAGGCGTCGGAGACGGAGGATCTGTCCACAGAAGCGACGACTCTGGACGAGGACGAGGACGACGAGGAGGACCTCCCGGGCGCGAAGCTGCCTGCACCCACTGGGAGAGGTTGGTGCGCCGGGCCAGGCGGCGGCGGGCGCGGGAGACAGGGGCTGCGGGCCGGGGAAAGTCTCGTGAGTCCCGGGCGCCCGCTGAGTTCTAGGCGACCCTCGGTGCTCGATAGGCCAAGGGGACAGGGGACACTTCCAACCTTTAAACGCGCGCGTGTAACCTGGCGTGTCCAGCGTCCACATAGACACCTGGGTGCCCGGTGATTTCCCTTCAGATGGGCAGTAAGACTTGTTGCTCAGGCTGCATTTTGCCTCTAGTAGATTTTTCTATAGGGGAGTGTTCTGAGTGACCCAGCAATAGGAGTCCCTCTTGGCTTGGTAATAAGCTGTCCCCTTGCTCTGCCCCGCAGGAAACGTGCCCAATGAGAAGATCGCGATATGGCTCAAGGACTGCCGGTGAGTCCTCGCTGGCGTCCCAGAGGGAGATCAACAGGCATGGGACGCCGGAGCTTAGTGACTCTGGCCGGGTACCCGTGGGTCCTGTGGCGGTTGTAAGCTAGGAACCGGAAAGTGAGCCACGGATAGCTTCCTCCTTTAAGCGATTAGAAATGGAAGTACTGTGGCTGTTATTTGAAGACCGTGTTGCGTTGACTTTTACAGTTATTAGGACCTCAGCTGTTGGTACATGATGTTAGCATTAGAGATCAGAAACCTGAAAGAGATCATTATGCCATGTTGTTACATTTGCCCAGTTTTTATTTGAAAAAAATCTTACATTTTACAGAATATTTTATTTTGCTTTCCTTTTGGCATGTGTCATCTGACATCGGATAATTTTCCTTCAAACGTGGGTTAGACTACCCTAAATGGGCTTTAATTTTATTTCTGTGCCTTAATTCTGTTTGGGGAGCTACTAAAACTAGTTAACTTTGTACTTGTAGTTTACTTCTTGGACAAGGATTTGTCAGATGGCACTGGAATTTACAAAAGGAAATAGAGCTTTGAAGGCATTCAGACTGCATAAATCTGTTTAATTGCATGCTTTGGCAACAGTTACAAAAATGTTTGATAAAATACAGAGGGGATGAATCATATTGCAAGTGAATCTGACTATAGTAAAATGTGCTTAGTTCACTTTTGTTTTCAATTTATTTGCTAGTTTAAAAATCTTGTATGAAGAATGTAACTTTTAAACTTTTGTTGGTGTTTGCTTTTGAGAATATTTTTGCTTTCTCAATTTAGGTTTGTCTTAATGTTTTCTTTAAGCATTAGAATGGGAAGTTATTTGGTTTTGAAAAGTTGGTTCTCCTGTATGCCAGTTTACTTTTTGTCCCCTAATGACAAATATTGGCTACTACTCTATTAATATACTGTTTTGATTAATTGACTGGAGCCTTATTGAATCTCTTCACTACAGAATTTCTTAATTTTTATTGGGGGTGTTATAGACACTGCTGAAATAGTATAAAATATATGGAGATTCTCTTTCAAGATACACAGAGGTGAATACACTGTTTGAAGTCACCCCCAGATTAACAATCTAGCTCTGATTTAACCCCCTCATTTCCAAAGTGGCTCTACTCAGCAGGATTAAGAAATCATAATAGTGTGCCACTGGTTCATTTAATTGTTAAACACCAAAATAGGTTAAATTTTGAAAGGTTGAAATTTTAAGCATCTTCTGGACATTTTAGGAGAGATTTTGTAAAACCAGTTTTTTCAACTTTTCTCTTACAAAAGTGACTGAAGAGGATGTTTTGTTATTTTTTTCTCAGGTCTTTTAAACCTGCAATCTCAGTCTTGATTTAAATATAGTCCTAAATACAGTATTGACTGACTCTTGGTGTCTTATTATAGGTTTTGCCTTCAAAATAAGTTTGTTTCATTGTTTAAATTCAAGTGCATATTCAAAATAAGTTTTAAAAGTTAAGAACAAGGGAAAAATAACAATTGTTTTATGGTGTGTAGGAATTGAGATTGTGGAAGAGATCTTTTCAACTAGGTAGTGAACAAGTGAATAAGTGTCCTTCGGGATAAATGCAATAGCAAAATGTTGACATTCACTGGGAAATAGTGACCCCTGAAAATTCCAAAAGTTTTGTTGCTGAACTTGATTTCTGTAGGAACATTCTATAAGCCTGCTACTCCTCTCATACATAGTTTTTGTTCTTGTTCCTACAGTTGCACCTATTCTGTGAAAAAGCGCATTCATTTGTACTGGGGAAAGCTAGAACAAATAGTCTTTTAATGTTGTCATGTTATCATAGAGTTGACTGCTAGGATATGTGTAATTGTATTTTTTTTTTTTTAATAGCTATTTAGAGTCCTTCCCAGATTTGAGCATCACCACCCCCATAAGTTCTCAAATGTTCTTTGTTTTCTCATTGCTGTCCATATCCTGAATAAAGACACTGGGTTTTCTTTCCATAAAGGGAGTTGTTGAGAACCATTTCTTTTTTAACTAAATGGAAACAAATTACTTGAATTGTTATCTAAAAAGGGAGATTTTGATAGAATTTGGAGAGAGTAACTATAAAAGTGAAGACTTGCTTTTGAAGGAGAATACCAGCTATATTCTGCTTATTTGCCATTTTTTTGTTAGTTCTCAGACCAGTGGAGACATCTGTGGCCAGAGTAATGCAGTATTTTGACCTAAGAAAGGAGCTAAAAGAAAGGGAAAAAGAAATGCTTTTTAAAGGCATAGAGTTTTATTAAAATATATGCAAAAATTTAGCTTAAAGGTTTTATTAATATCTTTATGACAATTGGTTGTGATTCTTTTACATTTCAGAAACACTACTTTTCAAAAAACTACCACTGCATGTATATTTGCTTGCAGAAGATTTTAAATTTTAATTGGCATTTCAGTGAAATTTTTTTGAAACAGATGTTTTAATGATTGATCCCATGTCTGATGTGAATTTGTAACAGGTGTCAATTGTTACTGAGAAAAGGTTTATATCCTAAAACAGAACTTGTAAAACAATGTTTCTTTCTATAACTTTGTTTTGAAAAAAAAAAAAAAGTAAAAGTATTTTTGTATTTGAATAAAGAAATTTCTAAATTATATTTGGACAAGAAAAATGTGAAAAAATTTTAGCTGATTCTTAATGTTTATTCTCAAGCCAATTTTTTTTAGTAATTTTCAGAATTAAATGAAACCAGTATGGAATTTTTAGTTTAAAAGGAAAAAGTGAATTTCAGGATTCTCCATTTATATCAGAAAATGTAGTTGCTGGTGTAGAGGAGTTACCACATGTTGCTTAGAAATGCTAGTGATAAATTGACAGATGAGGTTTAACCAAACTATTGAACCTCATTTCTAAATAGATTCTTAAAATTTTAAATTTGACTAAGGTTTAATTTACCTGCTACTGAAGATTTGTTTTCTTCTAATTTTGTTTTTTGTTTCTGTGGAAAGGATTGAGAGGAATAGATATTTTCTAAATTTATACTATCATTTTTACTCCCCCCCATTTTTTTTTTTGGCAAAGAAAATGCCACTTCATATTATTTGTAATTACTATTCTTGTTCTTAATTGCTGGCAGATCAGATGTGATTCCTGGTGAACTGACTTGGCTATAGGTATTTGCTTAGTTAGTAGGATATTACTTATGTAATCCATTCACATTCCTGTGTGTTGGGAGAAGAGCTAAATTGCTTAGAAGCTTGCTTAGCTGTAACTTTTTAAGTAAGACTGTGTAACAGTTCTCCAGACACTTTTCACAAGACAGGCTTCTATGTTTTTGTGGTTTTAGTACACCTTTGGGAGCCTCACTGGATGAGCAAAGCACTGGGACACTGAGGGGTAAGACAAAGTTGCTCTTTTAAGCCTTTTTTTTAAAAAAAAATTATTTTTATTTTTTATGAGAGTCCTCCTTCATTTGCAATCTTGAGTGAAAGTGTACGTATCAATTATAAAAATGATCTTTATAAAAGAGGCTGTTCTTAGCTAGAAGCTCAAAGGAGAAACTATTATTAACCAAAAGAGGAAAGTTTAAGCAAATTACCAAACCTTTCCACAATATATGATGGTGGCATGGTTAGGCAACATAAAGGCTACATATAGAAATCTGATATGGAAACATAAGGGAAATGTGAGGAGTGAACTATGTCAACTTTAGTGCAACATTTCTTTGCTTACATTAACTAACATTGCCACACCTGAAATTTTACCACCCATGCAAGACAGAATTCTCAAGTTCAAAGTACAACAAGAATGTGCAGGTAGTGGCAAGGCATATAAAAACATTTACAGTGTCAGGAAAATCTAGCTTGAGCTCCTGGCTTAATGTGAAAGGGGCTAAGAGGTATGATTGCTCCAGGATCTGGTTTTCCATGAAACACTTGGGTAAGATACGTTATCTACTTGAACATCTTCAAAAGCTTAAGTATAATAGGCTGTATATCTATCTTCTGGGAGCTTTACCTAGCCACAAACAGGGTTTCATAAAGTAAAAGCTTATGCTTGCTTCTTAAAATTATATGATCATCATGATGTCTGAGTACATTGACGTCTGAGTACATTCATGTCTGAGTACATTCACGTCTGATGAAATGTTTTGCTTGAGCAGTTTGTTTTAACTAAAATAATGTTTTTTGTTTTTTTTTCTTTTCTTTTCTTTTAACATGGGTGTGGGGAAGAGTAGATCACCAGCATGAATTTTCTGAATTTTCACATTTCTTTCAGGTGTGCTTGTGAGAAATGGAGGAAGTTTTGAAGATGATTTGTCATTGGGAGCTGAAGGTATGTTTGTTCGGAAGAATTGTATTTTCATGGAGTTTTTTTTTTTTTTTTTTTTTTAATTGTGGAGTGCTTTTAAGTTTATGATCCTCAGTGCTAAATTTAAAGGTATGGAAAATGGCTCAGACACGTTGCACGGTACCTTTCTTTTATACATTAATAATCTAGTCATGGTCTGTGAGATACCTATAGAGATGGTGCAGGAACACCATTGTGAAATGAGTATGTCTATATCTTCCCTGGACTTAAATGCTTAAAGGTACTGTTTGTGACAAACCGTGGTGCTATAACTGAGAGTACGGTCCTGAAGAAGGAAGGAAGCTTAAATATTTATACACAGAAAACTAAAGTGAAGCTTATTTTTAGTATGGACTTATGTCATGCAGCTGCAGCTTGTCTTTCTCCTTGCATTTAAATGTCTCCTTTTTCTCCTTCCTCTTTTTCCTGATTTTTATCAGATTAAAGGACAAAGAAAATGGCAGAGTTAATGGAATTTAATTAGAAATCATTGCGCTCATGACTATTCCAGACTACATAGAGTATTTTAAAAGTGTGTTGTACTGCTTTTACATTTTCACAGTTAGTGTTTTCCTGTGGACTTATAATAAAGTTTTTCACTATGTAAAATTAAGAATTTAAAAATTATTTTAGTAGTATTTTAATTGGAATTTTATAGCTCATTGATTGTGCTTTATTTTATCATTTGACAAGGTTACTAAATTCTAAAGTCCTGTTATTAATAGTGCATTTTTTTGAAAGAATTTAAGAATTTTGTTAGCTGTTTAAAAAAATATGTTGATAAATAGTGAATATGTGCACTGAATAATATCTTTGATCTTCTGTTTTAAATCTATCTGTAAGATTACTAATTTAGAACCTTTTAACATCCAAAAGTCTAGAATATGTGAATATGTTTTTATTATTTCTGTTAATATGTTAATATGAAAGGAACAAACTCCTTAAGAGCTTCAACTTCCTGATTCTCACTCAGTGCACTTGAACATATTTTTAACCCCTTACTAAAATGCATTTCGGCAATACTATAAATAGTACTTTTGATATCTGCCTTGGTAGATATTGAATGATTGAATGATTTTAGTGAAAATCAAAACCTAGTAAGGAGTCCCATAAATGAATATACTTATTATGTTGTTTTCCTGAAAATTACTTTGCAGGTATTTTTCATTCCTTGAGTAAACATTTCCTAAGTGCTATGTGTCAGGTGCCATTCTGACATATGTTCAAAGAAACAAATTGTCATGATCTTGTGGATCAGAAATGAAAAAAAAAATTTAAGTGTGCTGAAATAGTTTCTAATTAATCTCATTCTTTATATTTGCCCAATAAGGTTAATGAAGTAAATTTTATTGTAAAAATTAACATTAATATGTTTAGACCTTGTTAATCTAGAGCATAGTTAAAAGGCAATTTTTAAAAGAATATTTGTACTGAAATGAGTAGGAATTTTCAGGTTGTGTGTATGAAAAATTATGTAACTTAAAAACACATTAGAAATAGATGAATACTATTGATACATTAAATAATGCTAAAACGTGTTGTTCTTAAGGTACTTTTCATTAACAGCTTTTAAACTTAATAGCACAACATACGCTACATAATATGCATGTCTTCAATATTTTTTTCTAACCTGTTAAAGAAATTTAATTGGTTATCCATAGTTCTTTTTATTTTTAGCAATCAAGATTTATGGTGGCCAAGAAATGAAAACAACCTATCAAAGCTGCTGGTCCTGTTCTTATCTATATATTACTTTTAATGATGCAAATTTAATGAGACAAGAAGAGACTTTGACATATTAGGCATTTGGCTATAATATTGTAGATAATTTGTTTCTTGATAATTGTGTTATCATCATTACAGTCCTTCTAATAAGTGTGCTCTACATTTGTTCTTTATCTGCAGCCAACCACCTCCATGAAAGTGATGCTCAAATTGAAAACGGGTGTGTAGCAATTTTGTTTTGTTCTGTTTTAAAATGAAGAACATTAGTGAAAATAAAGTTTTATATTATTATATTATGTTTCTAGCAGTAATATCTTGGCCAAAGAGAGAAGACTTCAGTTTCATCAGAAAGGGAGAAGTATGAATTCTACTGGGTCTGGGAAAAGCAGTGGGACAGTCTCAAGGTAACTCATTCTGAAGTTATTGGTGGGGTGACACTGGGTAATAGTGAGATGCTGGTCAGTTTTTCAATCTGAGATTTGACCTTAATAGAATGAAATCAGAAAGAACCAGAAGTGTGTCCTGGACTGGTATAACTGGCAGTACATTCTTTTGTAACAAGCTGAGATTAAATAAAAAGCAACCAATAATGTTTATAATGTTGCTGGAATCCATTAGTAAATAAATACTTTGAGTCCTGTCAAACAGAAAAATAAACTGCACAGAGAAGTAACTTTTAATTGTAGAGGACCAAAATTCCCCATTTTGTTAAGGACTTGAGTTAACTCTTACATAAAAATCAGAATAAACCTTTCTGATTTAAAGCTTGATATTTAAGAATGAATTTCTCTTCCAAATATTAAATCAAAACTCTTTAAAATATATATTCAAATGAGCCTATGCATGGTCCTATGGAATCAGTTTAAACATACAAAATTTTGTATTGCAATCTGAGCATTTCTTGGAAATAGATTCAATTGTCTTCCTGTTCAAGTTCTATCTGTAATTTTTCTGTTTTTTTTCAGTGATTTTTAGCTTGGATTATCACTGGTGTGTGAGGGAAGGATAATAAAAGTTTAATTCTCAACAGAATCAGGGCAAGAAGTTACCTTTGTACATAACTTGTTTCCCCTACCTTACTCCTCCTACTTCCTGAGAGGATCTGTTGAGAGAAGAGTTTAAAGGAAGCTCCTCCTCCCTGTCTTTGAGATCAGGTTGTTACTTTTATTGCCTCTCCTAGGAACACTCAGGTTTTGCAGCATGTTCTTCAGTACCAAAGTTCTACCAACTTCCTTGTGTGTTTTTCCATTTTTGTTACTTATGTCTTAATCCTTTTTCTGCCTCATCTGTCCTTTGGTTATTTTAATTGCTTTACGTGGTGTCTCTTAAGATGACAGGAAAAATAAGGTGAGGAATCCTTAGAGAGTCTCTGTGTTCTTAGGGATTAGCTCTTTTTTTTCCCCCCAACACTGTCAAGCTGAGAGAATAGATTCTTTCTAACGGCTGTACATCCCATTAGTACACAGTGTGTAAAAATACAGAAATAATAGTTTAAGCAGCAGAAGCTGATAAAATGATTTTATCACAGGAAAGCAAGAATGTAGATTCATATATAATGTGATGTGGAGTATAAATTTATACTTGTTTTTTTATTATAGTGTTTCAGAATTATTGGAACTTTATGAGGAAGATCCTGAAGAAATTCTTTATAATCTTGGATTTGGACGAGATGAACCAGATATTGCTTCTAAAATTCCTTCCAGATTTTTTAATTCTTCATCATTTGCAAGAGGGATAGATATTAAAGTATTTTTGAGTGCTCAAATGCAACGGATGGAAGTAGAAAACCCAAATTATGCTTTAACAAGTAAGGTTTTTAAGTATTAGGATATTATTTGTTAAAATCATATTATCTATATAGCAAGGTGGTCTTTTTTTTAAAGGCTTACTGATTTTTAGGAATAGCACTGGAGAGTTAATTAATAGGGTTTATTAACACTTGGTATTTTATTTAATCTAGATTTTTATTAATCTGTTGATAGAAGTTAAATTAGCTATTCTTGCTCATTTCCCCAATTCTTGACTCGCTTCAGTGCTACCATACTTTCTTGACCTTCTGCTATCTCCACATTACATATGTCAAGAAGGAAAGAAGTAGGGTAGTAGACTTGTAGTATTAAATGAAGTCAGTCAGTCAATTTCAGGTGTTTCTCTGTAAATCTAAAGTAGCATGACCATTGACCATTTTACATGTTTGCTTATTTTTTCTTTGTTGATTAGTGGTTCAGAAACAAGATTCTCTAGGTGGTTTAGAATTCTAAGACCTCTAAATCCATCCCCATTAGGTCTAAAATGTATACTTGTTTGCATTTTAACTTTAGGAAAGCATTTGGAAGAATCTTAATCATCTAAGACATAAAATGAATCACACTGTAAATCAATAGCTAGTTGTATTTTATTCAGTACTGCCATCATGCTTTGTGCTTATTTCTGATTTTTATTTAAAAATGTAAATTCAAGTGTTTTAAAGTAAAAATCTTCCTCTTTCTCCCTACCCAGTAATGAGAAAAGGTTAAAATGTTAGAGAAGGAAGAAATATGATTGTATAATATTTTTTATGTAAGTTCAGTTACTAAAATTCTAAACAACACTATATGTTTAATAATATGTATTCAAAAACAAAAAATATAAATAATTATTTTTTCTTTTTGTAGGCCGCTTTCGTCAAATTGAAGTGCTTACTACTGTGGCCAATGCGTTTTCTTCTTTATATTCCCAAGTCTCTGGGACTCCCCTTCAGAGAATTGGAAGTATGTCCTCAGTGACCTCTAACAAGGAGACAGACTCGCCTCCACCTTTAACTCGAAGTAACACTGCAAATCGTTTAATGAAAACACTATCAAAACTGAATTTATGTGTTGATAAAACAGAGAAAGGAGAAGGTAGCAGTTCTTCCCCAGCAATTGAAAAAGGAAAGATTCCAAATGTCTCAGTGATCGAAGAAAGTGGCAATAAAAATGATCAAAAATCTCAAAAAGTTGTAAAGAAGAAAGACTCATCTTCTATGTTGGCTACTGTTAAAGAAGAAGCTTCAGGTGTTTCTGCAGCAGTTTTGGAGAATGCTGACACTGACAGACTTTCTGATGAAGCAAATAGTAAATATTTTAACCAAAAAACTGAAAGTGAACAGAGTAAAGAGACTCAAAGTCATGAGAGTAAATTGCCTGAGGAGTCTGTTGTAGAATCTGACTCAGGTGGTGATTTCAACATGTCCCGCCACAGTGAGTTGGAAAACAGCAGTGAGCTGAAAAATGTCCCCACGTCTGCACTTGAAAAAGAGCCTTGTGCACCATTGACAATCCCATCCATAAGAAATATAATGACACAACAGAAGGACTCATTTGAAATGGAAGAGGTAGGTTAAAAAAAAAAAAAACTACCGAGACCAGATTTATTTTTTTTATTTTTAATTAATTTTTTTTTTTTGGTAGTTGTAGATGGACAGCACTCCTTCATTTTATTTGCTTATTTTATTTTATTTTTTATGTGGTGTGAAGGATCAAACCCAGTGTCTCACACGTGCTAGGCAAGTGCTGTGCCACTGAGCTATAGCCCAAGCCTCTGCAACCAGTTTTAAATACTAATCTAGGGGGGAAAAAAGCCAAAAAAAAAATGTGTGAAATTAGAAGTAGCTATTAGATTCATGCTAAAAAAAATTATACTAAAATTGACTTTGTAGGTTTTGTTTCACAAACCAAGAGTTACAGAACTATGTGACATTGAAGCAGTGGGCTAGCTCATCAAGCAGCTAGCTTTTCTGTCATTCACTAGGGGATATCTGATCTGACACCCCCTTTTCACTTTCATGCAAGATGTTGATGCCCAAGAAAGCTCTGAGAGAACTTATTCAAATTCAAATCAGTATTGCATAATAGTTAAAAACAGGGGCTTTGAAATCAAGCAGGGCTTTGAGTTCTGTCTCTGCCACTGCTTGCCTTCTTTGTTGGATCTTTTCTTGAGGCATCTCAGTAGTAGTAAGGATAGGGGTGAAGGAGGCTAGGTGTTGGTGAAGGTCTTGTACACCTGAAGGGGGCATAAGGATCCTCTAGGCTTTGAAAGGCCACTTAGTAGGGTTTCTCCAAGTGAGAAAGACCAACATGCAGTGACTTTTTTATTTCTACTCAGTGATATTCCTGCTGGTTAACATAAATTTGCAGTTGAACAAGGTAAAAACTATTCATTTTGATGAAGTTTGGCTAAAACTCCTTTTGAATGGTAGAAACTGATACTTATGAGTTGGATACTTATGAGTTGGAGCTGTATAGCCAGGGGCAGGAAAATGTAATTGTTCAGCTACCCACCTTGTGGGAGGCACTACACTTGGTTAGCCTTTAAAGAACTGTATTTCTCAGTCTGGGAGGTATCAGTGGCGATCTTATGTTACACACGAGGGAACTGAGGGATATGTATGCTGGTGAAGAGTTGCAGCTATAAATTGCACTGAAGGAATAAGTGCTATTTTTCTTTTTGAAAATTTATTATGAAACTCATTTTAGTGATTGTTCGCAGTAGTTTTAGAATCACATGTCATTATTTTAGGGAATTGGAAAATAGGATAATTGATTCTGCCCATACGTATCCTCTTAGGTAAATGTGTATCTCTCACATTAGTGAAGATTTTTCATTTATTTCAAAATTTCAACTGCTGATGTGATTATGTTCCGTTTTTGTGGTCATTGAATATGTTTTTTTGATACTTTTATTACAGCTAAAAAGTAAAATTTAAAGGGAACAGGAGAAGTCCTTTGGAGTATTTTACATTTTCTTATAAGCTACTTTCCATTTATTTCTTCTTATATTTTCTGTTTCTTTAATTCCTAACATAATTAATTTCTCATTACAATGAGTATGGAATATGATTATGATTAGTGCATTGAAACCTTTTATTTCACTGATTGCTTTTTGACTTTGTTTTGGTCTAAACTTGTCCTAGGATTCATAATTAAAGTGTAACTTCTTGTCTTCCATTAGGGTTCCTCTTCTGTGATAATTAGATGTGACAGATAGTTTCCTCATTTTATTACAATAACAGAATATAAAACTATATAAAATCTTAGATAGTTGGAAGTTTGACATGATGACTCAGATGGAACAATACTCTTACATGGGTATTTTCATATAAGCCAAATAAGTTCTTTTTAATTTCTAGAATTACCGAATCTAAACTATAAAATTTTAAAATAGCATACACAAAATGTCTTTTAAACATTTATAAAGTGCTAGATGCACTTTGATGACAACTTTTAATGACAGACTTTTCTTTTTTTCTTTCTTTTTTTTTTTTTTTTGCTCCCTCTGCTGGCTAAAACAGTTAATAAAAAAAGTAATGTGGATTTTTTTTTTTTTTTTTTTTTAAGTACAAGATTACATGTATTGGTAGTTGAAGACAATGAAAGATTTTTTAAAAAAAAAATTTGGTCAACCATAGCTACATTGTAAATAAGGAGAAATTTAAGGACACTGATTCCTTGTTTTTCAGATATATTTAAAATATGGATACAAACCTCCTAGAATTGTGTTTTTATCCCTTTGGGAACCTTAAAGAAAGCTTGTAGAACAATGAATAAAGAAGGGAAATAATGTGTTATTTTAATTTCCTCTTAAGCATGATTGACTCATATTGACAGATGAAGAGAACAATCTTATTGAAGCAAACATTTAGATCCCATTCAACGTAGTTTGTAACAATTTTCCTTCAGACTCTTTAGTTGAAGTTTGATTCCTGTTGTGAACTTTCTTCCTGTACAAGAGGCAAGAAAACATAAGTTAGCACTCTCTTTCCCCCAGTAAGCCAGTACTCAGATTTCAGATTATCCCAATAGCAGCTGCTTTGGGACGCTAGAAGAAAGTATTCCAGATGTGGCTGTGTGCATGAAGCTGGAGAAAGGAGGTAAGACTTGACAAGACCTGATACTCACCAGGACCAGAGGGAGGAGATACTTAAATGTGAAGAGAGCTAATTAGATAACAGTACTGATCTAGACCTAGGAGAATGAAAGTAGCTGTTTCATTCATATCTATCTATTTAGATAGATAGATAGATATTAAGAAGAAGAAAGAAAGAAAAGAAAAAGGAAAAAAGGTCAGAGACTATTTTCAGTGAAAAGTCAACTTGTTTTATAAAATGTTGCAGTGTGTCCAAAATGCTACTTTCCAGTTTTCTAACTTTTGCTTTTCTTTTTCCTTGTGATACTTGGGAGAGTTTTCTAATTTTTATTAAATTGATTGGACAGTTCTTGTGTTCTTCCTGATGGCTTATTTTGAATACATCATGGCAGTCCTCCAGAATCATAGATTAGTAGTATGACTGATTCACAGTTAAATCAAAGTGATCCTACCTTATAAGCAGTTGTTCGATTTTTAGGTATAAGAGAAAAACTTCTGTGTGTAAGAAAAGGCAAACTTTCACCTGTAAATTTCTGTAAACAGTATATCATATGGGTGTCTTACTCTGCAAATGAGCTTCTATTTATATATAACCATTATTGGGAGTATATGCCGTCTTTTTTTTTTTTTAAGTTACTGAAGTTTTAGTAACTCTAATGCTCATATTGATTGCTTATTTAAATAACATATCTCATTATTTTTAGCTGCTAAATTTTAGGATTTTTAAAATTGCTTTACTGGTCTAAGTTAAAATTATTCCAAATCAATCAGGTATTTGAAAAATAATTAAGTTGTTCCTTTGACTTTCTTAACTTTTTTTTAAAAATAAGAATATGAACTCTTAATATATGACATCTGCACAGATGTCTGTCCTTCAAAACTCAAGTAACCACTGAGTTTTGTTACTTGTTCTTTATCTAAAATATCTTGTTAACTTTAAAAAAGTATTTACCTCACAGTAACAATAAGCTCTTTGTGTATATGAGTGTATGCACATATGTGTTGTAAAATTTGAGAGCCTTACTTAAGATAAAAATCCACAAGTAATTGTAGAATCATAGACAAACGCAGAAAGGCTTCTGTGAATTTATTTTCCAGTTTTCTCCCTTTATAGATGAGGAATTTGTCCCCCATGCCCTGTAGCATTTGATATTGCTTTACAGCAGTAGTTCTCCCACCTTTCTAAGAGATGTAATATTCCCTTCTGTATCAGTACATGATGGAAAGGGCAGGGGGTGGGCAGGGGTTCCTGCCAGTGGACAATGGAAGAAAGGAATTACCTGTCATACAGCTTTACTAATTTAGTGTTTCAGAGTACTTTCACTTATAGTCACATTTGATCAACCTAAGGACCTGTGATGTGAGAATTTTCATTTTTATTTTACAATCAAGAAAACTGGTAATTACCACAGATAAAAGAAATGGCATTAATGAGACTTGAATTCAGTTTTTCAACAGATTGGCTACTTTTAACTACCCCATGCAATTTTCTGTGTGTCAGATTGGTTGATAGGGTCAGATGTTGAACAAGAACTCAAGTTATTTGATGCATAGCCCCTTACCACTTGTTTGGAAAAACAGTGCTTTTTTTTTTTTTTACTCTTTTTGAGATTAAAAACTAAATAGTTATATTTTCTAAAGCTCTTAACTTTGATTTTCTTTCAAAATTATAAACAATATAAGAGCTGCTATCTCTTTAAACCCTAGAGGAAGGGCTGTTTGAATTTGAACATCCCACATTGCTGTCCTGTAGGATACATTATATAGTAGTATTATACCTAGAAGATGCATCTTAGTCAAGATAAACGGAATAGTTGTTAAGAAACCAAAGTAAGTGCCTATCATATTGGGACACTGATTCAGAAAGCTGTGGTCTTTGAAGTAACCCAAATGTGTGAGTTATTCTAAAGCTGTTTTCATCATCTGTAAATTCCAAAATGCAGAAACCAAGCAATTTTCGCATTTTGGTTTAGTAGGGATTTTTTTCTCCCCATTTTTAAATGAAAAATTTCACAAACTAAATTGAGAAATAGTACAATGAACACCCATATTTGGTCATTCTTATCAGTTAAATGAAAGGCCAGCTGTAACAAATGATCAGCGTTCTACTGAGTATTTGCAGCCATCAAATAGGCAAAAGCCTGTCATATGAATCTTGGTTCTATATTTGTATCATAATTTTTTGTAGAATACCCATCTCAAGTTTGACTGCTTTCTTTTGCATAATTATAACCAGCAATAAAACATGATAAGCTAAGAAATTCTCCCACTATCACTAGCATGTCTTTTTTGGCTCAACAACTGTGTATTATGATTTTGCCAAGTGAGAATAATAATCCTGGCTTTAGTAGTTTTATTAGTAAAATATGACCCTCTCAGCTTGCTTTTTAATGCCCCTTTTTTACAGTTAATGAAGGACTTTGTAATGAAAGAAGGGAGAGTAGATTCTTTGCCTAATGCAGCATCTTGAAGGATAGGACACTGAAGAAACATATTCATTAAAGTCATGTTATTTTGTGATTAATTTTATAAGTCTAGGGAAATAGAATATGTGATAATTCTACATTTAAAAGTAAGAGGTTATAATTACATAGTCTGTATCTAAGCCAAGTTTCTTAGAATATAGTCACTTGGCTGTCTCTTATACTTCTTGATCTGATTGATACTTATTTTATAGAAAATTCTTTGAAGTAAGCTATGCCAGAATAATAGCTAATAATAGGTCTTTTGTTGACTATAAAAAGAAAAAAATGCATTTTGTTCCCTTGCACACAAAACAATGGTTTTCCTGTTGAACCTTTGTCCACTACTTTGAATAATATATTATAATTGTAAATAATAGCAAAGAATGTTAGAACTTATTTTATATAATTTATTTACAGATGATGGTTTTATATGTTTTTGGTTTCTAAAAGATTTAGACTGGTAACATATGAGAGGCCCTGGGTTTGATCTCCAGTACCACATGATAAAAAGATTAATATGAGCTGGGATATAGCTCAGCGGTAGAATATTTGCTTATTATATGCAGGGGCCTGGGTTCCATCAACATACTGGGAAAAATAAAATAAAGATATAAGAGTTGAATTCACAAAAAATAAACATGAAAGAAAAAAACAGTCACAGACTTGAGTTCTTGAAACTATGTAGAACAAAGATATTATAAATCAAAGCAATTTTAAATTTGGTAATGATTTCTTTAATCTTTGGATTTGTTTTCATGTCGGCTTTTTCACTTCATATGGAATATTTTAAATAGTTTTATAGTAAAAAACTTAGTAGAATTCTCTTTAAAACCTGATTGATGTTTGCTGTCTAATCTGTTAAAGTGTTCAAGGTTGAAAACCCCATGTTTGGTTAGTTTTCTCATCTTACTGGGGTGTTATTTACTCTTTAAATATTGATCATTATAGGGTAACATCGTGGAAATTAGCATACCTTTCCCTCTTTCAAATGTTTCCTCTTGATTTAGAGTTGTGTTAAAATAGATAAGAGTATTAGTGGGATGTGGATGGCAACTAGGGATCTGAAAATTCCTAAGTGATGTAGTTTACAGTTATACAAAGACAACAGAAGACAACTTTTGTAGATTTGATATTTCCTTTCAATAGAATTTTTAGGGACATACAACTTCCAGGATATTAAAAGAACATTCATATCAGAACAGAGAAGTCTTACACATGAGTGACACTTGATAACAGAAATTTGTGGGACTTTAGAAAATTTTATCATGGGAGCATGATATTCCATTTTTAAAGATCCAAGACTTGTAAACTACCTCAACTGTGTGTCAGTCAGAGCCTGCTGCTGTGAGTATATTAGCATCCCTCCTGGAATTGATTCTACTTTGAGGTTTAATATTTAGAGAACTTTCTCATATGCTCTATTTTTCATCTAATAGCAACTTCTAGAAAAAAATCATTTATACATGCAGTTATTTCTCCTCATTAGCTAAAAAGTTGAGTGCTATTTTTTAACTGGAAACTAGATTAAAAAATAAGTTGTGGGTCTTTCTAAAAATTTTGAGATAAGATGATGTCTCTGAAGTATGTAATGTATTAATGTAGCTTAGGTTGATTTATTTAATAAATGGTTATCAAGAGATTATTCTTTTTGCTATAAGTTCATTTAGTTTGAACTACTTAAAATTCTTTTTAGGTTCAGAGTACAGAGGGAGAAGCTCCTCACGTTCCGGCCACTTATCAGCTGGGTCTCACCAAGTCCAAAAGAGGTAAGTAAACTGATAGTCAGTAGTTCCTGCACATGTTACCAAAGTGTTGTCAGTTGATCTGAAAAAGGGGTTTTACCTCTCTCTGTGTATAGTAGCAATAAGGGTAAAAAGATCCAAAACACAGGTAGACATGCTTCACTATCACTTGGTTATATATTTTTTAATTATTTTCTTGAAGATTTTTATACTCTGAACTACTGTTAGTTTGCTTATCCTGTAATGACCTCATTACACATTTCTGTGTGCTCTAAATATTTTTTCAGTTCTGCACAAGAATTCAGTGGAAAGTAACTGAAAGCAACAGATTAGGGCTACTTTTTACATTGTTGTAATTGAAAAATGTGCTTGGATTATCTGTCTCTAATTTCCATTCAAATATGGCTCCTAACCATAGTACATGGGATATACCTCTGGCAAAAAAGATCAATCTCTTAGCAATAATTAAACCTAGTTAAATTAAATTCAAACTATGGATCAAAGGTGAGAGGTTATAAACACTGTTCTTCTTGTGAATAATTAATTATTGACCAAAGAACCTTTGAATCCATTCCTTTCACTTTTAACTTGCAACTAGAAAAAGATGTCTGGTTTTAAATTTACAAAGCTTTTGAAATTTAGGGAGAGAGAGAGGAAGAAGTTTAATTGACCACTAAAGGTAGGACTATTTATTTTTAAAACTTTACACATGCTGAACCACCCTGTTTGTTTTTTTTTAAAAAACAAAGATTTATATGTTCTAAGAATAGGAAATTACATGTTTTTCCTTCTAATCTCTGAAATTACTTCTTAAGAGACAATTCGCATGTGATATTTTTCTTTTACTTCAGTATGGTACTAAGGAAAAGAGCTCCGCTGTAAATAGGTTACTATAGTTCTAGCCAGAAACAAAAAGAACTTTCCTATTTAAATTTCATCCCTTTTTCAGTTCATAAATGTAGATATGTGTTTCTGAACTTCAAGGAGGAATTCACCACATTCAGGAAGTCTGTGCTTTAGATGGATAGACAAGAGACACATTAGAAAAAGCAGCTTGCCATGTGTCACAAGGAGAGTAAAAAAAAAAAAAAATTAAGTTGTTTCAAGAGCAAGCTCTAGGTGGTGGGAAAGATGGAACATGATTTCTACTAAGATCTGTACTTCTTCCTCTTAACAATTCTGGGTCTCTTATTTCTGGTGTCATAAGCAAAAATGTTACTGTTTTTGTTAATCAGACTTTTACAATTTAAAAATGGTTTTGTGAATGAGCAATAGGGACTGAGAATAATGGTATTTTAGTCATTCGAAAGGTAGATTATCAAGTTTTGTTAACGTGGTATATAAGTATCTTAGATTAATCATAATTACAGAATTGGAATCACTGATAATATATTCATTTCACAAGTTAATAAAATTGTACATACCATGTTACTAGTAGGACTTTTGAAGTTAAAATTATCCTAATCTTAAATCCAGTTTGGCATTTACACACTGAATGGACTAGAAAGATTTAGTGACTTATGTCACAAGCTAACATTTGGTAGATGTGTTGAGAGAAGTTCCACATTTTCTTCTTAGAAAAGATACACAATATTTTCCTTGGTTTAGCAGAGAATATACAGGTTTTCTGTTTTGTTTCTTTATGATATGGGACAAATGTAGTGTCCAGGTTTTTTTTCCTCCCCCCATTTTAATGTTTTCTCTAACTTCCTGGTTTAAATTAGTAATATATCTTCAGGACAGAAGTTTAATCCTTAATTCTATTTTTGTCTGTGGAGAACTCTTTTTTGTGAAACAGAAATGCCTAAAGGAACCTAGATGGTGATTTATAGTATGAAACAGTTTCACTTACATTCTACTTAGCTCCTGAAGTAGTCCTGTGAGGTGGCAGAACTATTATTATCCCATTTGCAGAGGAGAGAAATTATTGCTTACAGTGGTGAAACAAAGCAGAAACTTGCACTGGAGCCTCCTTGTTCTTTTCACGGCCGACACCTCCTCTAGAGCCCAACCAATATAATTAGGAGGTGACATGTGAGCCTTATAACAGGGCTCAACAACCTTGAGGGGAACTGGGTGCAGACCTTACTCTACTACAGATTAAACAGATCTTAGCTGGGAGAACCTGAATCAGCACTGGTTATTTTGGCTTCCCTGAGCCCTGTGGCAATGCTCTTTGCTTAACAAGATTTGACACTTTCACTTCTAAATCATTTATGTGACTGCTTAATTCTGTTGTTGCTTTAATGAAATATTTATCATTGATTCATTCAGCACACATTTATTATAGATTGTTCTAGGTACTGGAATATGAAGAATCAGTAACATTCTTGCCTTCAGAGGCTCACAATCTAGTTTACAAAACAAAAGACATGGAAACACATAATTAGGGGAATAAACTGCTATGCCACAAGGTATCAGCCATTTTCTAATTCATATAGTGCCTAATTAGTACTGATGATAACAGCCCATTACAATTCAGTTTTACAATTATTTCAGTCTTCTTAGATTTATCAAGGATATGGGATAATTTCTTGCATTTCGTTATGTAGCTTTATTACTATCAAAACAATATTATAGAATTATTCTAAATTTTTAATGGGGAAAAATTATTCTATTCCATGAAACCTGAAGCTAAAGTGGGAGGGATATCAAGGAACTTTTGGATTTTATACAGTCTCATTATTCAGTTGTTTCCCTATATGGTTCAGGTCTTAAATGGTTGTGGATTTGGTAAACACACTTTATTTAGCCTGCTTTTGAAGTTCTGTGGAACTATGTTGTCTCATGAAGTGTCACCTTAGTAAATGTGATGGATGGAATGTGATCATGCTTGCTGTACTTAGTTGACCTTTTTACTTACTTAAAACATTTTTTAGGTTACACGGAATTAGACTTTTGCTGCAAAAACATAAATAAATAGAAGGACTTTATATAATTAGCAATGTAATGTACTAGTTGAATATATTTGACTAAGTTACATGCAATTGTTATGAAAGAATTGCTTTATGACTTTAAAATCTTTGCATGATTTAAAACATTGGAGATACTTTAAGTATGCTTGCATTTCAAATTGTTTTATTTAATTGGTTTTAACTGTGTTCTTATTTTCTTAGGAAGATATAGACGTTTTAAAAATGTTCTATATTTAAACTTCTAATTTCACTTCCTAAATATCTACATATTTGCATAATGTAAATGGTTTATTTGGGGACTTACGCATGTATTAGAACCATCTTAGAACCATCTTTTATTTCAGCCAATTTTACTCTAAGGATAAGACATTAATTGGATTTACCCAAATACATTACAATTAGAACTTAATTAGTAACTGAATAGAGAGAGTTTCTAGTAGAAAATCTGATTCAGTTTTTGTTTGAACTTCAGTTATCTCCTGTGCTTTGAAGCCACAATTTTTGCATAAGTAATGCATGCTTTTCCAAGAAGGAATCAGTGTTGTGTGTCTTCTATCTGTTGGGAATCGTATCTATAATCAAATCACTTTCATTGAAGCCTTTTTTTATTAATGGTTTTACATCACTTCACTTTTGCTGACAGATCATCTGCTACGTACTGCAAGTCAGCATTCTGATAGCAGTGGTTTTGCTGAAGATTCCACAGACGGTCTCTCCCTAAATCATCTTCAGGTAAAATTCTCTATTGTAATAGGTACTGTGATTAGACTCTTCTTTTTAAAATGATTTTTCAGTTGGTGTATATTCAAGACTGAATCTGTCCTAATCATTGTTTTCAAATAATAACAAGACTAAAACTTCTGTGATATGGATGTTATCTAAGCACTTCACTGTAAATATCAGATTTCACTAATGCTTCATCTCTGACAGAATATTAAAAGCAAACAAACAAAGTCTTCTCCTTCTTACCTTTTGGAGCACCAGAAAACAGATTATTTTGATCATTAATCTGCTTAGTCCATTATTTTTCATCATCATGGTGTTTCAGTATTTTACAATAATTGTTTTGCTTTATGGCTCACATGAAGTGTGGATCCATGGCTTGCTGATATTATACTGACTTTTTATGCAAGGCTCTATTAGATAAACCAGAAAAAAGGCACATTTTTATCTGAGCTTTTAGTCTGTATGTGAAGTCACAAAAAGTCCAGGAAAAGGATCTTTCTTTAAGATTTATGTAAAATATCTTTAAACAGTGTTAAAATTGAAACAAGAAAAGGATAACTCCCAAAGACTCTATAGTCATAGGATCTAAAAGTTAGACAGAAAAGAGATATGTCTATAGAGACTCAGAAAGAATAATCAATAGACAGAAAAATTGGGAGATGGAGGGAAGACTTTGAGAAAGGAAGTTAGGGCCGTCCAGAGTGAGAAGGCAAGATCATAGCTACTAGGAGACTTATGTTGGAGAGAGTGGTTCTTTTGGTGTAAATGAGGCCAAAGCATGATTGGAGAATAAATCCTTGGTGAGGAAGAGAAAATGGGAATGTGGACTGTTTTTGCCAGTTTGAGCGAGAGGTCATTTTGTCTTTTTGTGCAGGAATGAATGACTTAGGGAAGTTGTTCAGCTAAGGGAGTAGCCAAAGAGGACAGATTGATCCAGAAAAGTCTGGGATGAAACAATGGAGGAATACCCTGATCCTGGCAAGAATGTGATTAGAAGTACAGTTTGGAGGGATTAGTCTTGAACAGAGGTGCACGATTTCTTTTCAGAATGGAGTAAAGGAAGGAATGATGGGCAGGAAAACTTGTCAATGGTATTGGGGAACAATGTGAAGAAATTTCTATTGTTTTTTCGGTGAGTCAGTATTATTTTGGAAGTAAAGAAGGAGGGTGTTGGAAAGATTCTTTAAGAAAAATAGTGAAGATTTGAAATAATCATCGTGAAAAACTGGGAGTTGGGGGGAAAGGATTTCAGTTGCTGATCAACAGCAGTACAAATATTTTGGAGCAGGGCCAGGGGCACAGCCAAGGTGGGAGACCATAGAAGTGTAGGTGCATGTTTTCTGTTTGGTATTTTGTATGTAATACCTCTTAATTTTATTTTTCATCTTCCCACCTGTTTTCCTTTCACAGGTTCATGAGTCCCTGCAAGCCATGGGGAGTAGTGCTGATAGTTGTGACAGTGAGACAACAGTCACATCATTTGGTGAAGACCTTGTTACACCAACAGCACAAGACCAACCTTATTTCAACGAATCAGAGGAGGAATTTCTCACCCCTCGTCAGAAGGAAGGAAGAGCCAAGGCAGCAACAGTTGCTGGATGTAGGACTGTTGAGAATACAGGAAATAAGCAGTCTACCTGTAGTCCAGAGGATCACGTTACTCAAAGTACCAAAATAGAAGAGGGTTTGTCTCCAGCACAGACAGTAGAGCTGATGAGGGAAACAAGTGGTGAAAGTGATGTGGATAAAAAAAGTGATGTGGATAAAAGCAGCGAATGTGAATTTACCCAGTACACCACACATCATATTCTGAAATCGTTGGCTTCCATTGAAGCTAAATGCAGTGATCTGAGCTCGGAAAATACAATGGGGCCTCCTTCTTCTGTGGACAGAGTTAATACAGCTTTGCAAAGAGCTCGAATGAAGGTGTGTACTCTGTCAGGTCAAAGAGTAGGGCGTAGCCTGATAAAATCAAAAGATCTGTTAAAACAAAGGTACTTGCTTGCCAAAGCTGGCTATCCTCTAAGAAGGTCTCAGTCTTTACCGACAACTTTATTGAGCCCAGTGAGGGTCGTGTCTTCTGTCAACGTTCGTTTGTCTCCAGGGAAAGAAACCAGATGCAGCCCACCTTCCTTCACCTATAAATATACACCTGAAGAGGAACAGGAAGTGGAAAAAGGGGTGACTGAGCATGACCATCAGTCATTGGTTAAATCCACCATTTTCATCTCTCCATCATCTGTGAAGAAAGAAGAAGCCAACCAGAGTGAGGTGACCCAGTTGGAAGAATGCCATCATGGAAGGACTCCTGCACAGATATCTCAGTCCACCTGCTCCCTTCACTCTGTCCACTCTGAGTGGCAGGAAAGGCCCCTGTGTGAGCACATGAGAACTCTGAGCACACACAGTGTTCCTAACATCTCAGGTGCCACCTGCAGTGCCTTCCCCTCCCCTTTTGGGTGTCCTTACTCACACAGACATGCTGCCTACCCTTACCGAGCATGCTCTGTGAATCCTCCTTCTGCCATAGAAATGCAGTTGCGAAGAGTGTTGCATGATATTAGAAACTCGCTGCAGAATCTTTCACAGGTAGGAGAAAAAGGTTTTCTGAATTTTATATTTTTTTGCTCTGAGCATATCTTAATTCATTGAGAAGTTAATACCCATCAGATATAAGTACCTTAGCTGTATAATTTCACATGCTTCAACTGCATCCTATAGTCTTCCCTTCTGTTTCATGGGAAAAGTGGAAACTAATCCTGAATAAGTTAATTTCTCTGCTTAGAATCTCCTTCCTTTCCTAGAGGAGAGATTTAGCTCTATAGATATCCTCCCTTTTTCAGCTTTTCTTCCATTGTCTTTTTCTTGGTCTAGAAACTTTCAGTTGTCCCGGTTATTTAAGAAGTCTTCCCTGTCAAAATCCTTTCTCTCCTTTTTCTCTGCCATTTGGATGTTTTGACCACCTCTTCCTTTTCTAAGTTTCTTCATGTTGGTTCGGTTGGCACCGTCTTCTGCTGGTTCCGCTCATAGCTCTCTAAGTTTTCCCTTCACTACTGATCCCTGATGCTGCTCTCCTGGCACAGAATTAGTCTACTTCCACTGGGTTCAAAGACTGGAACTACTCCAAAAGAGAATAAACAAAAAAACCCCCAAAAATCAGGTAATGTGAATTTAGAATGCATGTCATCTCTTATCTTCATGAAAATAGTATTAGACAGGAAGCCCCTTGAAAAGTAAAATCAATGTTGTAATTTTAAGTTGTAAAAAGATACACCTTTGAAATATAGGTTTTATCTCAATGACAGTTGTCTCCTGGGTTTGCACTCTAACCAGAATGTGAGTGTTTCTTCTTTACAAAACCTGGTTCTGTCTATGATTGAGATGTTTAAGCTTTTCGTTGTAATTATTGTGAAGCTGGGGATTTCCAGGGACCTGTCCACCTATACCTCCGTGGCACACCTTTCCAGGTGCAGATTTTTCTGCTCTAGCTGTGTGGTCTTCCTCTTGGATGACCCCTCAGTGATGGAGTGCATCAGTCTCCCCACCCCTCTCTCACCCCACTAGATAAACACTCTATCCAGTCTCCTTGCTTAGGTGTGTGCTTCTGCCACATTGGCCTGCATGCAGGGCTCTCAGTAGTTGTGCGTTCTTAGGGATCTGCACATGCCATTTTGTGTTTTTTTTTTTTTTTTTTTTTTGTGGTTTGTTTGTTTAATCTTGAATGCTCTTCCCTTGGGTTTCTTTGCATGACCAAGTCCCATTTACTGTTAAAGCTCAGCTCAGGTGTTAACCATGATTAACAAAACTTAACCTAATGTGAATTTGTGAATTTTTGTTTGTGTCCATTTTAGCACACCCATCTTAAGATTATAATAAAAATTTAAACTTCTCTTTATTCTTTCTTATAGTGTAAGAACACTTGAAGGCTGGGGCATGGGGTGTCTTTTATCTCCACTGCCTAAAATAGTCTCATATAACAGATGCTCAAAGTTTAAGGGCTGGGGATGTGGCTCAAGCGGTAGCGCGCTCGCCTGGCATGCATGCGGCCCGGGTTCGATCCTCAGCACCACATACAAACAAAGATGTTGTGCCCGCCAAAAACTAAAAAATAAATTAAAAAAAAAATTCTCTCTCTCTCTCTCTCTCTCTCACTCTCTCTTTAAAAAAAAAAAAAAAAAAAGTTTAACAGTTGATGGTTACTTGCTATTCCCTCCAGACATGTCAGTAGTTACTGTGATCCCATAATGACATTTGTAGTTGCTTTTTCGACTTTCAGTTTTGCTTCTCTACTTTCTCAAGGCAAGAAGGAAGTCCTGTAAAATAGCTATGAGCTATATTTTCTCTTTTGCCTCTTTTGCCTTCCAAATATATTGACTTATTCCTGGAGTAGCCAAGAGTACTAGGTAGCATTGGGGACTGATTTTTTTTGTTATTATTGTTCTTGCTTACAATATGAAGAGTTTTATTTTGTTTGGTTTTGCCTCAAAAAAAAAATTACACAGGACTTAAGTTCTGCCTTATTATTACCTTAGAAAATTTGTTGGTACTTTGGCATTGGTTTTAACCCTGTTTTCATTTGTTTGAAGTACCCTATGATGAGAGGACCTGATTTTGCTGCTGCTCCATATAGTACTCAGAAATCATCTGTTCTACCTCTTTATGAAGTAAGTTCCTACCTAAATCATTGTGTTACAAAATAATTTTTATGATCTAGAAGTGTAATTTTGTCATATTGCATTTTAGAATACTTTTCAGGAGCTTCAAACAATGAGGCGGAGCCTGAATTTGTTTAGAACACAAATGATGGATTTAGAGTTGGCAATGCTGCGTCAGCAAACCATGGTTTATCACCACATGACTGAGGAGGAAAGGTAAAAGTTCATTTTTTTAAAAAGATTTTTTCATTCAAAGGAGCATTTGTAACTTATATTTTTTTAAAATGAGACTTTATTTCCACTGCTGTATACCCTGTAACTGTTTTGTGAACCACTATAGATAAAGTTAGGCATACATAATTAATGTTGACTTTTGTACCTTCAGTGTATAAGGAAGATGGTTGGTTGTGAGCAGCTTCTCAGTGTGCAGGATAGTTGTGAGAGAAAATAGAGGAACAAAAACCGTTGTCCTAGTGATTACACCTCTTATAGTTGTTATGTGAATTTATAAAACTTGGAATTGAGTACCTTCTGTTAGCTTATAGTAGTTTTTAAAAAAGGTTGTAAATAGGAACCTCCAAACTACCTTTTTTTCAAACTTTGTACCTGTCACAATACTGATAGGTATGAAGTTGAACAACTGCAGAGTTTGAGAAATTCAGTCCGAATGGAACTTCAGGACCTGGAGCTTCAGCTGGAGGACCGCTTGCTGGGCCTGGATGAACACCTTCGGGCTGTGCAGGTGCCTTCTCCTTTCTGCTCCTCAGCACTTGTGGTACGCTGCCTAGGGGGTTGTCAGGAGTTTTCACTAGCTTTATTGATAAGGTTCCATGTAAATTTAGGACAAATGCCTTCGTTTTAACCCGTTTACTTGAATGGCATTAGAAGCATTCAGAATGTTTAAGGAACTTTTCTACACATCAATTTCATGTATAAGTTGTAATAATTTTCTTATATTATTAGTTTATTTGAAAATAACATTTAAAATTCTTAATGATAATTTTTGACAATAGCAAAAAATAAACGGCAGTGCAAAAGTTTAGATTTGTTGAATAAAAAATTGTGGTGAATCAAAATATGACTAATTTAAATTTGAATCACTGCATATAATTCCAAAGAACTGACATATATTTTACTCAGTTTTTCTCCCTTCTCTTGCATTTAAATAAATAACTGTTTATCGTTAAGTCTTTCCTTAATTTTAGACTCTATTCCATTCTTTAAATTTTTTAATGTTTATTATTTTTTTTTCTTTTTCTCTTTTTTGTGCTGTTGGAGAGTGAACCCAGGGCCTCCACATTCTAAGCACATACCCTTCCACTGAGAGAAACCTAATGTCCCTTACCCTTAGTTATGTTTTTTAAGGGATCAAGTGAGGTGTTTTGATAGAAAATGTGTATGCAACCAAGATAATAAAAAGAAACACTACTTGTCTTTATTTTGTGCCACTTTGTCACTTTTCGTTATTTCTAATGTTTCTTTCCATGAAATTTGAACTTGAACATCATATTTGTTTTTACCAATACCTTTGAAGTTGTAAAATAGGTTTCTTCGAAGTTTTGAATTCTTTTTTATTATGTTGACAATGTGTTTGATTTTTGTTAAAAATAAATGAATGAGTGGGACATGGTGGCACTTACCTGTAATCCCAGGTACTTGGGAAGTTGAGGCAAGAGAATTGTGAGTTCAAGGATCTGGACAACCTAACAAGACCTTGTGTCAAAAAAAAAGAATAAGTACATACATACGCATATGTATACATATACATTGAGTAGTAGAATAAGAGTGTATACATATATAGAGAGAACATAGAATCAGAAATATGTATCATTAATGAGTATATTTTCTAATTATTTTGATCCATCATTCTTTGAAATGTATGATGGTAGGAGCAGAAAATCAACTTCTGTGCATCTTGGTGATGTCAATTTTCAGTCACAATAACATTTCATAAGACTCCATAACAGTTGAGGGTGACCTTTGTGACATAAAGTGGTACTTTTTGGCAATGAGTAGTCAATTATTTTATAAAACACAATTTGAGAAGTTTATGCATACATATGCATGTCTATATTGTTATCTTTTCAGGGGATGTGTGGCAGTAGAAGTGCTGATAACTTGTCATGTCTTTCTCCGCTGAATGTAATGGAACCAGTAAGCTCTCTCCTTTTAAGTCATTGGGAAAGGGAAATGACATTATGTCTCATAAACACACAGTTTCCCAGGGCGGATGAAATGTATGTTTGTTTTAAATATAGAATTTCATAAATTAGTTAAATTTAATTGGAAGTGAGTTTTCTCCTTCTGAAGACCATTGCCATCTGAATCCACTAGAAAGCCAGCTTAACTGCAATAGTGACTTATCTGTATGACCTAAAGGAGATGATGCACCATTAAAAATATGTATTCTCCAAGGGAAATAAGCTTTCCCAGTTAGATATCAGTTTTTTAGATCTGTAAGATGACTGCTTTTTGAACAAATTTGACTTTTATTATATTTTAGACAAATTGTTTTATTAGAATGCAAAGCATTATGAGTAACTATGTTGTTTTTCTTTACCTGTGTGGTTACAAGTAAAATTTCATCCCATTGTATGTTCTAGTTGCCCATTTTATTGCTTGAGCTTGCCATGAATTTAAGCTTGTGATCTTTGTGAATCAGTTTGACTAGTTAATAAATCAGTGAAATAGAATTATATCTTTACAAGTTCATGATTTTTGACAACAATCATAAGTTAGGAATTGAACTTCAATAACCAACCTTAATATTGAGAGAGAAAAATAACAATTTTTCTGATCCAGGTCACTGAACTGATGCGAGAACAGTCATACTTGAAGTCTGAATTGGGCCTTGGACTTGGAGAAATGGGATATGAAATCCCTCCTGGAGAAAGCTCAGAATCAGTTTTCTCCCATGCAACATCAGAGTCATCTTCTGTGTGTTCTGGTCCCTCTCATGCTAACAGAAGAACTGGAGTGCCTTCGTGTGACTCAGGGGGAAAACACAAAGCCCATTTTGTGGCAAGAAAGAAAGTATTCCGAGCATCAGTGGCTCTAACACCAACCGCTCCTTCTAGAACAGGCTCTGTGCAGACGCCTCCAGAGCTGGAAAGTTTTGAAGAAGTTGGAGCAGCTGAAGAAGGCTCACGGGTTGTAAGACCTAAGTCTGAAGTGGAAGAAGGGCCTGAAAAACTGCCCCCGATGCCAGCTGCAGAGGAAATGCATAGAAATGTGGAGCAGAACGAGTTGCAGCAAGTCATACGGGAGGTGGGTAAAATCTGTGCTTCATTTATATGGAGGTGGATGTTATGCATTATTTATAAGATATTCTTTTTATTCATAGTATTCAGTAATTTTCAGAGAGCTTTTAAATTAACCTTTCCCATTGATCTAATTCATATCTATTAAAATATGTCCATAATAGCATTTCTGCAAACTTCATACTTCAATGTGAAATAATTGCAGTTCTCTATATTCAGTGTGGTGAAAACATGTTTGTAGAGTTTGAAGCACATAAACACATTACAGAATCTGTCCCTCTTGACTCTTCCGTATCTGGAGCATTAAGGATTACAATTTTGGTCTTTTCCAGGATTAAAGGCTATCATTTATTATTTCAACTGATGTAAGAAAATGATGTTGTGGTTTTAAGAAGTATAAAGAATTTGATGTACTTGGTGGGTGAAGAAGTGTGGAAATTTGAAGTTGTTCAAAAATTGAAATCAATACAAAAAGAAGATTTACCTTGAATAATAACAGCATGAGAATCTGAAGCATTAACAAGAATTCTAGGTTACCAAAGGACCTGCAAAAAATTACAAAGGTTGTAGGCAAAGATGACAGATTAGTTGAGAAAATTTGCATAATAACTTTTTAGCATTGAATGTTAATAAGAAGGAATAGTATATCTTATTTAAAAAGGGCGAGCCCCATAGGTATACTTTTATGATGGATCCTACCCCCCTTTTCTTCTTAAATCACACTGTCCTTTTTGTTGTAAAACCTAGTAGCTTACACAGGATAAAATTACACAGGCTGAAAATATTTTGCCTTCTGTTCTATTTTCTTGTCTTAAGAACTCTTAAGAGTAATAAGGCAGAACCATATTACCTGTAGTTTTTACCAGCCAAGGCACTAAGACCCCATTCAAGAAAAGATTTTTTTTCATTATGTCTGTTAGTGAAAAAGAATACCTATACATTTTTTAAAAAAATCACTTTAGGGACTGGGGAGGTAACTCAGTGATTAAGCACATACTTAGCTTGTGTGAGACCTTTGGTTTGATCCCAACAGCAACAACAATTAAAAATTTTTTTTATGAGTGTCTGAGAATCTGCTCTGTAAAGAGGGATAAAAGAAAAATACAAATAAGATATGAAGTGCATACACTTAAAATTCTGGTAGGAATTGGTAAACAAGACTAACTCAAGAGATGATGGAAAAATTGCACATAAAAGCATTTTGCAAGGTCATCAAAAATTTTCAAGTTTCAATCTATTTTGGATCATGAGTTTTAAGATCAGAGATGCTCAACTTTTAAAGTCTGTGCAACCATTTCAGAAAATTAGCAAAACTCCAAAATTTGAAATATTTCTGGTCCCAAGCATACAGATTCTCAATCTTTATAAGGTATTGAAGAACTAGGAATTTAGGAATGGGAAAGGTCAAAATGAGGCCAGAGAAATTAGTCACTGGCTCCCACTTTTTAAAAACTGTGTCATCAATATAATTAGCAATATGAATCTAGCATATTTTAGAATTAATTTTTAGCAAAGAACAGATTTCTAGTGGTTATAGAACAGGAATGGTGGCAAAAGACCAGAATGTTTCCTCAAATGGGCCATTGATCCTTTCAGCCCAGAGATTATTTTATATATCTTAAGTGCCATCATTTGCAGCTGTATGATAGTATCTTGAGAAACTATTTAAATATAAATACCATCAGTTCTGCTATGTACACAGATAATATATGTGATCCTGAAAATCTCTGCTGTGTAAACTCATGCAATCAAAAACCATAGGGCTTATGCAGGAAATAGGATTTAGAGGCATAACACTCAAAACTTCATCAGGGATATTTAAAAAGAGAAAAAATAGAAACTGAATCAAAATAGTAGCATAGTTGTACACATTTTAAATGGTTGAGAAATACAAAAATGCTACAACAAATATCGTACTTAACCTTGAGAAAACCTTGAGGTGTGCTTGTAGAATTGGGCTTTAGAAGGATTGCAGTTTGTGAGTTGTTGTGAAGGGGTGGAAGGAGAGGGACCTGAAATCTGACAGAAAGCTTTGATGCCCAGTATGGATAGATACGGCTCATACACAGACAACTGAGATTACTGGACAGTGTTTAAATTATGTGCATTTTTGTGCTGTGTTTCTAGGTTCAGCTGAATGCTGTTAATTGTGTTTATGTAGTGTTGTTGATGAAAGTACACATAAGTAAATGTGTAATTTGCATTATACACAAGTTGTTTCCTAATATTTCAACCATGTTGAAACAAATTTACATTTTCAAAATAAGTATCATAGCAGAACACAACATGTTCTTCATTTATTTTCATTACATGAAGCTACCAGCCAAAACTTTAGAAAGTGTTAATTCTGTGAATTTAGTAAACTGTCTGTCCAACCTATTCAGTCAGATGTGCCTTTGGTTAGTAAAACTTTCTCATACTGTATTTGCTAACCAAGGAACTAGGTTTTAAGTAACTTTTTTTAAAGAAATGTGATTTTTTAATTTGTTCCAATTAGTTATATATAACAGCAGAATGCATTTCAACTCATTGTACACAAATGGAACACAACTTTTAAGTTCTCTGGTTGTACATGATGCAGAGTCACACCATTTGTGCAGTCATACATGTACATAGGATAATTATTACCGTCTCATTTCACCCTCCCCACCCACATACTCCTTCTCTTCCTCTCCTTCCCTGCTTCCCAATCCATTCTTCCCTTGCCCCCTGACGCCACTCTATTATGGATCAGCATCCACATATCAGAGAAAACATTCAGCCTTTGTTTTTTGGGGATTGACTTACTTCGCTTAACATTGTATTATCCAACTCCATCCATTGACCTGAAAATGCCATGATTTTATTCTTTTTTAATGCTGAGTAATATTCCATTGTGTATATATACCACTGTTTCTTTATCCATTCATCTATTGAAGGGCATCTAGGTTGCTTCCACAGTTTGTTTATTGTGAATTGAGCTGCTATACACACTGATGTGGCTGTGTCACTGTAGTATGATTTTAAGTCCTTTGGGTATAGAAAAGGGACTGGGATAGCTGGGTTAAATGCTGGTTTCTTTCCACGTTTTCTAAGGAATCTCCATACTGCTTTCTAGAGCTGTTGCACCAATTTGCAGTCCACCAGCAGTGAGTGTGCTCTTTTCCCACATCCTCACCAACACTTGTCGTTGCTAGTATTCTTGCTAATTGCCATTCTGACTGGAGTGAGATGAAATCTTAGAGTAGTTTTGATTTGCAAGCAATGTGGTATTTTTGTGCCCTTTAACTTTGAAAATTTTCTTGAAAACTTGACATTATGTTGCTCATTTGGCACAAATTTTACACATGTACACTTTAGTCCTCATTTTTAAAGTTGTAGTGACCTAATATATACTGTAAGTAATTTAACTTTAGATAGGAATATTGATATTTTTGGCCAATACAATATCATGAAAAAAGTCCTTTGTTGCCATTTTGGTGCCTTGATCCTGGAGAATTATTTAATCATTTACAGGAATCTCCTGTTAAACATGAAAAATTTTATACTTTGCAGACATTCAAACTGGCATGCAAGGCAAATGTTTGAAATGTTAAGTCCATTAATTAGAAACTACTGAGTTCATAATTTGGCATAGTTTGAAGGAAGTTGTGCTTAACATTTACTCTTGCTATCTGCAAGGAAGGACTTACCAAGCAAAATATATAGATCAAACAGGGCATAAGAGGAATACTGATGTACTTAAAAAGACGGATGCATTTGAAGTACTTTAAGGGCATGTATTCATAGATAAATTAATCCAGTGCTGGTGATAATTTTCAAAATATCATCTGTTTATATTATTTTAGCTACATTACAGTGGCTTTCTGCTTAAAAGTTTGCTTACACAATATTTAATTCAGATTAGTCTTCATTCCATTTATTTCCAGTTGGTGATCTTTTTTATTTAAAATGCACTTGGTACTGAATTCCTTTATTTTTTTAAAGCTCATTATATCTGCTACCAAGAAAATTAAATTAGATTCTGTCTTTCCAGTAAATTCTGAGCCCCTAACCCTGTTGACAAAGATACCGTTCAGGAAGACAAGGTTTAATCTTTAAGTCTTGCAGGTGAGGATCAAGCATTGGCAGGCACTTTCAGGGAAGTTTTCTTATTGCACTCATGGGTGCATAAAAACAATGGTAATCTGTCAGGGCTTTTTTCTATTATTGCACCATCTGTGAGGTTTTTAAAAAGAGTGCTTTTGTTGTTAATAATGTTTTAATATAATAGAATTTCTTTGGAAGGAGACCACTGAAATAAAGCCCTTCCAGACAAATATCTGATCATTCATTTGGTACTTCAGCTTGTATCAGATTAAAGGGACCCCTTGTCTGCCCAGATTGTGTACATTATAGTAGGAAAAATGTACACTGTGTTAGAATTTGCCCCAGTTATTGATGACTTATGTTATCAGTGGCCTGAAAATGTTTAGTTATTTTAAAAATATATATGAGTTTGTATATTACAAAGATGATTTGATAGGATGAACAAACCTGTGGCCACAGAAGCAAATTCAACAGAACTCAAAAGAGTAAAGGTAGATGGCTGCATGTTTAGAAAGTTGTTCTGTGTTTATTGAAGTTCCTAGGCTTGGTTTCTGCCTTTTAGGATCTTTATTACAGCACATCTGACATGTTTTTAAACATGTATTTTAGTAAGGCAGAGCTCACCATGTGTCTCTGTTGGAACTTCCTTAGAGATCACTTGATAAGGAGGCTGTAGTGCAGAGTAGATGCATATTAAATAGATGTGCTGCTCTACACTCCACACTTGGAGTCAGTATGTGTTGCTGATGTTTATCTCTTCTCCCTCTTTTGCTCACTCATTTATTCATTCTTTTGTTTAAACGTTTATTGAGCAATTACTTTTATGTATGAACACATTGATAAGCGAGACCTGATCCCCTCTGGGAAGTAGCTGACCATATTTTCCACTTGATCTCATTCTTTCATTCATATTTCCTCTCCTTTTGGAAAGAACTTGCTTGTCGCTTAGTTTCTGTTCTACCTCCAATTCATCCAAGATGCTCTTGATGCAAAGTTTTTTATCTTCATGATTCTATGAAATTTTCTTAATTTTTTGAAACTTGCTATTTAAGATCTGTCATTCTCTGAGAATTTTTAAACTTTTTTCCTTTTCTAGCCCATACTTGTTTCCCATTTTCAAAATTTATTGTTCTTTTGTCGTTAATGGGTTAATAAAATTGTTTGTCCTTTAACGTTTTATGAGCTAATATTCATATTGTATCCATCTGGATAACGTTCTTGATAGTAGAGCTAGCTAGCTGTAGCCCTTGCTATTCAAGTGACCCTCTTGCCTCAGCTCTCAAGTAGCTGGGACTACAAGCATGTAACACCAAGCCTTGCTCTTAGAGATTTCTTCTATGCTTTTCACAAGTATTGTCTGAATTCCCCCCAAATGTTTGGCAAATGTTGTTTGGTAAAGAATACTTTTTGAGTAGTTTGGTTTTTGAATGATGAAGAACAAGGAGACAATAAAATTGCCATATTGCATTGGCAACTGAACTGGAAAAACTTTATACTCACTGTCTTATAAATGTAGATTTGCAGTTGCTCTATGTACACATATTGTATTCGTGCTTACATACTGTAGCTAAGCGATTCTGGTTTCATGTTTGTACCTAACACACATTCATTTAGAAAATGAATCTGAAATGCTATGAACTTGAAAAACTTTTGTTATTTAAAATTTAGAAATATTTTAGAAAATGAAAAGCTTATATTTACTTAAGTACATGCCAGTGCAGATGGTTGGTACATAAGGAACATTTTTGTTTTCTATGAATAACTATGCATAGGTCTATGTATTGTATACCAATTTTGCCTGACAGATTAATACAGAAACATTTTTGGAAAGACTTCAGTGGGAATGTGTTTAAGACGTACTTAGGAACGTTTTAGGAAGTAGATCAGGCTGACAGGAAACTGTGGAAATGTAGAATTTTTAAAAGCTAGTTAAGAGTGTCTCAAGTGCTAATTTGGGAAAGCATTATCAGTTTACTTCAGGAAATACACATTTAAAGCCTTCACAGAGGGCTATTTGGAGACAGTGCTGTATCATTAGAGAGAATGGGAGGGGATGGACATATGCAGTACTTAGACATCTGGAGAAGAAAGTCAGCATGGAATTACCATTGACCCAGGTCTGCTTGCCTTTTTCAACAATAAAATGAGATTTATACCCTTACCTGAAGTAACAGACTAACAGCACACGTACAATACCACTAAAGAAAAAAAATATTTTATTAGAGTTTAAGGTTATTTTGAGGTTGTTCTTTGTATTTTAAAATACTTTACTAAATGATAATTTCCTCTTTCCATTTAAAATGTGCATGTAAGGTTAGAGCAATGTATAACTTCTTTACATAGTTTGCTTTTAGTGATATAAGTAAGCAAATATGCCTGTGTCATTTTGCTAATAGTGGATTTTCTTAGGGTATCGTGGTAACTACCTTACAGAGGCAGACCTTAATAGAAAGCATCAAAGTAAACCTAATATTTCATTAGTCCTTCCAAGTTACTTTGTGTTGTGAAGTAAATTATTTAGTCAGTGAAATAACATTTTTTGATGTTCTCAATTTAAGAATTGTGACATTTCATAATGTAGTTAGCTGATTAGAGTAATTAGGCCTCAGAGGCTGATGTGGGTTCGAGGATAGGTGGCTTGAAATTTCCACTGCCTCTTTGCTGTTATGTGTAAGTTCCCATTAAGGTTGCAGTTTTCCCTGTGGTTTAGCTAATAGCAAGAATTTATTGCTATTTATATTTTTCTGAAAACTGATAAACTGGATTATATTGTCAAATGCTAATTTTTCCCATTTCCATTATAGATTAAAGAGTCAATTGTTGGGGAAATCAGAAGGGAAATTGTAAGTGGACTTTTGGCAGCAGTATCTTCAAGTAAATCATCTAATCCTAAGCAAGATAGTAATTAAGTGGAATTTTTAGGTAAGTTTTTCTAAATTTCTTTGTTTAGCTAAATATAAGTTAACGTAGTTTTTAATTTTTTTGTTTTCTTAGCACATAATTTTCTTTATCTAGTTAAAATTTTATTTTTGCAACTTTTATAATTACAGTTTGAGAATCTTATAAACTCCAGTTGAAGTGTAAGCAAGTCAAATGTTAACCTCCACAGAATTACTTATATTGTGTTTTTAAATTTAAATTTCGCTGTAGTTAAATAAATCCTGGAATTGGGTCTTTAGATCTGAGTCTTATTTTGCTGACATTATAATGGTGTTTCAGATGCAGTTTTTAGAACAAGATTTTGAGAATTAATCACAAATTCCTAGTATCTTTCCATTTGTTTATCTTTTAAAGGAACATATCCCATGGATCCATTTCTAATAATTCATCTCTAATCATAATTTGTATTGTTAATAATAATACTTGGTAAATGCAAAAAGGAATAATATGCTTCACTTCAGTAGGATAATACTTTTTGTAGATATGAAAAATTAGATGAGAAACAAAATAAAATTTGAAAAATATAATATGTAATTTTAGCTGTGGAAAATGAAGGAAATATTTTAAATCATGTCATAAAAAACTGATAGAATCTAGATTTTTAAAAATCTAGATAAAAGAATTAACTTTCCAAAAGATGTGCATCCTGTGACCCCAGGATGATCATGATATATATTTGGATAAAATTTGTATCTACCTTTTAAAGACTCCCTTAGCAATAGTGTTTGAAGGGTATTTAATGTTGATGTCTCTTTCTCTTTTAAGGTGGGCATGGATCCTGTTAGTTGTGACTGTTGGAATTATCGATGATATACACTGGTGGAGGTGTAATCTGTACTTCAGAAGATACTGTCTGCTGAGCGAGGCTACTGTATACAGTGTACAGTGTGTATCTCCCCTATGCATATCTTTCAAAAAACATACATAGAAACTAGGCACTTTGCTGATTATTTCTTTTCTAATCTCTCAAAACTGTAGCATTTTGGGAAAGCCTAATATTTATTTGTATGTCGATATTTTTCCAATTGATTCCCTATGTAGAATTAATTATAAAACTTGAAGACTTCCAGACATAACCAATTTATAAATAACATATTTCTTCAGACTAGCTTCTTACAACACTGACCTCTATGAGGTATTTACTGTGCAATAACTGATTCATTTTTTGAGAGCTTGAAGCAACCAATGATTTTCCCTCCACTGCTGTTAATTAGTGTCACTTTCAAGAAGACAAACTGTTCTGTTGTAAAAATTGCTCTTATTCTTGAGGAGGCTACTAATAGCAGTAGGTTAGAATTATATGAGGTTACCTACAACTACTCAATGTTCTTACACTGTAAGCCTCATTGCTTTACCCCAAACAAATGTAATTTTATTACAGCTTACGTAGTATTTTTCTTTTGGAAATGTGCCTTATGTTAAACACTATGTACTTTTTGCATTGTCCAGACTTCTTCTTATAAGGAGATGTTTCTTCTTTTGTCTTTTAGACTACATAGTAGAGTATTGTCAAAATAATGGGGCCTTTGACTTGAATGGATAGAAATGAATAAGCTGGTTTTTTGTTTTTTCAAAATGGAAGTAATTTAGAGTTGTTCTCCTCATATATAAATGATTTTAATTTGGTTTTAACCAGTCAAAACTTTGTTTATATGAAAGAAAAAGGAAAATGGTCTCCTATTTGGTTTTATATGTGTTAAATAAATGTGAAAAGTAACAACCAAATGTCGTTGGAATTATTCTTTCAGCATTTATAATTTTCAACTCCTCTTACATTTCTTTGTGTGTGAAATTTTAATTGAAAGTGGTTGAGATGTTAACAGTGTTCTTTGAAAGAATATATAAAAGGTTTATAATGTTTGAAATACCACACAAAGGTTGATTTCTAAAAACCTATATTAAAACAATAAAATATTTATTTTGCCTAAAATGTTGTTAATGATTTCTTGTATTGCAACATGAATAATTTGGATTAGATTCAATGAGTAACAAATAAATTCCAGCAGAATTGCAGCATAGACTCCAGTAGGTTGCTGTTCTCTTCCTGGAGTGGCTTCTGTGGTGCTTTCCACAGATGCAGCTGAGTCTGGCTGGACTACCGTGGAGAGGAATATACCGAGGCCTCCTGGGCTCATCTAGTTCTATGGTTATAATGATTCTCATCCAAAGCCAAATAAAACTTTATTTAAAATGTACTACTAAATTTTAAGGAACAGATATGAGAGTGTTCTTTTGTTCTTTGGTAAGATTATTCAACAGTTTAACCAGTTGATCCTAACTGCAGTGGTAAACATAAAAACCAAGCATCCCCTAGTAATCATAATACAGGCTTCAATGATTTTAACTATCCAGTTTTTTAACCACTTTTAATTCTTTTCTAACAGTTCAAGATTCCAAGAACTTGATCACCATAAAATGTAACAGTTGTAACAGCAGGCTGAACTAGTGGGCAAAATCATATTCATAGTATACACATAAAAGGAGCCTCAACATATTAAGTTTCATCTTCCCTCTTCTCATTTTAAAGCTTTCTAGACTTAATAATCATTTGAAAGCTGTTACATCAAGCCACCATGCTATGTAGAATGAAGAATAAAAAAGGATCTAAAAAACCAGATGGAAAACAAAGCAACTATTAATTTATGGATAAATTTAAGATTATCAAACTTTAAGAAGGAATTTGAGAGAGAGTAGCCTGGGGTGATCAGAGAAGTCTACCAAGGAGCTGTGGGTTGGGTAAAGTTTTAAAGAAAGTGTAGGATTTAAACAGTGAAAAAAAAATTAGGGCTGAGGTTATGGCTCAGTGGTAGAGTGCTTGTCTAGCATATGTGGGGCACTGGATTCAATCCTCAGCACCACATAATAAATAAATAAAGGTATATTGACAACTTAAAAAAATAAAAAAGCAAAGGTTGTACATAATGCATAAATTGAGTGTGAGTGACTATGCCCATGATGAAAGAAATGTTTCTAAAGAGGTAAGTTTTCCATAACCTGTGAATATTGTCCTAACAGCATGCACAAAAAAAGCATAGAAGAAAGTCTCGACAGAGCGATTTTGAAATTTGGAATCACTGTGAATGGTAACACCATTGACAATAGGCTATTTCTCAGACTTGAAGTACATATTGTACCATACCTTTTGGGAAAGGATTAGTGATTAAAAATAATTACACCCATGTCAAGCACTGCTATTTGTTATTTGTGTTCTTGAGATAATTGTTCAGTAAATCCAAGTACAAATGATTCACAGTTTTGTTTTGGTACATCTCAAAGAATTCCTTTTATTATTTCTACAGTCCCAAAGTAGAAAATCTCTTGATGTATTGTAAACCCAGTATTATTTGATGAGTAGATTCACAAACATCTATCACAACCCTGCCCCTGGGCAGAAACTGCTTTGATAGGCTCATCAGACATCAGTTAAATCTCAGTTGTGAATGGATTGATTTGTTTGATCAGAACATTTTATGATAACTAACTGATGAATATATGCAGACTATTTGAAGGCATTTGAAGACAATATCTTCATTCAATCCTCATCAGCATCTGAAGACAAATAGGATTGCACTAATGATGAGACTTCTCTTTTTCCATCACATGCTTAGGCATGCCCTTCTTCTAAATCTAAGAATACTGAAGGCCCCCCAAAAGTTATTCACATGGCTTCACAACAGTCCTTGTAGGTGATTATAAGTGTTCTCTTGCTTTCCTGCTCTTCCACCAGATCCTCTGCTGAAGTGATGATGACACATGCCATCTGAAGAAAAGAGAGCCCTTCCTTTGCTCTATTACTACTTACTGCCTTGGCGGAAAGCAAGATGGCCCAGAGCCCAGCTTTCCCAGATGAATCCCTTGTGCCATTTTGATAATTTCTGCTTTCATCCCCATCTCTCTGGACTTGACCATGGGTAAAAAGTCTGGAGATGGACATTTGTTGTTTCCCATCCCCTGTTCTCTTCCAGTACTGTCAGCTGTCTTGCCCCCTGCAAACATATCCTCATTTAAATTTACTAATTCAAATCCACCATGGCTGACTCTTAGTAGGGTTACAGTGTAGGCAAGAGCTGGTCCCTTTCTAGTTTTTGGATCAGAAAGTCATCTTAATGACAAACATTGAGCATTCCACATTTTTATTTGTCTATTCTGAAATATCACAATTCAATTTAGTCAACCAACATTGAATGAAAAACTGTTAAGTAAAAGGAATAACAAAGTTAATGTTTATGACCTTTTTTACCACTTGCCAACATTAATTTTACTAGCATGCATCAAGTCTTTCAAAATTCACAATAGCGATTATTTTAGTATAATTTGTGATTATTGTTTTTTTTCCATTTTTGTTTAATAAGCTAAAAGCAGAATGCAAATAACATCACAACTTTGTAAGACATACCCTGTCATTTTCAGATTAGATATCAATTTCCTAGAAGTCTTTCTTTGATCCATTCTGCTTGTAATGCCCATAATGAAAAAGAGAAATGAATGAAATAGCTTATAATTCTCAGTTTAAGAGTTCATTTACATTTCTTGGTAATTAATGGATTAGCTGCATTTAAGCAAAGGTGACTGAAAATACATTTCTTAAAAATACTTTATGCTTTTCAGTTAATAACAAGGGAAATAAAGGAGGAAACAGTGTCATGTGCATGTGTGAATTCAAGCACATATGCATAGGATATCATTTTTATATATAATACTTCATAATGTTATATTTAGAAAAATATTCTTTTGTAATACAATCTATAGAAAAGATTGCTGCTTGAAATGTTTTGAGCTGGTAGGATATGCATTAAAAGTGGAGAAAAACTAACAAATTTAGTCACTTTATACTTATGATGAACTCCAAGTTAAATGATTGATTTATTATCAACCTAGAAATATTACAAATAATTCTATCCAGAGCACATTACAATTAATATTGAGAGGTTCTGCCATTAAAAATATTAGAATTCTAGTTGATGTGTAATAACCAAGTAATTTTTAACTTGATATAATTCTGAAAGTCATACAAAAAGTTGAATAAGCATTCAATTGCTAGATATTGCAAATTATTCAGACTGTGATATTTTAAGGCAGTAACTACGGAACAGGGAACATCTTGCTAGAGAAAAGAGGAAAGAATGCACAGTTCTGGTTGGGAGATTGCTAAGGGAATAACACATGCTTAGCCATGACTTATAAATTCTAGAGTCTAAGAATCAGGAAGTGTGAATATTAGTATTTCATGACCTTGACATATCATTTACAGGCAAGGAAAAGAAGAGGCACTTTCGAGAAGTGGTGGCGGCTGCCAACTTCCTGGTTTCTTATTCAAACAAGGAACATTTAGGCCTCCCCAAAATATTCTGGTACAACAGGAGAAGAACCTCCCATATACAGCAATTGCTTCATCCACACCTACCTATTTTGGGGGTTGCTAGTGTGATACTTCATATTATTCCCTTAAAAATTAAGGGGCTTCTAATTTGATTATGCTGATTTCTGAAGATGACTAGCAGAAGAACTTCACACAAGTTTTCATTGTCTCCTTCATATGTAGAATATAAATAAAGTTGACCTAATAGAAATTGATAGTAGTATGGTAGTTAGCAGAGGCTGGGGAGAACAGCAGGTAGGGAGGTATAACGAAAGGTTTATCAATGGTCCCAAGTTAAAGTTAGTAGTTAGAAGTTCTGGTGTGCTATTATACAATAAGGTGACAATAGTTAATGTACACATGTTTCATGTTCCAAAGATGGAAGAAAGGATTTTTAATATTTTCAACATAAATAGTAAATGTTTGGAGAGATAAACTTCACTGATTTAACATTGTATAATGTGTACATGTAATGAAACATTACAAGGTACTCCAATCTTTGTTTTATCTATCCCTTTTAAAAATTAAAAAAGAAAAATAAAAAACAACTTCAAAATATACATAAAACACCCTGGTTTGATGGTTATTTCACTATTGAATATGTCCATTTTAGGAATAGAAGAGTTTCCAAACTTTTTAGGAATAGAAGAGTTTCCAAACCGGGTTATCTTGAATGTTGATTGTCCAGCTGCCAGTCAAGCCACCCAAGGTGATGACCTGTGGGTTTGAGACACCTTGTTCCTGTTAAAGTCCTGCTCAAATTGCAGATTCATAAACAATAAAGCACCAAGTTTTGGGGATACTATATGTATCTATAGATAGCTGTTACAAATTTGGTGCCTAGAAGAAGGATACTGCCATAACACAAACCTACTCGTGACCTTGGCTTTAGGGCAGGGCTATCAGAAGAACTTGGACCCTATTAATGAAAGTCAAAACTGTCTCAAGTGGAGTGTAGTGGAAGCCTGATAGACTTTGAGGAGTCTCAGTGAAACCTTAAAGAAAAACAAAGAAAATGCTATTGGAAACTGAGGGAAAGTTTTCCCTTGTTAGGTGATGATGAAGTCTGCCATCATAAACATCATGGTAATGTGGCAAAGAAGAATTGCACCTGTTCAACTCAATCATCTACTAAAGATGAATTCCAGGCAGAATTATTTCTTATTCTCAGATTCTCTAAAAACAGTTACTAAATTTAAAATGGCTTTGGAACAGATTAAGTGTAGGATGAGTCTATAAGATACTCTGTTAATACCTCAGAAGGATTTTCAAGACTAATAAGAATGTCTTATTAATCATTTCAAACAAAGAAGTATCTTTCAGTCCTACCTATTCACATCATTTCTGTTAAATAATAGGGTGTTCAACGCTCACAGGGTATTCTCTTATAGCAGTCTTAAAAGAAGTAGGTAGAAAAGGGCTATCTTGAAGAGCTTGAGAATTTGATTTTTGTATAATGGGGTTGATTATTAATTGAAACATAAGAAATCTACAAGGATTTTAGAAGAATTTATCAATGTGAACTGAAAGCAGAAGAAATGAAATGAAGAAGCTTTAGAATTCCCAAATATTAGGATGAAGCAGGTCAATTTTAACTCATTATTTTTGTGTTATATTAAATTATTTATTGCCTTATTTAGGTGGAGCATTCTCCTTGAATGTGTCTTAAATTTTCGTGTTCAGTTTTCAAGGTCTTATATGACCTTCTTAGGATTTGAAGAACAAGTTGTTCTCAATCCATTACTTCAGTAGGTTTTAGAAGCTTCGAGTAGGCATCACTTTGCCTTTCAGATTGAAAACCACTATACTTTTCTTCTGTCGTAATGTAATTCTTCTCCACAAGTTGCCTGTGATCCACATTCTCCCAACACTTAATCCTCCGCTTTCATCTATTTTCTAACTTTATTCTGTATCTTTAAAAATGCATTAGGGGCTGGGATTGTGGCTCAGTGGTAGAGCGCTTGCCTCGCACGGGTGGGACCCGGGTTCGATCCTCAGCACCACATAAAAATAAAGGTATTGTGTTGTGTCCATCTATACCTAAAAAATAAATAAATAAATTTTTTTTTAAAAAAAAATACATGGGTCAGAACTACACTTAATGTTTCAGAACAGATGTATTCTTTTTTTTTTTTTTTGTCAAAATTGAGGACAGTGTTGTACCTGTTGTTTGCTAAAACACTCAATAATCATGAAGATGATACTGTTTTGCTAAATCTGGTATGATTGAATTATTACTTAAATATCTTTAGCCATAAATCTCAGAACAGGAGGTGATAGTATTAACTACCTGTATGAAGAACAGTTCATGGATGATGGGAAATAAAGTAGGAAGCAAATATTTTGCCAGATGTGGTTAGTAGAAACAGTAAATATTGGCAGAACCCTATTTGAATATTGATGGAGGATTATTCTCTGTGTTTTCTATTGTTCATTTCAGTGATGTTAAGTTTGAATAGATGAATTGGACTCTAAATATATCTGAAATACTTACCTTTGCTTTTGGCATTTGGGAACTGGAATCTGGTGTTGCAGTACATATTCAGGATTGTCTCCAGAGCTGGGTGAAGTATGTCTTTCCCTGAGCAATGAACATTTACAGTGTCAGACAGAAGTAACTCACTACTAGTGAGACTGTGTCTCAAAATAAAAAATAAAAAGGGTTAGGGATATAGCTCAGTGGTAAAGCATCTCTGAGTTCAATCCTCAGTACCAAAAAGAAAATAAAGTAACTTCTTAAGTACCAGCTGATCTGCATTCCTTGTAAAACAATCTTATTATGGTAAGCTGAAAGACAATAGCCCTGGTGATGATTTCCAGAGTTAAATAGTCACAGGATGAAATGGAAAAACATCAGCAGCACATTATTTTTTTCCTCTGTCATTCTTGTTTATGAAAACGAAAAATGTGAATGAGCTTTCCTTGTTTGTGTTTCCCAAGTCTCATAGGGACATATATGGAATTCATTGCTGGGAGTTAGCACCTCCATGTAAGAATATAGGTGGTTTTCTACCGTTTGAACAACAAGTTACATTTTTGCCAGATTCAAAGTTATTTACATGCAAAGAGACAAATAATTTATTCAAATCATTAACTTAAGACCTAATGTTGAGTGATGGTGGAATCTCATTTTTTAGTAGCCTGACCTTTGACTAGTCTAGTTTTATAAGTGTATTTCAGTCAGATCTTTATTCCTAGTTTATTGTGACAGGATAATTTGTTCATATTATTTTATGATTATTTTCCTAGTGTTTTTCTTACTCCAGTTAGATGATAAGAGCCAAGTTTTGCAACCTTTTTGCCTCGGGAATGTGATGCATAACTGATTCTCCATCACCAGAGATTTTGTATCCTACAACTTTGCTGAATTTTATTACTTTTAAGAGGTTTGTTGTTGTTGTTGGGGTCTTTGGAGTTTTCTATATATAAAATTATGTTATCTGCAAACAGTGGCAATTTTATCCCCCCCCCCCCTCCCCCCGCCAATTTGGAGGCCCTTTCTTTCTTCTCTTACCTGATTGCTCTGGCTAGGACTTCTAGTACTATAGTGAAAAATGTACATTCTTGTCTTTCTCCAGATCTTAGAAAGAAAGCTTTCAGTTTTTCCCCATTCAGTGTAATGTTAGCTGTTGGCTTACTATATATGCTGTTTTGTGTGTTGAGGTATGTTTCCTCTATCACTAATATTTTCAGAGTTGAATTTTATCAAATGTCTTTTATGCATTTAATCTCCTTTATAATGCCTTCCTTTTCATCTCTGATTTCACTTATTTGAATCTTCTCTTTTTCTTAATCTTGCTAAGGCTTTGTCAATTTTGTTTAAAAAGATGAATAACTAGCTCTGTTTTGATCTTCTGTCTTACACCTTTAGTATCTGTTGTATATCTCTGCTCTGATCTTTATTATTTCTTTCCTTCTACTAATTTTGCTTTTTTTTCTTCATCTTGTTTTTCAGGTCTGTGAAATGCAGTGATAGATTATTTACTTGAAATCTTTTTTTTTTTTTTTTAATTGCATTGATTTGCTGTAAATTTCCCTCTTGGTACTGGCTTTTCTGTATCCCATAAGTTTGGGTGTGCTGTGCCTCCATTTTATTTTGTTTCAAGAAACTTTTAAATTTCCTTCTTGAGTTTTTCCTTGATTCATTGGTTGTTTGTGTAGGCTATTTTTCATGTTTTTATATAGTTTCTGAGGTTTTTGTTGTTATTAATTTCTGGTTTTATGTAATGTGGTTAGTAAAGATACTTGTGATTTCAATTTTTATGAATTCATTGAGACTTGTTTTGTGGCCTACCATATGATCTATCTGGAGAACATTTCAAGTGATATTGAGAAGAAAGTATATTTTTCAGTCATCGGATGCAATGTTCTAGGATATCAGGTACATTTGGTCTAGGGTACAGTTTAACTCTGCTGTTTCTTGTTGATTTTCTGTCTACATGATCTGAAAGTAGGGTGTTTAAGTCTCCATCATTATTGTATTAGGGTCTATCCCTCCCTTTATGTCTTAATATTTCTTTATATACGCAGGTGTACTGATATTTGGGTGCATGTGTATTTAGAATTGTTTAAAATTGTTGTTCCCTCTTAAGCAACTACTCATTATCATTATATAATGAACTTCCTTGTGTTTTTTTTTAATACTTTTGATTTTAAATCTGTTTTATCTGCTGTAAGTATGGCTCCTCCTGCTTTCTTTTGAATTTTATTTGTTTTATTTTTATAGTACTCTTTGAGGCTTCCTCTAATTAGAATTCAGAATTCAGAGTAAAGGAAAGTTCCTGTTGCCCAGAGACTAGTGCTACCTTGGAGGGTTTTTTTTTTTTTGTATCCAATTTACTCTCCAACCCACCCTTCTCCTTACCTGGGTTGGAGGCAGGGCAAGGGCCTCTCTGGATACTTACATGTAATTCTCTTTGCTTTATTCGCCTTCAGGGTCCTTTCTACCTTGAAGGAGAGTTTTGTTATTTTTTGCTCTTTTTTGAACTAGGAGACTGCTCTGGGGCTGGTGATGTAGCTCAGTGGCAGAGCACCTTTCTAGCATGTGTGAGTTCCTTGATTCAATCACCAGCACACCCCCAATACACACACACAGAGAGAGAGAGAGAGAGAGAGAGAGAGAGACAGAGAGACAGAGAGACAGAGACAGAGAGAGATAGAGAGAGAGAGAAAGAGAGAGAGAGACAGAGACAGAGACAAAGAGAGAAATAAACCTGTTCTGATGTTATCTCCTTTATCTGTAATATTAAAAGTTTTTTAGTAAAAACTATTTTCTCAGTCTTCCAGGCTTTGTTGCTTAATATTAAAGGAAAGATTCTGGGATTTAAAAACCAGAAGAACAAGACAAAGAAAACTTTTCTGTCTTTATCTCTTGTTTTACTCTTGAAATTGAAGACTGAATTATAGACTGTCCTCACTGGAACTGATTTTAACAGTCTATTTTTGGAAGCCAAAACCAAACTCTAAAAACTTTCTGTTTCTGCTCAAACCATAATAATCTTAATCTTCCCAGAAGGAATGAATATGTCTAACTGAACAAGGTTGTTTTTTAAGGATACAAAGAATTGCCAAAGGAAAAGCATAGTAATACTTTCAAAAAATGTTATTTCATGATGCAAATATGATTTCCTAACCATGCACAGATAAACAATCAAGAACTAGGTAACCAGAAACAGTGGTTTTTAAGAAAAAGTAGTGTGTATTCCGTTCTAAGCTCTTTTCTCTTCTCCCCTATCTCATAGGACTACTAGAGTCAAATGTTGACGTCCTGTGTTTCCTTGGCTTGTTTTTTTGTGTGGAATCCTTGGTTCATATACATTTGCCTCTCTGCCCTTTGCTCTGGGCTCAGTATTGCTGCCTGTCTGCCATCCTCCACGTCTTGGAGTACAGTTATGGGTCTGCTGAGATTCTCCCTCTCTTTCAGTCCTGGGTCCTGGTGTATAGGTCCTCTGACAAAGCTGGCAGAAAGCCTATTTCCCAGCAGTATTATTATATTATGTGGTTTCTATATTGTCTCCACCCCCTCCCCTGTCTCAGATCCTATCAGTGTCCTCCTTTGTTACAGATTATTCATATCCTTTTTAATTTTTTGAGAGACTAGAACAATATTCACTGTGGGCAGAGTCAGGGACAACCCATATGGCATTCAATGGGTTCTCCTTAAAGTATCTCCTCTCAATTACAAAATCAACTGACTTCCTGTGATTCAACTAAAATATCTTGATATTCTTTTTCCTGTGTTTTCTATGTATTTGGTACATTCCCTGAGAGGTTTTGACACTGCCTCTTTTCTCTTTGGATTTTAGGTTTTGTTTTAAGAGACCATTTATAGACTCCTCATAAGAATGAACAGAATCTTTTGCGAATATACTTACTGACAGTTTGTCATGACTTGTTAGAATTTGAGGTGAATATACACATGAAGGTATTCTAGAATCCAACTCAAGTGGGCTCAAATGGCAGAGGGGATTTATTGGCCTGTATGACTGGAAGTTGACACGCTACTTGGCTGCAAGGGTGGTGGTTCCAATCAGCTGTTCAACAGATTCCTTTTATTCTCTCTATGCCTCTTGCAAAATTGGCTTTTTCTTAGGTCTGTTTCTATTTTGTTGTCAAAAATGGTTGTGACAGGACTGACATGGCAATGTGCTTCTCCACATGCATCTGTGGAGAAAAGGAGATCATTTCTACTATGTTCACAGAAAGGAATCCCATCCTCCCGAAACCCTCTTCTTTGAGCTCATTCTCCCAAGATCACTCACCCTCGTACGAGCAACTGTGCCCAGGCAGAGAGATTATGCTCATTAGTTTGTGCTTCAGCCATTTGCCCCACAACTAGTATGCAATGCCCAGGGTAAGTTATGATAACTGAATAAAAATTTGGGAGTGGTGACTAAGAAAAGGGAGTAAATATTGGAAAACTGACCACAATGTCTAGTGCAGTAAATCTACCTATTCAGAAAAGAATAAATGTCTTAGAAGGGAAGAAAAACAGACTAAGTATTTATTTTCACCAAGCTTTGTGCCAGTGCTTCTACACATGTGCTTCTGATGCAGTTGCAGTGTCTGTCTGGCCTACCATCTCCTTTCTTTGAGAGCTCACCTGCTTGGAAGAATAATGGTCTGTTGCAGCCTGTTTGTTGGATAAAGTTGACTGGATCAGGAATAGTTATCTGGTCCAGGTTGTCTTCCTTTCCTGGGAATTTTCAACTGGGATTCAAACTAGTCACTTCTACTGGTTTGTGGGAACAAACATATAACATTAGAATTATGGAGTGTCTAATTTGTATGTGCATAGAAACACAAAGAAAGCTAGTTTGGAGAGAGACAAGAGAAGAAAAGAAGTTGTGAGCAGAAACAGAATTAAGGCATTTGGCCCCAAAGAGGAAACAACAGAAAGGCTTGCTAGTTCCTGACCTTCACAGACATAGTTTAGCTGCTCCTTGGGTCCATAATGGATTTTTAAAATGAAATCCAAAGATAAAGAATAATGCAATAGATTCAAGGAAATATTCTTTACCCCTACAACCCTTATCCAACACCTCAGCCCCTAAGTGAAGTGCTAGACCCCCTGTGCATGATTTGCTGAAAGATAAGAAGATGGTTCTGCTAGATTGCCCTGCATCATGTACCCTAACTAGGGTAAAAGAAAAGCATTGGAGAGTAGAAATGATTTTTTTTTTTTTTAATGGTGCTGGAAATCGATCCCAGGTTCTTTGGCATGCTAGGCAAGCATCTGAACTACATCTTCAACCACAGGCTTCTTTGTGTGAGCTTTGAATGCTCTTTTCCACCTCCTTACCTTGCTATATCCTCAGCTGAAGTCAATGAGTGGGGTCTCATGGGCACTGTGAGGATATTTTAAAATCTGTGACCTGGAAATTGAGGGACATTCACAGCAGTGTTTGACTTCAGTCCAAGAAATCTAAAGTCAAAAGGTATAAAGAGAGCTGAGCACTTGGAGCACACTTGAAATCCCAGCTACTCTGGAGGCTAAGACAGGAGGATCACAATTTTGAAACCAGCTTCAGCAATTTAGCAACACTCTGTCTCAGGGAAATGGGGATGTGACTCAGTGACAGAGCAGCCCTGGGTTCAATCCCCAGTAAGACAAACAAACAACACCAGAGGAACCCTGGAGTGGGTTGCATTTTCATTCAAATTGGCCCCTGGCAACAAAATGTGACTCCTTCACATACTACTTCTGCAAGAGTAAACTGACCTGGCATCAATCTTAAAAGGAACCTTTTCCAAAAAAGGGTGATGAGTCAAGGAGCAGTAGTGGGTTTCTCGATGCTCAGAATGGAACTAACCAGAGGAGGGCATGGCCAAGGGCAGGAGAACCACCTTGCAGATTTTCAGTGCCAACATAAGTGTCTAACTGAGGAAGAGTGTGAGTGCCTCTGCAGTCCAAGTAGCATTGATGTCATAATTTTTCAGCCACGTAAGATCCTAGGACAGACAGAACTGTGGCTTGCACAGTGCAGCAGGAGGCAGAGTTAGGAGCTGCTTGAGAAACTAGCCATGTCTCCCCACCCGACCCCAGGTGTCCATGCTGGAAGTGGGGAAAGCTTAACATTGGATAAGAGTTCTTTTGTTTATTTACTGGAGTGGACTTGAGTTTTGCAATTATTAGGTCAGAGTAGAATGCTTAATGCCAAAACATTGTCTAAATTGTCTAAGAATAAATATAAAAGTTATGGACCCACAAAAGGTTTAATGATGAGAAACAATACATTGTTTTGTTATTATGTTTTATCACCAGGTATTGTATACTCATTTTATCAACTCTGAAAAGTAGATATTTTTTTTACAGTAGGAACTCTTTTCTCCACTCTGTAATTGAGGAAGCAGAGGCTCACAGAAGTCAAGTTTACTAAGGTCCCATTAGCGATAATCAGGAGCACAAGGCTATGAAATGTGTCTGATTCAAATATTCATGCCCTTCTTGTGTGCTGCTGCCATACTTTTGGAACCAACAAAGAAATCTGAGAATTTGAAGTGTACAAGTTTTATCTGTTTGGGGGGAACAGGAGTTTTCATTCTATGGAACTATTAATGCAATGGGATTTTAGGATGAATAGATTTTCATCAAGCTGAGAATAAAGACAGGGAATTCTAGTAGAGAAGTGACTGAATTAAGAGGTTGAGTCTATACAGGGTGAGTCCATGAGCTGTGATAGTCTAATTTGGATACAATTAGTCTGAAATCATTTTGGAGCATTGAATGTGTAGTTCTTTAACGTCATTTTCATTTTCATCTCTTCTACAACTGCCTCCTTCTTATTCTCTAAAGGAAAAATGAAGATATCCTTTCCATGTAATTTGAAAAGTAGGGCTGGCATAGTGGCACACACCTGTGAGTAGCAGAGTAGTAATCCCAGTGATTCAGGAGGCTGAGAGAAGAGGATTGCAAATTTGAAGCCAGCCTTGGTGATTTAGTGAGACCTTGTTTAAAAACAAAAAATAAAAAGGACTGGGAATGTAGCTCAGTTGTAAAGTGCCCCTGAGTTCAATCCGCAGTACTAAAAATAAATAAATAAATAAATAAATAAATAATTTGGAATGTAGTATTTCTGTGCTAGAATCTTTTATGGTAATCTTTTAGGGGAGAATTGCAAGACCTTTTGAAAACTTAGGTAGATTTGGTTTCAAATCTATTGCTTTTGTAAGAACATACTATTCTGAGTCTCAGCTTCTGAGTAGGACAATTACTCCATAGTACTACAGTGAAAGATAAATAAAATAAGATGAATATGATATATACATGTATATATATATTATATATATATGTGTGTATATATATATATATATATATATATATATATATATATATATATTTTACATATGAGTATAAAAAACTGTGTGAACTTATGCAAATCAGAACTGTCATGTCTCTGTCCTACCCCTTTGTGTTTTCAATGACATTTGCTTCCATGTTTGAAATAATGCACTGTGACTTTTTTTTTTTAAGGGAGATCAAGGTATTGTTTTTCTTATTTTTGTGCTCCAAATGAAACTTTTAATTTTAGTTACATAACAAAGATCCTTTTGGTGAGGATAAAAGGACATTTAAACTGAGTCTATAATGTGTGTGTGTGTGTGTGTGTGTGTGTGTGTGTATCCTGAAAAATTTTAATGGCCTTATTTAAAATGAATAGAAAGGTACTTAAGGAAGGTAGCAGTTGTAGACTTTCTTTTCTTAGGAGAATCAATACTCATAATACTCAAGGTAGAATTGAGAATTAAAAACCACAGCGAGTTTATTTTAAAACATGTAGTCTGTCATCTTTATTTTCCCTTTGGATAACATGGTGTTTATACCCTGAGGTCTATTTATGTTGCCCCAGCTCTTTCGCTGACTTTGAAGCAATCTTCATATGGTTCGAAATCAGAACATCAGGGCTTAGAGAACAAATATTCCAAATGCTCTTTAAGGTCAGAGGGAAAAACAAATGGCCTCAATATCGCCATTTCCCAGCTTGGTGAGGGTGAGTCATGTGTTCCTTGTTCATCTCCCACCATGGACCTTGGCCTTCCTCTAACAGTGGAAGACAGTGCCTGGCACTTAGCTGGTGCTCTACCTATAGTTCCTGGAAAAGGAAATTGCATATAACTATGGAAAGAGTATTACATTCTCACTGAATCCAAGTACTGGGACCTGATCTTGTTGGACTCCCTATTTAACCTCACCTTACCCTGGTCTTCCATAATAATCTGGGAAAATGTTTTTTCTTTCATTACCATGAGTTTGGTGATCAGCAAGAGGGCCTCAAGGCTGCCACCCGCTCTAGCCTGTCCATTGTGTAATATGTCAGGAACTGCACAGGAGTAAACTAATCAGTGATAAGAATAGCCCGAGGAAATAATGATCTTTGTTCTTCAGATTTATAGAATTGAAAAGCATCTCCTGACCAGGCAATTAAGATCAGAAGTGTGTCATCTGACCACAAACCTCCATCTGTGAGGGGCTTATACCAGTATGCTATCACGTATCACCTATGTAAACCGCCTCTCAATCAGCCTTCTGGCAAGATGATATCACAGGATGGGAATCCCTGACATTTTCTGTTCATCTAGCTCATTAAAATAAAGTTCTTTACCACCATCTTGCAACTTGACTAATTTGGCTTCCCAGCCTGCCTCAAGCAGATTGAACCTGTGCCTGGTAATGTCACCAAAGTCTGATGAGAAACTCTTTGGCATTCTTAGTGTGGCTCAGGAGAATCACTAATCATAGGCAACACATGAATTAATAAATAAATGAATCCATGCTGCTTTTCTCCCCATAAGTGCTACATGGAGATGCCAAGTATGAGAAGTAGTCACACAGCAAATCTATATGTGCAATTTAAAACATTCTACTCTTCAAACTTCTCTGCAGATTCATTTAAAATCACTATTTCTTCTATTCAGGGCATCATAAAGCAGGTAGTACCTCTTGTTCAGCTGGCAGGTCCACAGATAGATTTGATATCAAAGCTCAGTGTCAGTTGGCCACACAACTGAGTATTTCTTCCAAGTATTTCAGGATCCCAGAGAATTTTCACTTACATATAAGTCTGACAGTCCTACAAAAAATAAAAGTATTTACAGAAATCTATTTCTTTTGGTATGATTTCCTAACAAATTAATTTGATTTATATTGTTATCTTCAAAGTTATGTGGTTTAGAGAATGATTCATTGGTAATGAGTAAGCAAAAGGTTAAATAGCCAAAACCAGCTTGGAGGTTTCGTAATTGGGGGGTGAGGAGTGGTTTGTCTGAAGAGGGTATGGCTAGACCTGGCTTCCTGTAGGTTAGATGTAGGAGACACCAGCTGTTTCTGCTTTTTGCCAGGACGGCAATAGGCATTTATGTTAGAGCCAGATAACTGGAGCTTCTATAACGAAGGAAAGACAACTCTGTGGAGGAGTGCCATTTGCCTGCTTTCAGATTCTGTCTCCTACAGCCAGTTCTGCTGCTCACTCCACCTAGTTCAGGTGTGATCTAGAACTGAGGTTCCCAGACCCAGTCCTCATGCCCAGGCATGCCCTCCCCCTCCTCAGTGAAGTCCCAGCAGCACTGTGTGATAAATTTTTGATGGAAAGCACATCTGTGGGGCATCATGCCAACCACAGTTAGCATGTTCTTTGGACCTAAGTACTTAATGCATTGAATTGGTAGGCACCCCATATTGAGACATTAGGGAGTCAGAAACAGAGAAAGTTGGGAGACCTGATCTCTAATCAAGAGTTAAGAGGTGTCAGAAACATTGAATTTACAAAAGGGTTAAAAAAGTATTTGCACACTCCACCTTTCTATTGACTGCAAACTTCCTCATTATGCTCTCAGCCATGTAAATATAAGCAGACACCCAGGGTCAGAAGCAAGGCTCCAACTTCTCTGCCATTCATCAATTTATTGCCAGCAAAGTGGCAATAAAGAGTTTTCTATGGTATCTGTTTATGTCTATAGATATATAATAGTTAACTCTAGGGCTGAGTCCACAACAAATTATTATTTTAAAAATTATTATTATGAACATTATTATTTGCAGTTCTGAGGATGGAGCCCAGGCACTCTACCACTAAGCTATATCCCCAGCCCTTTTCATTTTTTATATTGAGACAGGGTTTTGTAAGTTGCACAGGTATCTTTCTGAGATTGGCCTTGAACTTTTTGATCCTCCTGCCTTAGCCTTCTGAGTAGCTGGTATTACAGGTGTGCACCACTATGCCCAATTCACAGATTATTTTAAAAGACTTAAAGACATGGGTTTGAACATGCTAGGGTGGCAGATGTGAAGATCTCAAATCCTAATTGAGGAAAGAAATACTGGGAAGAGATACTCACATGAAATCCGTCTCTGCCCAGGTATCCTCTGTTAACCTCACAAGCACTTTGATGACTTATTATTCCATTTATACAACAAAGAAAATAATGCTCATGTTATTGACGTTTTGTGTTTATAAAATATGATGTTCAGATGAAAGAAGTGACTCACAGGTAATGCCAGATAGGATATAAACCATCCCATGGAGTCACAGCTGATACTTTCCAATGTGGTGGAAACTTGATACTTGAAAACTCCCTTGGTAAGAGCCTTGTTTTCATCAGCTGTGCCTTTTCTCTGCAGGTTGTTCCATATTTCTTTCCCCTTTATCACACCTTCAAATGGTTGACATTTATCATCTGGAAGGGGGTCATTGAGCAATGACTTCGGGCAGGCCTGTACAAATATCATTTCTTTTCCACCAGGTAAAGGTCATGTGTGTGTGTTCGTTTAAATGGGCTTATCCTTTCCCTTTCACCATTTGTCTATCAAGAAAACAGACATCAGGAAATTATCTGATTGTGTAATCTCTCCACTACCAACAAATCAGTTCTATTTTGGTCTGTGAGGCTGCTATTTTAAAATGTTTTCTAGGCAATATATGGTAAGTCAAAGAGATCAAAGTAAATCTCTCCACGTAAATTCACACAAGCCTTTATGATAACATACTTCCATGCCCTTGTTCAAATGATGTTTATGCACTATGCCCTTATTTGAGGGAAATTTGATGTCATTGTTTTTGTTAATCATCAGGTGCACAAGGTATTTTTATATACTGACCTCCTCTGCATTTTAGGTTGTCTGCTTATTAACTTTACTCAAATAAAAATCCATGGAAGCAGGGTTTTTATATCACAAATCTTATTTTCTCAGCATCTGCTATAGGATCTTTCATGTAATTATTGCTCAAAATAGGATGATATGGCTAACTTGGGAAAGTTCATTAGAATAGTCACCTAGAATCTTTCTGTCTGTATGTTTGGGTAAAAAGTAAATAACATTATTGATAGATAAATTCATTGTGAAATTATTATTTTGTTTGTATAGAAATTTAAAATACACTTTGCTGTAAATTAGAGGAATAGAATATGACAAGCTTGTCTTTTCTTTAGAATCACTATCATTAATATGGAAATATTTACTTTCTTGGTCAATAAAACACATTAGAGCAACACCAAAAACCTGGAATTTTGAGGAAAATCTGAGTTAGAGGGAGGATCTTATTCATGAAACTTTTCATACATAATCTTTTCCTGATCATTAAGAGGACAATAATATGATAGTAATAATGTGAGTCTTAAAGTTACTAAAAGTAGATTTTAAGTGTTCTTGTCTCAAGAAAAGTAAAGCTAGTAGGTGAAGTGATGGATATGCTAATTATCTTGATTTAATCATTTCCACAATGTATACATATATTAAAATGTCACATTATAACACATATGTAATTGTTATCTGTCAATTTAAAATATAATTTAAAAAAATAAAAAAATAAGAAAGAATAAACTGATCTTCAATTCAAGCGTATCAGATAAACACCATGGGAAAATGTGTTTCAGTATAATCTTGTTTTTTATATATTTTTTGGTTTTACTCATCTCACTTTATGTTACAATTTCTTTTGCTAATTTTGATTACCATTCACTCCAACTAAGCAATCATGTAATATTTAACATTTTTGCAAGTGTTTTAAAAGCAAATTTTAAAATATTTTAGATTCTATAAGTAAATTGAAATTGTAAGATACAGATTTAAAATATATTATTTTTGAAAATTCCATTTGAATCTTATTTAATTTTATGTTTATTGACTCACTCTGTAATTATTTCTAAAGATCATACTACCAGCTGTTCATATTGTTAAATCTTAAAATAGATTTTTGGGTAAAAGATTGTTTTCTTCAAACCATTTGAATTGGAATGAGTAGTATGAATGGGTTTATCCACTGAATAACTATATTAACTCCTCCTATCAAACACATTCTCACTTCATGAAGCCCATCTGGGTATTATCTGGGACAGGTAGAAATTTCCTTATTCTCAATCACTTAAAAACATGGTAAGTCCCTTTGATGTATTAAATCATAACACACACTCATTTCATTGTTTATGCATAGAATTAATAAATAGTAGTCATCTCAGGGTTAGTCCTAAATAGAATTCATGAAGTTAGATTATCTTCTTCTCAAACTGTCTCTGTTTTGAGTCTGTGCTTCTCTTATATACTTAGGTGATCAAAATCTGATAATTACCCCCTGTATCCCTGAAGAATCTGTCTCTCATGCCCGTCTATCTCCCCTTTACAGGCAAGACTTACTTTGAATCTTTCCTGAACACATCCCTAGTTCTCACACTCACCAGTCAGTGTTGAGTTTTCTGGTGTCTCCTCAACTGACTCCTTCTAGTCTTACCACTGCATTTTGCAAAATGCAAATAATTAAGAGCGAGGTAAGTAAAGGTAAGTATTCTGAATGTTGTGGAGAAAAGAAAGCTACATTCAAGTAATAATTGGGTTGCTAATGTGGCTGTTTTGGGTCTGCTTCTCAGAGGTTGACTTTAACTTTACAACCTGTGAGCAAAAGATATGATAAGGAAGTGCTCCATCGAAAAACCAGTAGGGCCTGAGATGAAGCAGGAAGGGAATGGAAATAAGCTAAACAAGGGGAATTTTTTAGGTCAAATTCTCAGCTCCAGCTTGATCTTACAAGGAACTTTGCAGAGGAAATTACATTTGTGAGTTTTCCAGTCTGGGGAAAAGGAACTGGTCTTTTACTCTCCCACACCAGTAAGTCATTGGCCACATGCTGCCCTGTGGGAAATGTAAAGTCCCTAGCACCCCCAGCTCTGTGAAAGTATTGCCAAAGTAGGTGCAGTGAGCCAGGGATGTTCCTCTGAAGATTACAGCTGTGAACTGCTAGGACAATACACAGAAGCTGGAGGGTGAACACAGGCATCATAAGGAGGATCCAAGGGCATGTGATGTACCACCATTGGTATACACTGCAATTGTGCTTGGCAGGGAGAGCTGTGTATGTGAAGGTTGTGTATGTAGTCAGAATATGGGTCATGGGTTCTTCCTGGAGCTCCAGATCAAGGTATAGAATGATACAAGTACACCAGAAATCTTTCTTATAGTTTATTCCAGTCAACAGACACTTCGTAAAGGTAACTTTTTTTTTTTTTTTAATTTTTCCTGGTGCTAGGGATTGAACCCACAGCCTGGTTCATGCTAGGAAAGCTCTCTGCCCCTGAGTTACATCTCTAGCCCTTTTCATGTTTTATCTATCTATCTATCTATCTATCTATCTATCTATTGAAATGGTCTCACTAAATTTCCCAGGCTGGCGATGAAATTGTGATTCTCCTGACTCAGCTTCCAAGTAGCTGGAATGAAGAGTCTGCACCACTCACCTGGCTTAGCCAGTTTTTAACTAGCTTTGCTTGCTGTTTCAGTCTTATATGAATGAATTACATAATTTGTTGTTTTCTATGTCTGGCTTTATTATTCAACATACTGGGAATGTTATAGCATCTTTTTATTCCGTTGGGGTATTCTATTCAAGCTGTTTCACAGTTAATTTTATTTCTGATAAGCATTTGAGTGATTTCTAGTTTGGCGCTCTCATGATTAAAGCTGCTTTAAATTTCTTTTAAGTGTATTAGATATATTGGGAGACTAGATTTGATTGCCTAGACTATACATATGTTAATCTTTAGCAGATAGTACAATATAGTTTCCCCAAGTGACTTGTAGCATTTTAATTCCCACTAGCAGTGGTATGAAATTTCCATTCCTCTATGTACTCAACAATACTTAATAGTATCAGTCTGTGAATTTTAGCCATTATATGTATGTATTTTTTTTAATTGATGATAATGGAAAACTCAATTAAAATTTTTGTAAATTTCACTTGAATCTAGCAACCCCATTTTGAGAAATGCTGACATTGGTGAACAACTACTGTCTCCACACATAAAAAGCGTGTTAAATATTATTATTTATTTATTTAATTGATAAGCTTCCTTTTTATTTATTTACTTTTAAGTTATTTGAATCAGAGTCAACAAGATCTCTCTAATAGACTCCTAGGAATCAAGACCTGTGCCTGAATTTGCTGTATTCAAAGTGAAGTTGCTACAAAATCTATGGCTTACTTATTACATATCTTTAAAAAATTTTAAAAAATTAGCTATTCTTTAGCCTAGAACTTGCTAGCCCCAGTTTAAGATTGAGGCACCTGGTGGAACTATGTGAAAATATTTTGACATCTCTATGAAAGTGAAACATAAAAAAATGAATGATTTCAGTGTCAACTGGGGGAAAAACACATTGTAGGTAAAGAAGTGGTAGACTATGAGAATAGTTGTCACTTTCTATAGAATAGAAATTGATGGTAGGAGGGAGGTGCATTGACTGGAGAGAAGACTTTGAGCAGTATGCCTTTCCTCCAATGTCAATGTCATTATATAGAATATCATTTTATGTATGACTTTATCCATTTAAGTGTTGTAGGACTTGGTGGTAGCCAATTAATTGTTAATTTTAATTTAAGCAGTTAGGCTCTAGAATTAGGGGCTATTGTAGAAGACTCCAATGATCTAAAAATAATTAGTATTTTGATGGCAGATTTGCTCAACTACATGGTTTCTATATTGATTTTCCCCTCAAAAGAAAAAAAAGTCTTGAAAAATAAAATATAAAAATTGCCTAAAAAAAGTTATATATAGCTATAGAAAGCATTTGTCCTCAGTCCTTATCAGCTAACACCTTTCTTATCAGTTAATGCTTATCAGAGATTTGCAATAATAACAACCTAGTAAATCCTAGAGAATAGTGGTTGAAAGAATGGTAGTGGAAAATTATCTGAAGGGAAAAGAGAGTTGCTCATAAATCACAGAAAAGAACATAAAAATAAGTTGTTCTCAATTTTCCTAACACCTGACCCTGCTCATTTTAGGACAAACACAAACTATACACAGCTGACATTGGTGAACAACTACTCTTTCCACACATAAAAAGCGTGGTAAGTATTATTATTTATTTATTTAATTGATAAGCTTATTTTTTTATTTATTTCCTTTAAATTGAAAGGCACTATGAGATCAGTGGTCTGGTAAAGTCCATCGATTTCCAATACCTAATTCGTAGAACCATTCAGTAATTAAGAGGAAAAGAATCATGGCAACCTTGTAGATGGTGCTCTCCTGCCCAAGTGGGACCACTGAGGCTCAGCAAAGGACAGCAGGATGTCGCAAGAAAAGCATCCCATCATCCATTTTCATCACTTGCTCTGAATGCTTTTCTGTAGGTGTTTTCCACTAACAGAAAAATCAGAGCCTTTATGATTTTTTTTTATCTTTGTGTACAAATTCTCTCCACTTACAGATGGAGCCAGGCAGCGGGGATTTACCAAGAATAACTTCTAGTGGGTGAGACTCTAGTAAACCAAGAACAATTACTCTAATGTACAATGCCATAAATTCACAAAAATTATGAACAAAATATTCTCTGGCTGCTCTTCTATGGCTGCTGGAATTGCAGAAGTTCTTTCAAAACCAATGAAATAATATAGAAATATTTTAGTAGCTAGTGAATCCATAATACATTCTAAATTAAAAAAATGAACTCAGCGGATTAGAAATTTGAAAGGATTCTTGGAAGGTAAAGACCAGCTAGAAACATCTTGCTGGAGAAATAAGGAAAGAGACAATTACAATATGAAGAGTGTTGGAAAAGGTGCCACACTGTCAGACCAGCATTTCTTAAAGAAACTATAAAGAAACCTCAAGCTGAGATTGAACAAAGTAGAAAGGTGGAGGGGCCCCTGGACAGTTATGGGGCAATTAAGTAGAGTCTTTATTTAAATACCCTATACCCTCAGTACCTAGCAGTGGTTGGCAGCTGCAAGGTTTGTTCCAGGATGAAGTCTACAGTATTGTTTAATATATGAAGTTAGTGATCTTTCCCCTGGAGAATCTCTTATATGAAGCCTGGGACTGGGGAGAAAGGAAGTAGAGCCCAAGCTTTCTTGAGCCATTCCCATTCTTTCTCTGGATGGGAAGAGAAGGACCAATGCTTCCTTTTTGTCTGCAGGACAAATTTTGCAGAGGGACACTCTGAAGTGTGAGTTCTCACACAGGTACTCTCAGAGTAGGCAGTATACTAAGTGACTTAGCAACAGCAGGGCTGGGGAGCCTCTGGACCCTAAATTAAAGTTATTTGTATACTCTCCAAGTTTTCCCAACTTGACCTTCCCCTAGATATCCAAGGAAGTCTTCAATATTCAGAACTTGTATTCATTAACAGTAAAAGAATTGTAATTTCATCTGATACAATATATTTAAGAATAATAGTCTTATTTGGTGTGTATGCTCAATCATACATATATAAATTGCAACCCCAAAGCACAAATGTACTGAAGAAATTTAGGATGAAAGTGAGTCATTCAAATTTATTGGAAAAATCCAGAGTTTTTGTGTAGCATCAACAAAGAAACACTACCCATGTGTAGACACACCCTCATGTAACATCATAATACCAAAGATAAAGATAAAATACTAAAAGTTTCTCAAGAGAAATAAATTAGACTGCTGATGGCAGATTGTCTCCCAGCTGAGATCAGTAACTCGATATAGTTGACAGTAGAGAAATAATCAGTGTTCTAAGAAAAAAAAAAACATGGAGTTCTTTACCTGGCCATGTGGGAGAGTGGGAGAAAAAAAAGCCCACTGTTAGATATACAAAAACTTAGAAAGTTCAATACCTCTGAATTACTTGATCACTGGTAAAAAAAAAAAAAGGCTTATTGAAAATATAGATTTCAGTAGACACAGCATGAATCCAAGACAAAGAAGTGTGACATAGAAACAACGGCCGGCACATAAAAGGTGATTTCACCATGGTATGTGGGTGAAGAATATGAGCAGGGAAATCCTGAGCACCTTGTTTGTTTGGGGGTGGATGTAGCTAATGAATGTATGTTCTTCTATTACATTAATTATTAGTATGATTAATAATAAGGTGAAAGACAAGGTCTGAATGAAGTCCTGGTAAAGCTTAAGAGAATAGGGGAGAAACCACTGGAAAATTCTGGGAACATAGTTCACAGTGAGTTAAGAATTTAGGGATATTGAGAGAACACTGAATTATGAAAAATGTTCATAAACCTTTGAACCAATTACCTGTGAGCAGCCCCATCCATGTCCTGTGTCCTTGTGCTCAGGTCCTTGCCCCCATTGGCTGTCAGGCTATTGAGAAAGCAACAAAACTATAAGATAACCAAGAGGTATGTGGATGAACCATCCAGGGAGTGTGCCTATTAAAGACTTCAATGACTGAGAAATGACCCTTGCCTCATTATAATAGTAAGACACAAAGCCCTGGGTAGAAATTTAAGATGCTAATGAGACATTTGATATACGAAATAGCAGGATTAGAACATGCAAGGGCAATGCACAGACTCAAGGAAAACTGGTGTGAAATTGCTTAACTCTCCCTGTGTTTACCTCTAGTTTACTCCCCTAGCTGCTGTCCCTCTATAAATGCTAAAACTCCAGGGTGAGATGAGGCAACTCACTCCCTGTCTCTGAGTTGGCCTGTACTCTCAGGGAGTCTGTATTTTCCCTTTATAATAAATGTTTTGCTCTACTACTCATATCTGGTGCATTCTTAAATTCTTTTCTGCTACCTGGTCAAGAAACTGGAAGATTCGAGTAGAGGTCTTTTCCACTCCTGGAGACATTTTCAGATCCCATGCCACTGGTGACAATACGAGAGGGCATCTTCATTCAGTCCTAAATGAAGAAATGTTTGCTGAGTTGCAAAGTCAGGGTGGAAGCATGCTTCAAGAAAAGTGACCACATGTCAAATGGTACAGCATTGTGGAAGGGCTTGGGTTATTCTAGGTAGAATGTTCAGTGGTTAGAGAGCAAGGTGCAGGGTCTGAGATGTGCCTAGAAAATAAGGATTTTAATTTCCATTCTCTATAAAGTGCCAGGTGATGATCTAAGTTGATTTTCTTATCACACTTTCTTAATTACCTACTCCTATCATTGATTTTGCTCCATGACTCATTATTTGTACTGGAAACTAAGGCTCAGCATATTATAACCTGTTAGAAGTTTCATGTTCTTTCTCAAGAATGAGCCCTTTGCTTCTGAAATCATTATGCATTTATTACACAAGCAGTATAATGAGTCATATGTTAATTACTGTTTTTTAAAAACTAGTTGGTTAGAGAGTCATAAAAGAAAGGTATGTAATATTTCAAATTTTCATGAAGCAGAGGCTAAGGGATGACACTGGCGATCCTAATAATAGGTTGCTGTGAAATAAATATGAGCAATAAGCAGCTTTAACTTATTGACTAAACCAGAGTCACTCCCAACTAGCGTGATTAGGAAACAGGGTAACGCCCTTGGACATCTGATATAGGTTTCATGTTCTTACTAAGACATTTACTTTTGCTGCAAGTGACTCATTCTAATCAGTAAGTTATTCTGCTTTTTAATGTTCCATTACTTAATATTACTTGTGGATATAAATAAGCATACATTGTACATGGAAACACAGGCAAACATTCAAGAATAGCTCTTTTTCATAGTCTGCTCAAAGCCAGAGACTGCTAAATTGCAACAGCATGAAGCCCAAAGTTGCAATCACTTTAAGGAGAACTTATTTTGTTTAAATGGAAGTTAAAATTGAGAGAACATATACTTTACAAAGTATTAAATGTGTATATATCATTTACATAGAAGACACAGAAAATGAGCAAGACAGAAGAGGATTTTATAATGATAATAAAAAGGCAAAATGAGAAGTGTTCAAGTATTGACTAAAAATAAATGGTGTGTTGAGGCATAAAATCAGAAGGAAAGGGATTTTTTGGCAAAGTATATCTTTCTCTGCAGTGAGGGTATATAAGACAATTGATCATCCTCCACAGAGATGTTTTAATCAAATATAGACTCATTGAAATAGTAAAAACAGACTCGGTATGAATAGAGTATCTCACTGATGTCTACCTAGCATGAAACTTTCATATGCATATTTAATTTAAATTTATATTCTGTTTTTTTGAAAAAGAACTTGAAAAGGTTGTCTAATTTCTGTTGGCATCTATATCTGGAGACGGATGAACTAATTTGTGGCTTAGGCAGACATCTGACTTCTATCTCTTCCTCCCTGAATCTAGTCTTTAAATATTTTCCTAAGTATGAGCATGTTATTGAAGGCAAGGAAAGTTAAGTTTCTGAGAGGAAACTTAAATCAGTCAATTACGACTCTTTGGAATATTTCTATCATTACCAGGCTCAAATATTTATGTGTAGTTTTATGTTAAAAAATATTAAATGAGGAAAGAAAATTGGAACCAATATCTACAGTTGGTTTAAATCGTGTTTGTGCTGTTTGTCAGTCCCACAGAATCCAAGTAATGGTTATGAACATTAATTAAAATAACAGAGAAATTAAGTATCTCTTACTTCAGATTTGTCTATGTTCCATATAATTCAAGTTAGATTCTACAGAGTGTATCTGCAGGTACAAATGAATTCAGCAGAGATGCCATTAAAATATTTCATGTAAAAGAAAAAATTCAATAAATAATAAAATTCAATAAAATAATGCTTGTTGATATTATTATGGAACTCAGGTTTTATTCTTGTCACAAATTGTAATTGGAAAAGAATATAGTCATACAATTTGCATAAAAAGATGGTATTTACTCTGAAATTGGATTCTTCTGGAATTAAGATAATTCTGAACCTTATACAATGTCAACCTTATATACAGAATAGGCCTTTTTTGGACTTTCTCTGGGGAATTTATATTTTCCAGTTTTGCCTTGGGATTTTCAGAAACTATTTGAAAATATTCAAGCATGAAGGAGAAGCTGGGAGATAAACCAAAACATTGGCAGAAGGTCATTTTTGGGATGGAAAAAGCCCTTAGTGTGAGGCTTGTTAAGTCAGACTTCTCACTGGTCTCCAGAGAAGGTCAGGTAGGCTGACAGCAGTAGCTGGCTCAAATCCATCTGCTCTACTAGTTACATTCGAGTACCCTTTAAAAGGTTTTTCCTGTCCTCTTCAAACATTTAAAATAGTCTCTCCATAAAGGTAGTGCCAAAATGCTTTGTTTGATACTTGCAAAATAAATGAAAGTTTGATACTTGCAAAATTAATAAAATGTCTATTAATAAATGAAAGTGTTTAAGAGTCTATTATTGCTGTGGGTATATACGTGACTGCATGACCAATGTAATTCTGCAACCTGTACACTCAGAAAAATGAGAAATTATATCCCATCTAATTCAAATGTATGGTATGTCAAGATCATTGTACTGTCATGTGCAACTAATTAAAACAAATTTAAAAAAAGAATGTGTCACTTAAAAAATTTTTTTGATGACTATCAAGAATGTGTCAGATGTCAATTATATGGGGGCAATTAGGCACTGACTTAGACTTACAAGATCTCTGCTTTGAAAAATTATCAATTTAAAATCCTGGGGATACCAAGAGAGGGTGATTGCTCCCTTACTGGAGATTAGATGAAATGCTTTGGAGACTGGAACTAGAGATAGATTATTAGTTGCAGAGTTATAGTCTACCTATTTTAATTTTTCAGAATGTTTTGTCTATTCAAGATTCTCTTTTGAAGTTTGTCACCGTGTCATATGCTTATAATTGCAGTTATACAGGAGGCTGAGGCAGAAGGATCACAAGTTTGAGGCCAAAGCCTAAGCAATTTAGTGAGACCATATCTCAAAATAAAAATAAAAAGGGCTGGGGATATAGCTTGGTGGTAGAGCACTCCTGGGTTAAATCCTCAGTAACCAACCCTGACCCCCACCACCAAAATTATTTGCAAAATTTATAAAGCTCATGTGTAAATCAAAAATATAAATGCTCATTGTAACATCTTTTGAAAGATGTTTTCAAAAATAACAATGAACAGACTTTGAGAGAACTTGTTATTTAGGTCTTCCCCAATTGATAAATATTAATAGTATATATCTCACACTTTGCTTATATAACCTATGGTGTGTAATACCTTTTGTAATTTGAACATCACCTCTGAGTAGAAAACTTGAAGTTTCTTAAAGCTGAAGGAGTTCATCTTCTACCTAGTTCATTTCCTTTCTCTTTTTCTCCCTCTTGTGTTCACTCACTCTATTTTAATTATGTCATCAATAAAGGTAAGAATATGTTGCATTTACTATATATAGCTTAGGAAAGTATTCAAAAAAGTTAAGCCAAGAAAATCATAGCGATTTTAAAGGAAACTACAAGAAAATAAGATTCTCCTTCTGATGCTTTCACATTATGATTGTCATTCAGATGCATCAAATTGCTTATGCCAGCAAATATGATAAAAGACCTTCTGTGTATCTGTAATTTTGCTCTTTTGGGTGAATGTGAGAAGGTTAGAACAGTGTTCTAACATTGATGAGCATATGTGTGTATTAAGTGAGATAAATTTAATATAGTTTAGGAAATAATGATCTCATCCAAAGCAAGTTGTCCAGAATTAAAAGATAAAAGTGTGTTTTCTGAAAAATTACTCTCTTTCAATTTCTTTGACTTAAGAAAGGATATGAAATGTTTATCCAAAACATAATATACACAAAACTCTAAATATACGTTTGTCAGCATATGTTTAATGCATGAGCATATGTGTGTGTTTGTGCATATATATGTATATAATGGGATTACATTATTATTACATATTGTTTAATAATTTGCCTTTTGTACTTAATAATACATTTTATAAAATTTTTAAAAATTACTTGAAAAACATACCAATAATCAGAAATGAGATTTTAGAAGATTTTCTGAATTCAAACTAAGCAAAATTCCATTATAATATCATTTTATTCCATTATATAAAATTGTGAAAATAAAAGAATCTTACAAGTGGATTATATTTTCAGTTGATTTTTTTTGTTTATGTTAAGAAAAATATATAAGAAATATATATAAGAAAAATATATCCAGGGCCTACCAGAAGGCCTACTATTCAGGAATCCTTAATAATTCCAGCATAGAAAATAAGGATGAAATCTGAAATAGGTTGCCTACACCTTATTCTTCTCAAGTTAAAACATTATTCATTTATTTACTATATTCATGTATTTTTATCAGTTCTATAAAATAAACCTAAAATCTCCACTCTTGCTCTTGTTCTTTACTGTGAAGTTCTGTGTTTGGAGGATATTTTCTGCCAAGTTTTTTTCAAGAACTAGCCTAAACTTTTTTTCTTTACTTACCCATTTTCCACTCTCTCACTCAGAATAATTACTAAAATTCAATTAATACTTTTTGGTTTTCATAACTCCATTCTCTGTGGTTTTGATAGTGTTAATCACAACCAACCTAAAGAAATTGTCCTCAACCTTGATTTCCATGTCACTTTTCTTTCCTGGTCTTCTTACCTTTCTGACTGATGATTTTGTGTTTCTATTCTATGCCCTTTTCCACCTTAACATTTAGGTTTCTCATAATCCCGTTTTACCTTCTTTTTATACTTTACATTGTGCTTGAATACATTTATCTAATCTCATGTCTTTAACTGTTTATTTGACAATAACTCATATTTATGTGCATATCTTCAAGCAGATCTTTCTGTTTTGAGTTATAACCCCCTGTATAAAATTGCCAACTCAGTAATAGTGCTAATAATTTTAAAAGTATCCAACAATTACTGTTGACTATACACCCATGTTATAAGGTTAGTGGTAGAATCAGCAACCACTTTTCAGAGTTTCTGTGGGTCAAGAATTTGGTGTAAAGTGGGGATGACTTATCTCTGCTCTTGGGCGGGCCTCGGACAGCTGGAGGTGACTCACATGACTGGGAGCTGGAATTATTGGAGCCTTCTTCACTCACATGTCTCACGAGATTGCTGAGATGACTCAAAGTCTGGGCTCCACTGGTGCTGTTGGCTAGAGTCAAAACGTGGCCTCTGCACGTGACTTGGCTTCTCACCGCATGCCATCGGGTTTTTTAGAGAAAAGTATCTCTCAAGGATGCATCTGGAGAAGAGGTGGATAGAGCAGAGCAGGGGTGCTTATTTTATTTTTTTTCACCTTGTTGTCTGGGCCATCTCCTGTGATCAAACAGCTGGGGATAACTAGAATAGCTAGGAATGAGAATGCTCCAGAGGCTTCTTAGCTCACATGTCTGAAAACTGGGCAAGAATGACTCAAAGTCTAGGCTCAGCTGAGGGTGTTCATGGAGTATTTATATGCATCTTCTCTGTGACTTTGGCTTCTTTACAGCCCGGTAGCTGGTTTCTGAGAGGAGGCATTCCCAGATGGAGGGATCAGAGGGAAGTGCTGCAAGAGTGCTAAGAAGAGTTGGTCTGGCCATTTATTTATTTATTTATTTATTTTTTAAAGAGAGAGTGAGAGAGAGAATTTTCTTAGTATTTATTTTTTTAGTTTTCGGCGGACACATCTTTGTTTGTATGTGGTGCTGAGGATCGAACCCAGGCGGCACGCATGCCAGGCGAGCGCGCTACCCCTTGAGCCACATCCCCAGGCCCCAAGGTCTGGCCATTTATGACCCAGCTTCAGTAGTCAGGAAACATTAATCCCCTGTATTCTATTGGTTATGGTGAGTCACTGAAGCCAGCCAAGATTCAAGCGGAGGGGAATTTGGTTCCACCTCTTGGTGGGGAAGCAGTAAAGCTGTTAGTAAAGAATATGTGGAATGGGAGATATTGTTGCAACTGTTTTTGCAAAATACCATCTGTTGCAATCAGGCAGTGTGCTAAGCATTTTCTATGAATTATATGTCCAAGTCTTCACTTCATTTCTAAGAAATAGTTGAATTGTTATTCTTATTTTAAAATTAGTTTTCAGTAGTTTTAAGGATGAGAAAATATAAGGAACATTTCTATCTAGATGGTTCACTTTGAGCCTAGAGGAGTTGATATTTTTTACTCTGTCTTAATTCTCATATTCTTTCTCTTGGTGAGCAATACACCCTCATGCCAACTGCTAACTCTAATAATTCTTTCATCTTTCTTTTCCCTTATCAATATCAATTTCATGAAATAGCAACATTCTATCCATCTCCCTCTCATCTTCACCACTGAAACTTTAGTGAAGGCTTTTGTTATCTCTTGAGTGGATTATTATAACATCTTCAGATGTTCTTGTCTTTGACTCTTGATCCTTTCTAGTCTACCTCCGCACAGGCATGACAGCAACCATTCTATAACCCAAATTAAACTAAGATGTTCTCCTTAAATCTCTAGTTCTATTCATAGTTTTCACAGTAAGTCCTTTTTTTTTTTTTTTTTGCATGCAATGTCGCGGTGTCTTCCACTAGCTTGGTTGGATGTGAGTGCCATGTACACATTGTGTCAGAGGTGAGGAATGAATGAGTCATGAGGTAGAAATAATTTCCATGTTTTCAGAGGGCAAGTATATGTCACTAGGGATGATCATGACCTTGTCCATACAAGGGACTAGCTTCATAAGACTATCTTCTTAAGAACAGTTGGATGTCTTTCTTTTTGTGAGTTTTAACATGTTGTCTCAATTTAAAAACACAAAACACCATGTATGCAAATAAAAACATATCTGTGACCTAGAGTCAGCCACTACCCTCCTTCCCAGGCCCACTTTCTGTTTCATATAAACTTTCTGTCTTAGCACCATTAGTTCTATGATTCTTACTTGTGTACATGTGGCTTCTCTCAACTGTAAGCTCTTTGAAGGTTGGGACCTTGTCTTATTTGTGTTCATATCCCGGTGTCTGGCATACAATAGGATGTTCAAGCAATACATATTGAGTGGGTGAATAGTATTTATGAAATCATTTCATAAACCAATGTACCTCTACATAAACTCAATGATCATAATAAATTTAATAATAAATTATTATCTTAGCCAACCTTTCCCCCACTTCCCTTCATTTCCTTTCTCTACTGTCCTTCTTTGTCCTCTTTCCACAACTAAAGCACTCACTATTTATCAGGTGACAGTTTAAAAATGACCAGTGCCCGTCATCTGACAAAGGAAAAAAAATCTAAAATAGCCAGTTAGGACAGCAAAAAATACAAATAGTTTCAGAGAGCATCTTTGTGTATGATAGTACATTAATTGATATTTATATGCATGCCAGGAAGTAATTTTAAAAAGGACAAAATATGTTTGATACTTGCTCTTTGAAAGGTAATGAAATTATTGAATATATTGTAAATACATATTTACATATACATATGTAAAAGAAGAGGGGGAGAGAGATAGAAGGATTTGGTACTCAAACTCTTTGGGAAAATTCATTTATTGGAAAACTTTATGCTTCCTGACAATATTAGAAAGGTGAAGCCTAGTTGGACTTATTTAGTGACTACTAGATGACCAACATCTTATTTCTGTCCATGTTTAAAGATAACACGGAAAAGAATTTGCAGTGTAGAGCAAAGGCAAAAGGAATACATAGAAAATTATTATAGAATAACATAAAACTACATATATTTAAATTGCAGTAGAGGAAAGAAATCAAGTGATTCCTCTTCTCTGGAGAATCTTAGGCACCTTCCTATGTAGGTAGAATTAGAGGATGAGTAGAATTTGGGTAAAAGGAAGAAAGTTAGGATGGCTTCCCAGGAAAGTAGGGGAGGCCACAGAATAGCTGGTAGTGGGTGAAGTGTGGCCTGTCAATGAGTATCACTTAAGTAAGGTGTGTGTTTTAGAGTTAAATTAGGAAGGCCTCATGGCCTATTTTCCTAAAGTTTGCCTTCTTTGCCCATAATATCATTTACCTTGAAGAGAGATTATAGTTATTGCTCATTCTGAAGACAATTTAAAATCTTGGATTAAAAATGATAGAACCTCTTTAAAAAAATAAGAAGAATCAAAAGAAGTCAGCATAGTGGTATACTATTAATTGTAGATTCTCCATTTGTTATTGAAGTCTAATTTGGAATGCAAGATCTTTATGATTAGTGGAATCTGTAATCATGCTAGTCTCTTTTCTTTTATTCTTCTGACATGGCCATGTCATCTTAAGGTCTTTACCTATGGAGCTCATGTATCAGAGCATCTAACTGCTGTAGAGATTCTGGTGGCTTCCACTGACATCTTCAGAGGCCTTTATATTGGAATAGCCCTCATGGTGGCTTCATGATAAAATGCCCAGGCTGTAGGCAAAAGTGCCTAGGTTTGAAATTCCTCTGCCATATCCTAGTTGGATGATCTTGATCAAATTACCTAAACTCTTAAATTTACAATTTCCTCATTTTAAATCAGGTATGAAGATGGCAATAGCATCTTCCTCAAGGGGTTGTTATGAATGAATACAGGCAGAGCACTTGAATATTATCTGCATATTATATGGCAAGTACCACATAAGGGTTAGGTATTACTTTTTATATCTAATAGGGAGAGAATAATGTACATCTAATATTTAGTATAACTATATGCATTGGTCTCTGTGTGTGTGTATGTAAAAAGCTATATATTTCAGTGCCATATAAACTACATATTAAATATTTTATATTATTAAATATTTTATATCATTTTAAATTTAAGTTGCATTTTAAGTAATTCTTAGAATAACAATTTTACATTAGAAGGATTCCAAGCAACTTTCAACATAATTTCTCCTCTATTTCCAGAGTAAAGGGACTGGCAAGAAGTATATTATAGAATCTATTCAACAAATAGCTGCTCTGTGAATAAAAAGTTGCAAAATATTAATTAAAAGATAGGTATCTATTATACAAAGTAGAAGTATGTGCTGGATGCTTTGGGATGATAGAAGAATTGCGTTAAAGTGTTCAAGTAGGTCTGCAAAAGCTTTCCAAAAGCAATGGTACTCAGCCGAGTCCTGAAAGCAACACAGGAGTTGGCTTGATGAGGAACAAGAAGCTTAAACGGTCTGGAAAAAAAAAAAAAATATATATATATATATATATATGGTAGTTAAAAGTAATAGCTATCTCTTATAGAGTGGTGATTATATGCTAACCTTGTAATGAACCCTTTTTAGAAATTCACTCACCTAAAACCTTATAAGAAAGAAGAAAGTTCTCTTATTGCTCAAGTTGACTTAGTTAGTAGCAGATCCAGGATTTGAACTCAATACTGCCAAGGATGTTCTCTTAATTGCTGTACTCCAAAAACATTCTCTTAATTTCTGTACTAAGTGAAGTTTTAGATTAATACCTCACTAAAAATCTTGTTTTCATTTTAGATAATCCAAAGAGATTTTACATAATCTTCAGAGAAGTAACTTCTTAATTGGTATTAATTCCGATTTATTTTCTAGGTATTTTTGTAAACCGTTACATAGAATGTTGTAATTTCTAAGCTTCCCTAAGACTGTACAGAGATGAACCCATCACGAGATTTCTTGCTGGTCAGCACAGTTCTCCAGCTAAAAGTGCTTTCACATCCATATCTTCATTTGCTTTTCCCCCTAGTGAGTTTAGAAAACTACTTGAATAATGCATATTACTTTTCATATTCTTTCATCAGAACATTGTGTACTTACATCATGGTTTCTGGTATAGAATAAAAATTTAAAGAAAAAAGAAAACTTCATTTGTAAATACCTGGAATAATAGCCAATGTCTAAATGTATTCAATGAATCCAAAAGCATATTTAAAATTTTAGTGTTTGTCAAATAAAGCCTTTTGAAAAAGGAAGCAGAGAACTAAAGTTCTTTTTTTTTTCTCTTCAAACAGTTTCATTTTCCAAAATTCTTGCACATATGAAGACCATCTGGTGATGCTATTACCACCAATTGGATATTAGTTGATGTGATGATCAGGCCAGTGTACACCTCTTCCCTGGCCACTAGCCACAAGACAACCATCCAATGTCTTTCTGAAGAATATCCCTTTGTGCTTTTTCTCCAGTCCTTACATTCGCATACAACCCTATGATTGATATCAAGTCACAGTGCTGGATACCATTAGGCTTCCACTAATATTTTCCCAGCCATTTCTGTATTCTTCCAAGTCGGAGAATGTAACTGACTCCACCAGGAAATAGAATAGAGGTCAGTGCAGGAGCAATGACTTCCAAGCTGTTTGCTAAATTTAGCTGTTCAATACTTTCCACTCTAGTGAAAACTGTGAACTACAATTATAGAATGTTGGAACAGAATGGGAGCTTAAAGGTCATGGAATTCAACTCCCTCATTTCTCTGTTGATGATACGGGGGCCTAGACATAGCCTGTGATTTGCTTGAGGCCACAGAGCTTGTTAATAGTGGAGATGGGAATTGAACTAAGATCTGCTCAGCCCTGGGGCAATGCTGAACTCACTACACCACAGATGTTCTGCACCTATGATCAGTCTGATCTAATGAGATCTTGAAGCACACAAATAGCTGGTGTTATTGGTTGTGGCTTCCCCTCCACGGCCATTCATCTATATGGTGGCAGAGTGTGAAAGAGCAGAGGTGTCTGACTTATAAGTTGCTATGGGAGAAATGAAATGATTCTGTACCCAAACCCTGCCCCCAACTTTTAAAACTTCCTGCTTTATGTTCATCAATAATGAATGGCCCATCCCTGCAATACTCAGAGGGAGCTTACATTGCACTTTCAAGCAGCCGGTTAGTGATGTAGTGGATAGAGTCTTTCTTTCAAATCCCAGGGCAGCGGGTCCTTCAAGGCTAGCATTGCATTTTCAATTAGCTGCTGAGTGAATGCTTGGCATGTGTATTAGTGAAGAGGCACACAATTAGCTTATTGTTCCTTTCTGTATTGTGCTGAGAGGATCCAAGGGATTGGTGGGGGAACAGGCAAGCCAGGCATCGCTGTGGATGTTGAAGAAGGAAGTTCCTCAAACCTCTGCATCTTCACTTGCTCAGTCTGGAATTACAGCTATTTGTTACAAAGCACTGTGTGTGGCTTGGTGGAGTGTGCCTGAGGAAACGCATCTTGGACACCACTTGGGGCTAGTCTTTCTGAGTTCTTCACATCTCTGAATAATTCTCATCATTATCATGGAGCCCAACAGCCCCAAGAAGATACAGTTCGCTGTGCCTTTATTCCAGAGTCAGATTGCACCTGAGGCAGCAGAGCAGGTAAGTGGGCTTGGGTGGGGGAAAATTCCTGGATGTAAGATAATATGAACATACATTTTTATTTAGTGAAAGTTATTTTTTTAATCTCTTGAATTTGCCTAACTTTGGGACTTTTAGGATAAATGAATGAAAAATAAGTTGGTTTCTATATGCACTTGAATAAACAATTGGGAAACTGTTGGCTAAAATATAGCATTTCATTTCATACAAAATTAGCACCCATTGGGAAAAATGGTTATATTAGCCATTCAGATTTAGAGCTATCAATATTTGTATCTGCATATGAAAATAACAGTTTTAACATTTAGAGCAAATTTTAAGACATTTTCAAAATTAGCAATATTTTATTTCAATTTTTAGAAAAAATATTTGATGTAAAAATGAAAACATTAAATGCCAGAATAATTTTAGATTATAGGTTTGATATTGTTAAGCATGATTTTCATTTAGTACCCCAAACAGTAATTATATGTAATATATAATAAGTAGGATTTGTAGGCATATGTACAATTCTAAAAAGATTGTATTCATATATTACAAATAATACTTCAACATTTCCTAGATTTCTTTTCTCTATCTACTATGGCTGACATCTCTATCTCCTTTCATAATCAGATTTACTTAGACTCTTTATGCAATGGCACCACTTAAAAGATTATTTGTGATAAAACTTCAAATATAGTATACTGTGGGAAGACAAAAGCAAAGGAATCTATGGGGGACGTGCACCTAATTCATTAATTCCTTGAAACCTAAATTGTTCCTTAATCCATGCCCAAATGTTTGATACAAAATCATAAAATAATTATTGAATCTCAGACTTACTCCTAATTGTTTTGACAGTCAAAAGTAGATCTATGTAGACTCAGTCCAGATGAATACGACCTTGAACATGTATCTCTGCTGAATGGAGCATTCCTTCTGTTTTAAACAAGATGCTATTGGTACATTTTATCCTCTATTCTACTTACACATACTTGGGGAAGTCAACTATGAATGTATATGTTAAAGAAATAAAGGATAGCCCAAACAAGAAATTTGATTCATAACATGCTCCTCTAACTCTTCAAATAAGGAAAAAAAAAAAAAAAACCCAAACAAACAAATGAACAACAACAACAAAAAAAAAAACAAAAAAAAAAAAAACCAAACCTCTTAGTTTTAACTGAATTATATCTTCTTCCAAGAGCCATATTCATTCTTTACTTGCTTATTTGTTCTAAAAATATACTAGAAAATAAAAACTTAACTATAGTAATTTAAATTTAAAATACATGCTATTAATTTAACTATGACACTGCTAGAAATTCGAGGTTGCCAAGTTCCTCTTACTGCATTTAAAGATAAAGGAAATGGATCTTGAAAGCATCACTGAAATTATGAGGGTCTTGCCATAAAATGAGCAAGTCATTCTCATACCTTCACTGTATATTAACTTTCAGTTACATCATTGGAATATATACAACTATTTCTTTTCTGTAGAAATGTAACTTTGTACTCAAAGAAGGTGATAGTAATATATGACATCTTAATAATCTGGCTTTCTATTATTTAAAAAAAATAGTGGGCACGTATTGTGTGCCCTCTGGAAGTATGTTTTTGTATGTTGGGAAAATATGAAGATGGGTATTTTTGTGAGCCACAGGGCAACCAGGGGCCATGTGGGATTTTCACTGACATTAGCTGGGCCTTTGTTGTTCACAGATAAGGAAAAGAAGACCTACACCAGCATCACTTGTGATTCTCAATGAACATAATCCCCCAGGTAAAGAAGCATGATATCTTTGACATTGGTGGGACAGAATGGGGTTGTTTGAAGACTATCAAAGGGCTGTCATTGCCAAAAAGTTGTGATTCAGGATTTCAGTTAGTAGCGCTCTAACAAGCTAACCTATAATATGGATAATTTAATAGATTAATAAAAAATAAAATCAGAGATAACTATTAGAGGGACTATCTCAGTTAACAGCTTGCTTTTTTTCTAGAATGACCCACTGGGGATGATGTGAAATGTACTGTTAGCTTGGTTGTCATGTGTTCAGGTGTTTGTATAGAATCTGGTTCAGTGCTTACTAATGAGGCGGAGTGAGAAGTTGTTTAATTAGATTTCAAAGCTCAAATAACAGCCCTAGAGATACTTGTATTTTTACAGAGTTGGTTTTTAGTTATGTCATGGGGTGGGCCATGAGCCAGCACTGGCTACAGTTTTGCTGCTGATGTCATCTCTGGATAATGCAATTGACAAATAACCAGATCAATTTTCAGCTCTGCCCATTTGAGAGCCATTCTGAAGGTTGCATCCATTTGTTGAGGTTTTATTTCCCATTTCCTGTAAAAAGTAAAGCTGCATTATTATTCCTGATAAAGGACTATGATCGGCAAGGCACAAACATTATTTACGTATTGAGTGGGGTGATTTTAGTCGTGCATTTAAATGCTGCCTCTAGAAATATAAGTAGGACCAGAAAGGTCACGGCATTAATTTGTAACCAGGAGGAAGTTGGTGTTGGATTTTTTCGTAGGTATACACAATGAGGGAGGAAATAAAATGAGTTTGAATAGTGGAAATATAATACATCTAATTATAGGTTGTAGTGTGAATGAGCCATTTTAAGAATACCAGATTAAAATTGTCCTTGACTTTGTCAGATTCTTTCTAATTAGAGAAATACATGAGAAGAAAGTAAAATTTTCATAAAATATTCATCATTGAGCCTAAATACAAGAATATTCACTGCCATCGGCAAACATGTCAGCTATTTATTCCTGCTGAAAATACTATTATAACTTGATTCCTTATCTTTGAAGAGCTATGAAGTTTTAAAATCATCTTCAACTATATTATCTTAGTAAATGTACTTTTATTTGGTTGAATAAGAGGTGAAAATGTACTTATAGTTTACAAATAAATACAAATATGTAGACACAATGACTAAATCTTCTCAAGCAGTTTTATAGCTATTTTTCATGGCTTCCTTACCCTCAGTGACAATCATTTCTAACATGTCTTGGAATTTGTTCCCTGTTCAAAGAGTTGCTGCCCACCTTGATTTCTAGATATCCTTCAAACAACTAGAGAAGAACCTCCCTAGTTCTGTAGGCATCACACTGTTTATTTAGGAAAGTCATGGTTATTGTCATGTTCAAAGTCTTTTTTTTTAAATAATTTTTTAGTTGTCAATGGACCTTTATTTATTTATATGTGGTGCTGAAAATCGAACCCAGTGCGTCACACATGCTAGGCAAGAGCTCTAACACTGAGCTACAGTTCTCTATTCACTCAAAGAGCCCAGGAAATAATTGGGGGTTCTTAGAATAAACTGTAATTAGTGGTGTTTAAAATTCAAACCTTGGAAATATTTCTTTATTGTCCATTAATACAGCAAATTAAATTATTTTTTCATTATATAAATATAATTAACAAGCCATTTTAATTTGTGTGATGATATTATTAAATTAAAGTTATATCTTACAATTTTTTAATCTTTTTAACCTTTCCAGGAGTTTAAATCATTTGAAGGAAAGATTTAATTTTACTTTTAGGTTCATATATGGATTCTCTTCATATTTGGTACAGAATAAATTAAATGGAAAAATATTTTTACACATAAATACAGATTTGTTTGTTTGTTTTATACTCCATCTATGCTGTTCTAAACACACAAATGAGATAGGTGCCCGGCAGGTAGGATTCCAGGGGCCTCAAATTGCCACCCCCATTCCTTCCTAACAAGTGACCTAGAATTCTCGGCAGCAGAAGCACTATGGAAATAGGTACACAACTTGTTAAGGATATACCATCCTTTGACCTGGATGAGTTCAATTCAAAACAATGGCAACAGGAACTAAAATATTTGAATTGAAGGCATGAGACCTGGGAAAGTCTAATAGCAAAGATTGTGTCTTTGTGGTAGAAACGGCAGAAGCCAACAACTTGCTCCTAGGAATACTTCTGGATAATCAGATAGAAATAGAAAATACTTGAAGCCTGAGATCTGGGTGTAAGGAATCACCAAAGACAAATGTCACCTTTTTCAAATGTTTCCTTGGGGCTACATGTGTGAATGAACTTTGCAGGAAACTGCTTTTCCTTCTACATTTTCAGTTCCTTTTCTAATCAAGCTTGTCTGTTTCTGAAATCCTTTGTGAAATTCTACCTCAGAGTATCATCGTCTCTTCTTGGCCTGAATGCTGTTTGCTTTCACTCTCTGATAATCTGTAGCTAGTGATGTGGTTCCCATATTTTTATTTAGAGGAATGCAGACATGGGATCTTCTATATGCAGCAATAAATGGCAATGCTACTTTTTGTAACTGATACCCTCATATTTTATAGATTTACTTAACCTTACTTGTCTTGAAGTAGACTTATGAGAGGATGTGTATTTGGCTGCCAATATGTTATGGTTTGGATTATAAATTTTAAAAGTCCAGTATGCTAAAACCTTGGTTGTCAGACTTGGGGATGTGGTGGGAACATCAGACGGTGGTCCCAGTGGAAGGAAGTTGAGTTACTGGGGGTATGCCCTCAGATGGGATATTGGGACATTGGTCTCTCCTTTTCTCTCTTTGCTTTTGGCTACTATGAAGTGAGCAGATTTGCTCTACCACATGCCCCCCACCATGATGGTCAGCCTTACCACAGTCCCACAGCCAGAGGGCCCAGTGACCAAAATAAATAAATCTTGGCCAAAAGAAATCTTTCCTCCTTATAAGTTGACTATCTCAGAAATTTTGTCACAGTGACAAAAAGATGACTAACACAGAGTATAGAAATATAGAGCTGGAAAAGAACTTCAGGAAATAGTATAATCACACATCTTCATGACATAAACCAAACCAAGTCTCTGAGACTTGCTCCATTTTATGTATTTCAGAGAAGAATCCATAATTACCTCTGGTTTTCAGTTTCAGGTCTGTCAATTCTAAATATTAGAAAACAGTTTCTTATACCAAACTTCAGTACAAATTCCCCACTTTACAATAACTCTTAATTTATTTCCTTAATAAAAGTTTATTTTCTCGCCTTTTAAAATACATGAAAGAATTCTTTCTTTTCTTTATTGAACATCTCCAGATCCCCTACAGGCCTTAATGAACAATATCCAAATTCTTCCCCCCACCCTGCCCGCCTTTGGAGCCCAGAGCTGGACACAGTCTCCCAGTAAAATGCCAGGCTGGACCAGGCCTTCTGAATATTAAAGTTTGTGGCATCCGTTCTGTTCCACTTACTGTTAAGTGGAGGCAGTACGGTTACAATTATACTTAATGGATCTGATGTCTATTAAACATGAGTGAACTGTAAGAGGACTGGAGCTAAGTGAAGGTTTGGGTAAGTACCCAGGAGTTCTGGCGTCATTTAAAAGCTTATAGTACATCTAAAATTGGGACTAGAAAGAAATATAACATAAAATGACTTTGGGGATAGTTATTGAACTTCCTATCACAGCCAATTTTGGGGGAGATTAGCTTTCCCTTTGACCCTTTTAGCTACAAATAGTCTTAGAAATTAGAAATAAAAACAAAAGGATATTCTCACATACCTCAGGAACCTAAAAATTAGTTAATATGAGATACAGTAATTAAATACCACATTCTCTCCTTTCAAACTTGATAGTAAATCTAGTCATTAGAGAGAAGTTGGATTTCCAACCACTTGGGTTAGTTAGCTCCTCAAACTGGGAAAGAAGCCACAGTCCATTCTGTAAGTAGCACATGATTTTCTGAATGAGGCACATATTTCAGGACTCAGTAAATTAACTAATGAGATTTTGAAAGCTCTGGGTTGAGAATCCTTAGATATTATTTATATAATAGCTACAAAATAATGCTGGACTCACATGGAGTTGTTCAAAACATGCAGGCATTCAGAAATTTCTCATGATGCCCTTTTCCATAAACAATGAAATGTCTCTTAGGGTCAATAAAGTGAACATGGAGATTTATGTCCAGTGTCAAGACAGTCACATGAATGTCATCTCTTCTGAGGGAGACCCTCTGTTTTACAAAATGAATGATTGTATGTCAAAAGGCAACTGGACACCTTGCATAGAAGATTCAGGGATCACACTGAAGATTTTCCAGGGCCTCTGAAAGATGGGTAAGACTTTGTCACATCCAGACTATTTATGTTACACCCCCAGGGACCTCTAGTCTAGTCAGTGGCATTCAAGGAAAAGATACTTGCCTATAGCTTACACAGTTAAGTTTCATTTTAAGTTATTTGGGAATGTGGTTGTAATACTTTCTGACACTGACCTTGCTGATTGCTTAGGATTTACTTTACCTTATTACTATTAATTACAGAACAATACAAAGGTTCATGTTTGAAAATCATTTGAGCTAACTGGTGTTCATTTCTAAGAAATTGTCAGAAATACCTATTATTTTTCCCTCAGCATTGATTTCTATGGGTTATTAGATGCCAAGCCATGTTGAATAATTTAAACACAAGTGATGCAACTGATTTTTGGTGATTCATGCATCCTAAAATTGATTGACTTATTTTCCCATAATTATTCAGTCTGTGCAGCCAAATTGCCTAATGAATTGGAATAATTGAGTGAAGAATGAAGTAAGCTTCAATTCTTAGTAATGCCAAGGTATGCTCAAGTATAATCTTCAACTTAAATAAAAGGAAAATGAAGGAGCAAATCATAAACTTGTGAAATATTTCCTCTTTATTTTGGCAGGATGATGACTTTTATTCATTTTGAATAATAGCATGTTCCACTCACCTTTTATATGGCTTGTTTAAAAGTTAGAAATGGCTTGGTGAAATGTGACAGAGTGACTGTAATGTTAATTCACTTCATCTTTTTGGGTCTCTGTTTTCCTACAGAGGGGGGATGTAGCAGATAATACTTATAAGGTATTTTGTAAGTTGTAAAGAGTCCCTGGCTTTGGAAGGGGACTGGCCCTAAATCCCAGCTTTGCCAGTTATTGGTGGTGAGACGCTGGGTGTATACTTAGCTTCTCTGGGCTCAATTTCTTCCTTTCTTAAAACAGAATATAGAGGTAGAAGAGAACGCCTCTCACTGTGCCTGCTGCCAAGTAGATACTGACAACCTGCAGTTCCCCTGTGTCATGATACCGCAGCCAAGAAGAGCGGGGCTCCTCCTAAAAGCTGCATTTCTTACTAGAAGATAGTCCTACTCTATTCCAATCCTAACTGTGTTAGGCAGTGGCAGACAGAGTTCCATTAGACTGGAATAGTTGATAAGAAAAATTATGTACAATACATTCTGATTCTTCAGTGCAATTATGGAATCATTATGCATCTTATATGGTGGTATTGGTTCAAGTGAGTATGTCTTGCTTGCAAATATAATTTTCATAGAATATGAGTCTTTCTTTAAAATAAAAATACTGATGTCTACCGAGCTATGAATGAATGATTGCAGACCTGTGTTTAATCAAAAATTAAATTTAAGTTTTAATAGTATGTCAAAAGAAAAAAGGTTGAATATTGAGAATACAAATCCTTTAGAGACAGCTGCCAAACACTCTGGCTCCTCACTTCTGATTCCACTCCATTTGTTCTCACTTGCCTTCATACATCATCTCTATGCTATATTCTGGTTGAGCTTTCTTCCTTTGGTTCCTTGAAGTAGTTCTCCTATGCCAACTCTTAAGAAAGTCAAAACTGACTCATTTACATAAATCAATCTCTATCTTTCTCTTATTTAGATGAGAGGGCAAGACTCACTTAAATCATAAAAGTGTTCCCTAATTAACTGACCCATTGTATAACTCTGCTATTCCAATACTCCCCTTCCACCTTCTACTCTTAAGGCTATTTATTGATTTATACTAGCTGATTGGGACACTCAATTCAGTTCAGTACATATTTATTGAGTCCTTATTCCTAAATCCTCTATGAACATGTGGTCAAGATAACAGAGAATAACTTGCCTGGATGAACCATGAAAAAATAGTAATAATATAAATCTGAACTACTAAAACCACGGTGAAATTAATCACAGTCAAGGCATAGGGGCATCATTATGCTCACTATTCCATAAAGTGCTTATGATACTTTGTTTTTAATCTTTTGGCTTTGATATTTTAAGGATTAGAATCAAAGCTAAATTTTTATTATTATTCCAAACTATAAATAGAGTAGATATTAAATACCCATGAATTATTACATTAAATGGACTTTTAAAAAATCCTGAAAGTTATTCTGTCAAACTTTTTTGGCACCTACTCTGAATAAAGTATAGTTTTACTATTTTCAGGGGGCAAAATAGATAAGCGTCCATCCACTTTGTCATGGAGAAACTTGCATGAGACATATTTTACAATTTGACACAATGTATTTTGATAACAAAACCAAAAGTACATGACAAAAATATATATGCAATTGTATGTATCAAAAATACAAAATGTATTTCACTTCAGTATAGAATGTCTACTATAGAATTTTTTTTTAAGTATTAAACTACCGTTTAAAATAAAGTACAGCACACAGGACATGTATTTGACTTTCAAACATTTATCAATGTTTCCATTGATAAATGGAAACTATGATCTTGGGGAAACAGATAAGTTGTAGTTAGGAGTTGACATTTGGGGATTGGATCTCTTATTCCTGAATGTGAATCTAGAGTGGCTGCTTACTGGCCAAGTTACCCCAGGAAAATGACTTATTTTCCTAGGATCTGATAAGCTCAGTAAACTGGGCTTGTGAGTCTCCAAAATGCATGTTGTTTTCAACAGCAATATATTTCATTAAGTGTAGTAAGTAGGAAGAAAGCTCATCTGAGTCCATTGAAAAAATGTATATATTTTTGAGTCTGTATACTAACCAACACAGGTGACATCATTGTCAGCTGTTCTGGGCTGTTCAACTGCATGTTCAAATTTAAACCTGAGAAGGTTCCTAACACTCTTTCTAATTGCTTCTGTTTGATGGTCATTTTCACAAAATAGTAAATTAGTGGAGCTTTGAGAAAAACAAAATCTATCCAAGCTCTGCAATCAATAGAGTTATTGCCTTTCTCCTACCACCTGAAAGCCAATGTCTAATTAAAATGCATCATGCATCTTTGAAAACAACTTCTGAATTCTTATCTCAGCATTTCTGTAAATGGGGTTCCCCACTCTTTTAATCACAGAACCACACAGCCTTGGAATCATCTCTGACTCCTCTATTTCTAACTTGCCTCCTGCATTTACCAATGTTCTTTCTGCTGGCTGTACTCTAAAAGTGAAACTTGACCCTTTTTACTTTTATTGTGTCTTCTGGGTCCACAACAGTCTTTAAGGATCTCAGATCACATAGTAACTTCCAAATTAGTTTTTCATGATTGTAACACTGGGAGTTGGTTTTGTTTAAGGAAACTTACACTTAGAATCAGTGAGCATGGATTTAAGTCATGACATGATTGTTGAAGCAAGCCTCAGCTTCTTCCTCCATGAAGCAAAGGTCTTGGTAGCTCCAACACTGGTTGTATTGCTGTAATCAAGTGAGAAGATATGTGTAAGCAACATTGCTGATACTTTCAGCAAACAAAATTACACCATGGGTGATATACTATGGCACTTTACTTTTCATAGTTGATTTGTCATCTCTAATTTATATCCTATAATTTATATGTCCTACCTTTTAGTTATGATAAGGAACATGGAATCTTCTCATGAAGAGTTCATATATTTCATCATCATCTATACATTGTTCTCATTTCTTCTTTTAAACAAATCATTTCAGACTGACTTTTATATGAGTCAGTCTGTAGAATCTTGATTACCTAAATTGTTGACAATTGCCCTAAAGCTGAGACTTGAATAAAACAAAATAAATTTAAAAAGGAAGGTGAAATAATTTGGTTAGATTATGACTTACATTACCACTTTATTATCTTTTAATTTTTGACTGAGAACTTACAAAGCAGAACACAAGAACTTGACCATTTGCCATATGAACCTTCCTGTTGAAGAAAATTTTGCAAAAAGATTTTATTTAGATCAAGTAGGGACAGGCTTAGGCTGTATTTGCTTCCTGAATCATTGTAAGGATTAACCACTCTTTAATCTCCAAGGAGTCTAAACATTTCCCACTTGCCCCCAGTGATTGAAAGATTTTCAAGAAATAATGCCAGAGAACCACTTGGCATGACATTTCAATGAAGGAAAACTGTATAAAAGATTAAGCTGAAATGGCTCCTCTCAAATTCTACCACAGGTAATTTTATTTGGTGAATAGCCCAGAGTTTTTGCTTCACTCAACCAATAAAGGGCACTTTTTAACTTAGGTCCTGGAGATGGCTGCAGATATTTTCCATCTGTGTCTATAGTCATAGCCATTGTTGGAATCCAGGAAAATACTACTTTTACTTTTTATAAGCTATAGTAATAGAAAAAGGAACATATGTAAAATATATTTTGAAGTACATGTACAATGCAAAAGATAAAAAATACCTCTAATCTACAAGTAAAAGAAAAATACACAAGCTCAAAGGCAAATTTAAAGGGGCTTATAGTAATATATCTGACTTTGGGTTGTTTTTTGTTTGTCCCACAATGTATCTCCTCAACAACTATTTAACTATTAACTATATTAACTTCCATTTTAAAAGAGGAGGGATGATAGGGGAGTTGCTCAAAGTCAAAGAAGCTAGAAAGTTAGAACATCTGAATAATTATTGTCTATCCAAGGGATCAATGGACTATTTAGATGCTTTTCTCACAAGAATATATTAATGTTATGTTAATAATATTCTTCTTTCTATAAATATGCAACATCATACATATTCTTGTACTTTGTTAATGAAGGTAACCCTAAGTTAGTTCCTTGTTGTGGCGTGGCCATATGCGAGTCTGTTTGGTATTCCCAGGATAAGGTTCTTTTTTATTCTGAAGTAAGTTTACTCTGAAGTGGTAATTCTATACTTTTTTTCTTTTCTTTGTAATTTTCTAGTGAAGGGGACATTTTAGAGTTGTTAATACTGTATGTTTTATTATACAGGCAAAATTTTTAAAAATCAGATAACCAAACTGAAAAAAAATCTTATTCACTATTCCCTTCTTAGAGTTGGAGAATTATTTATTCATTTCCCTGCTTGCCTACCTACATATTAATGTATTGAAAAATAATTGTCTTGACTTAAAATATTAATTAGAAGGCTAAGACCTCTGTGGTCTAGTTGGCCAGAGCAGAAATGATTGTGATCACGTTGGAATGTCATCTTCCTTTCCCAACTTTCATCTTTCTTATCCTAACAGACTCAAATCAAATTCACTTTCTTCCATAAAACTTTTATGAACCATGACTTTTATGGAAGTCACTGGATCCATTAACATGTTTATTCCAACTGATTATCCAATGTCTTTCTGTCACCTAGTAATGCTCTGAAGGAATGGGTCATAGAATTAGTAAATTTTAATATGGGTAGGAAGAAGAAAGATTTTGTCATACAGCCCTTCTGTTTTTTTCTGCCTTTGGTTAAGTCCTTTCTAAATGGCAGAACTGAAGAACAAGGCTATGAGGTCCAGGAAGGGGCAAGTGGGTATGAAGGACCCTCACTGGGGAAGCAAAGTAGAGACCATTAAAACTAACCTGATCGTTCCTCAAGGCTTATTCTTGCCCTTTCATTTCACAAGAAACTGTAAGTGCTGATGTGTAACCCACTGGATGATTGTGAACTGCTTTACTGAGTATTTATGGAAATAACTTAAAGTGGCCTTTGAAGGACAATGCACAGGATCAATGGAGTCCTTTGAATCATTTCAGCAAGGATGACTTTTAGTAGGGGAGGACTTGCTTCTTTGTTTCAGTAGAGACAAGCTGTGAGTTAAGGACTACAGGTAATTACTGACTGAGATGCATAGAGGAGAGTTCACTGTGATGATTTTGGAACATCTTGAGTTTTGGAGGACAATTTGAAGCCTAAATAAAATTTAATGACCAATTCTATACTTTTACAGTCCTTAAATTATTCACATCATATTCTAAAGTGTCAATAAAATATTGATGATATAAAATTGAATATGTGACCATTTAGACGCTTTCTTACAAGAATATAGGAACTCAAGAGTTCAATACCATCCAATAGTAACAGTCTCTCTCCCATTAAAAGGTCATATACTTTCCTTCTATCTTTATTATGTATGAGCCAAGTAAATAGGGGCTGGGTTTTCTTTTTATTTCCTTTGAATTGCAAAATAAATTTTATTTTTTAAGGAAATATTTTGCCCAGTAATTCTTAAATTATTTCTCTTTCTCCCTTCCTTCCTTCCTTCCTTCCTTCCTTTCTTTCTTTTTTTTTTTTGTCAATAAGCTATTAGGAATAGTTAACAGCCTTGTAAACAATACTGAAAACTGGACAGTCCATTACATACCAAAAGCATTTACAGTTACACAGCTTACCCAAGCACTCATTTTGTTGTTTTGTTGTTAAGATTTTTATGTAAACAGAACTTAATGATTATAAGAGAAAAAATTTTAGAGTGATCTGGTAAAAACTGGTGAAAGCACTCAATTTTTATGCAAGGAAGCCACAGAAACAACTTACTCCGGTTCAATGAATTATTTGTAAGTATATGTATGTATATGAATGGCTTCATTTCACAACATTCCAGCTGCTTTATTTTTTTCTGACTACGTCAGATAAGATTGTGTTCTAAGTACTCCTGATATCTAGATAATTATTAACATGCCTGTCACTGTGGGCCTGCTGCTGTTATATTGCATAACAATGATCTCATTGCACACACCAGCCCAGTTTCCTTATTTCTAACTTAGTATAACATTCTTCTTGGCACTTTTTCCAGACATATTGCAAACCACTTTCTATGGAGATAATTTTTTTTCCTTTTAATGTTAATTTTTTTCTGTGTAAGCAGCTAGAGTTTGGAATCACCTCATTATTTTTAAAGCAAAAGGTCTACAACATGAAAGGCTTTAGAAACAAACTTCATGTGAAAAAATAACTTTATTAGCATGAAAGAAATTCAAAACTGTGACACAGAGTGTGAAGAAATAGAATGATTTCCCACTCCAAATTGTAAACTCTAAGGAATACATGTGAACTGAAATGGAAACAAAATAAGACAAAACAATTAAAAAATAAAAAGTAAACAACATTTCTTCATGTTACTAAATTTATATTGGGATTAGTAATAATTATTATATAAGAATTAGCAAAATTCTCTGTGCTTAAAGTAGAATACTGGGATTTGGGGTTTTTATTAATAATCTTGATTGAATATTTGAAAAAGAAAAAAAATAACTAGAACAAATACATCAAAATGATATTTAAAAGAACTAAAAGACAAAAGATTACTGATTTTAAGATATTGTTTATTAATATACTTCATGATATAGACTAATTTACATGCTTTAAAAACTCCAGATACAAATGACAAATATTATATAACAATCTCATTAAAAACCACCAAACATTTGGTAGAATGAAAAATATATATTAAAAAACTGTGTGTATAAGATGACCCCAAGTATCTATATATCATAATTCTTACCTTCCTCTTCCTTAACTTGTAAAATCACACTATTCAGAGTAATGGTAAAATAAAATCAAAATAAAAGTAGGGGAAAAAAGAAAAGCTAAATCTAAAAAAAAAAAAAAAAAGAAAGAAAAAAAACCCTGCCATTAATAATTATGTTGGGACCAGATCAATCTGTATTCTCTCTCATCTCTAAGCAAACATCAGGGGCTTTGGGGGCAGGGGTGGGTGGGGGAGTTAGTTAGTCATTCCTGAAAAACTCATATTAGAGACCCAGGCTCACTGCAGCATATAGCAGCTACATATTTGAAACACTGCATCAGAAAGGCATATGCAAATTGAGATCCTTCACAAGTTCTTCCCTTATATTTTCCTAGCAGCTCTCCTGTATATCATTGCCTTTGCTCACTTTTTGCTCCTATGATACTGAGATTTCCAAATTCTCTAGATCTGCTTTGTTCTCAGCCTGCATCCACAACACTGGCCAGACTGGCTACTTGTTCTTTAATCATTTCCAACCTAAATCTCTGAATACACATTGTTTTCCTACCTAGAAGGCCTTCACCACAATGATTTTACTAACTACTTGCATTTTTTTAGATACTCAGATACATTTTCTTCATTCCTTATTTTGTACATGGACATACCAAGAAATATATTTTCTAGCAGTTCATAGCTGAAAATTACTAAGTACAGTTAAGAAAAGCTTTAAATCCCCATACTTTCTGTATTATACCACAGGTAGACATAAATCACTTCTGTGGCATTTCCAAACTAATAAGCTCGGTGGTGAACCTCTATGACTTTGTTGAATTGTAACTGTGTGTGTGTGTGGTGTGTGTGTGTGTGTGTGTGTGTGTGTAATGAGAGAAAAAGAGAGAGAGAAACTGAACTCTACCATTTGGACTTTTCACAAGTTTAATTAATTATTGTAAAACAAATGCTCAGTAGCTACCCTGACTTCTAGTAAAATCATCCTGTTTTCATTAAGTTTTGTTTTACAGGATGATTGTTTACAAGCAAAGAAAGAACACAGTGAAACTGGTAAAAACCAAAATTTATTTTCTATTTTGATCTCAACTCTATGCAGGCAGGATTACCTTTTCTAAGAATTTCAACTTATGATTAATCAGATTCCACATGACCATTTCCAGTGATGAGGATCTTAGCTCTTTTTGAAGCATAAATGTTTTGATGGGACAATAAAATTGTTAGAAAGATATCCTTATTTCTAGTTAAAACACCCTTTCTGGATCTTTTAATTGTTGATCTTGGTCTGTCCTAAAGGATCTTAAAAATGTGCAATCCTTCTGGAGTTGACAATTTTTCTCACCTACAGGGACGGATAACTCATTTTCTCTCAGTTCTCTCTTACCTAAAATGTTCAGTTACACTTGTCTTTTCAATTATATGTTTTTAATTATCTCACCATTCTTCTCCCTAGGGATACTCAGATTTTTAGCACAGCATCCAAATTTCACACATTCACCAAAGAGTTATTATGCATCTACTATGGGTCAAGTTGTGTGCTAAGCACAAGGATTTACAATGAAATGTATGTAGTTGGTGACCGAAGTATAAGATCCTTTAGAAACATTTTAACCCAGTCAGCAAAGACTTAATGGGGGAAGGAAACTTATGCTAAAACCTGAGAAGGAAGACTATTCAAGACCAAGGGCAAAGTAAGGGCAATGGCCCAGAAACTCCACAGAGCATTACAGACTCTAGGACCTGAAAGTAGTACGGTGTGACATCAGGACAGGGTGGAGATTGGCAGGTGCCATGTTGGAGGGCACTGTGAGGATTTTTTAAAGAGTTGGGATTAGGAACCACAAAATTGTTTTAAGCAGGATAGTCCATATTTTCAGATATTCTTCTTAAAATGTCTCTGTGGTGGCAGATAAAGAATGGAAGGAAGGAAAAAAGTCTTTGTACATGGAAAATTAGTGAATTTGATTTATTGGATGAACAAAAGGGAAGTGATAAGGCTATAGATTTGGAGGCTTTTCCTAACAAGGCAAGCTCTTGTGGGGAGGGTGGGAGATGGTGGTGAATTCAGAATGGAACACATTACTCTGGATGTGGTGGGTAAGAAAGCTCTCATTCTACTTTCACATAAAATATTCATAACATTCCGAGAAGTAATACTTCAATAATGGAGCCACTGGTATTAAAACCCTCTCTACTAGAGCCGTTTTAGAGGTAAGCACAGTGTACTTATCTTCAAAAAGATATGTTTACGTGGTGGAAATTATTGCACTGATAATGTTATTAATATATCTATTATAGGCTCAATATATAACTACCTGAAAAATAATTACTGCTTTAAATCATTAAAATAAATACAATTAGATGTATAAATCATTAGTCAAGCAATTATGATTCACTGTTCTGTTCACATCTACTGAATATGCCAAATTACTAACATGCTACCAGACAATTTAGAGCAAATGGTATAAATTATTCTGCCTCCATGATACTGGAGAATATTACCTACTTACCTCCAAGAAATAGCTAATCCCAAATTGTATGATCTCAGTTTAATATATCCACTCATTCAAAGACCAAGGGGGAACAAACTTTTATTCTTTTTTGACGAGTTTTATTTTTTCTTAATTTTCAATTTTAAGCAAAATGAGTATGTGTGGCTGAATAAGTTATGTATGTGTGGGTCTTGGAAGTTTTGAAGATTTGTAAATCAGAAACAGCAAGTCATCTCAATCTGTAATAAAGACATTCATTGTAGCCCATGCAAGCATACGTGTTTCATATCATCTCTATTATTCATACCATTATTTTCAGATCTCATTAACTACTTCATTTTGTCATTTTCTTGTTCTTGATCTCAATCTCAGAATAAAATATTTCTAGCAGTGTAGTGTGGTATAATAAGAAGATATAACCTTTGGAGCCTAAAAGAACTAGCCTTGAATGCCACTTATTAGTTTGAGTTCTGACACTTTAGGGAAGTCTCCAATCCTCTATGAGCTTCAGTTTACTCACATATAAAATATATTTAATGATATGGTTTTGGAGGTGAAGATAATGAATGAATTGTTTGACATTATAGCATCACAGTATTAGAACCAATGATAATAATAGTAAGTGAAATATTAATATTGTGAAAACTATTAAAACAAAGAATGTTCTCTTTTCTCAACTGGAAATTCTACCAATCTAGTTTTATATTTGTTAATTATATTTGATGATTTTATGAATCAGGGAATGAAGTGTCCCAAAGATCATTGATTGAAATTTTAAACCAGCTACTTAAAAAAATCACTAAAAATAATTTTGGAACTAATTTCTATTATTATTGCCTATGATTTTACTAAATAAAATAGACAACGATGTCTGGAAGTGATGCTTTGATTAAAAGAGATCAAAGACAAACTGATCTTCACTAGAACACTAAAGACTCTTTAAAAAGCGTTGCCTTTTAATTTCTTTGTCAGAAGATAAGGATTAAATGAAATACTTTAAAAGTGGATTCAAGGTTAATCAGATAGACACAATGGCCCAGAACATCAGTGGAGCAGGACTGAAAAAATGCAAGCCCGATATTTTAATCAGTTTGCTTATAATTACTGGTGACACACATTGGTTCTCAGGAATGAAAGGTAAGTGCCGATGAACATGGTTACAATTATAAGCAAAATTACATGCACCAACTTTTGAAACATTTTCTTTAAAAGTTCTACACACCTTTTCTGGCTTATCTGTTCTTTGGTTAACAATGGCCTTGAGTTTTAAGCAGTTTCCTCTTGTAAAGCAGATGTGCTGAAATGTTTGTGAAGCCATGAGCCCTCAGGAGTGAGACACAAAGAAATGGAAACCCCACCCTGTACATGAGCCTTTATGGAAATATCTTAGGTGCTACAAAAAGCAAGAAGCTTAACGTCTTGAGCAATGATTAAAATGAAAACCATGGACATTGTAACGTCAAGAATACTTGAGTTTCCATTGTGTTGATTTTCAAAATGAGGATGTAGGAGCGGTATTTCTTTGTTTGATAGGTTATTACTTATATTCTTGAATTTTAGCTATGATTTTTTTCCCCATACTTTATGAAGAGGCAGTGGGGGAATAATTTTAAAAAGCAAAAACAAAAACACCAAACTGCTTACTGGTCAGGAAGTTTTAATATTAATTTCTGTCAAGATCTAGCTATATAAAAGGGGCTAATCACTTTATGGCTTTCAGTTGCATTTTCTGAATCCATGACATAAAGAACTTTGATGAGATGACATCCTTGGTTTTTTCCACCCTGTGTTTAAATTTTAATAATTTTACAGTTACTGTTACCCACTAACATACTTCTATCTATACAGATATTTTAACAAGCTTTATAACTGATTGTGTATGAATTGATTACTGTCATTCTTTGATGGAACAGTATGGCTTATTGCTTTTAGAAAACATTAATAACAACATTAACACTACTAATTTCATAGCTACAGTTCTTTCTACATTAAAATGCCAATTAATGTTCAATTAAAATTTGCTTTAATTCTGAAGCTTTATAGAGGTCTCTTAAATGTCCATTCCCAAATATGCCTATATATATATTGTCTTATCTGGAGTTCTGTGTTTTTTTAAAAAATATGTCATATTGAGAAATATGGTGGTGATTCAAAAGAGAACTAGACAATAAGGGATCTTGTCATGACTTCCACTAATCAAGTGATACTGGTAAAGCCATTTTCCTCCAGGCCTGAGGACTATATAGTTTTATCTAGATCTATCAAAAAGTGTGGGGCCTGAAAATAATTACTAGATTAGCATATGTAAAAATAAACCAATGTCTTTGTATAAATCTATGAAGTATAATGTCAGCTAATTATTGGCAACTTGAACACTGTAATTATAAAAAATGTTCCATTTAGTGTTAGATATGAGTGCATTATGACAATCTTGATGCAATGTGGGAGGGGCCCTCCAAATCACTGTCCTTGGTAAATGCACATGGTTGACTGATCAACAATGCTTCCAGAGGATGCTCTCCATCTAGCATTTTATGGTTTTATTAATTCCTTTTAAATCCTGCTTTGGTTGTAATTTGTGACAGTTTGCAGTAAAAGAAAACAGGAAATAGCTTTACTTTGTAGGTAGTAGACATGCTATAAGGGTTCTGGTACTAAGATGGATATGGGTTTATGTCTCAGGTTACTACTTAGTCACCTAAGGATCCTGCAGAAGTGGCGTAATTTTCCTGAAACAGTTTCTTCATCTGGAAACTAGTGCAGGGCTTTTCACCTTATGTGAATATCAAATGAGGATTAAATAAAATAATAAAACAGTTATTGGCACATGGTAGTTATTCAGTGAAATGTTTCCTTTGCCCTTTCATTTTCAACATAAAAGTCAATTTAACTCACATTTTTATGCAGTCATGTGAAAGTTTGAAAGAGAAATATATTCCTAGTCATTTGTAGCTGAAACGTAGTGATATTACAGCTTCTATAAACCATAGGCATAATTTAGTCAGACTACACATCTAATTTTGTCTTTGCTTCTGATAACTAACTGTAAGAAGAGTCTGGGCTCTTGATTATACGGTCAGTTATTCTTATCCTTCTATTATCTTCTTGAAAGCAGTTAGACATCTGTTTAAGTTTTGTGTCATTTTTATAGGCTAGGCCCTAAAATAATAAGTTTGTGTGATTCATAGCCAAATTTCCAATTACAGAACTAAAGTTTTAATCTCACTTTCATCCATGATCCAAAAGGAATCTTTCCTTGTCATCACAAACACATGATAGCATATAGTTTACCCATCTTTAAAGAGGGTGAGCCATCTTTGAAGTCTTTGTCAAATTCTTGGGAGGCCAACAGGTTTTATTATAAGTTTCCACTAAAGGCAGACATTCCAAGTGAATCAACAGCACCTTTAGGGCAATTTAGTTATTCATAAATTTATTTAGTATAAATTTAACAATAAATTAATAAATTAATTAAGAAAAATCTCCATTCCTGAGAACATATACATATGTATATGTATGTATATACATATATGTGTATGTTTGTATGTATGTTTATATATATATATACACACACACACACACACACACACACATCTTGGATAGTCTAAATTTATATCTGAACTATTTAACCATTTTCCAGTCACCTTTCCATATTGTAGAAATCAGTATCATCAAAATTGTTCCTCAGTTCATTCTACATTTTAAAAATGCAGTTAAAAAATTTTTAAAGTTGTCTACAAAATTTATACTGATTTCTCTTTGCTCAGTTTTTGCTAATGCAGTTTAGGCTTACTTATAAACAAAAATGAGTGCCTTTAGAAAGAGTTCAGGTAAGGTTCTTTCCAACCAAGACATTCCTAGAATAAAGTTCAGTGCATTCAACTTGGTCATAAAGTTCTAAATAGCAATTTTGTGTGTTGTTCCTTTTTGAATTTGTACTTCAGAGAGCAAAACCCTGCCCTTGCACATTAAAATGTTATCATCTAAAGAAGATAGAATAGAATCAAGATCAATGTTCATTTGCTCATTCATGCAGTCAGTTAATAGGTAGCAAGTGCTGACTGCATGTTATAGGCAGTAGTGAGAAAACAAGTCCCCACTCTTTTGGGGACTTTAAACTGCAGTGGGAACTAGTAAGAGAAGGAATTATTCATCAGTATTATCTCTAACATGAAAATTTTTGTGAGTTTGTGTTCTGTTAACAACAAAATATATCAAAATGCATAAATTGTGCTGTTTAAAATACATCCATATACTTACAATGTATTTAATAGGCATTTGCTACAGATTATTATTTTCATAGAAACAATTATACAGCAAACAACATTAGTCTCAGAGGAGATTTCTAGGGTGAATCAACAAAGGGAGAAAAATCACACTTTTTTGTTTTGCATTGCAAAACAGTGTGCTATTTATTGATGAATGGTCATTATTCTACCAATATCAGTTAAAAGGACCTGGTTATAATTCAGGTTAAGTTCATTTATTGACACTTTATGTCCATTCAGAGTAATCAATAATAACCATTTGTATTGATTTCCCTCACATTTTATCTTTGTGATCTTATCTTCTTAAATATTTAAAGAAAAATAGTGGACAGGAATGTGAAAAAATGACTTCTTGTTATATATAGCTTCTAGTTATGATGATCTATCTAAACTAAACCAAAACAAAAATACTGAGCGTGTAATTACTGAGACCAGCTTCTGTGCTAAGTGTGTTGGGATAAAGCAGGTCTCATGGAGTGGATTAGAAAGCATGCAAACTCGTTTAAGGAAACAACAAGGAAATCAGAACAGTTAAACTGAACAAGCAATATAAAGGAGTTTCAATAAGATAGAAGGTGACTCATTGTTTTAAAAAGGTGCCAGCAGTAAATGCTGTCAGAGTTCACAGAGTGTGAAGTTGAAGATTCATTTTTCTTTTTCGAATTGGTTTTATGGAAGAGTTGGAATTTCATTCTAGGTATAGTTTGGAAAATCATGGAGATAAGACATGTAAAGTTCAGACAGTTCAGTTCAGAGTTCAGCAGATGGTTAACACAGATCAATGAGAACTTAGGTAGATGGGGACCACTGTGTGAAGAGGCCTGGATAGGTAACTCTGAGTTTGTCTTGCAAAGTAGAAATTATCGGCCTTGTATGAGCTAGAGCATGATGTGATGAGGCTCAGCATGAATCATGCAATTTGGGATGAGGAATAGCATAAAGGTCAGTCAGGAGAGCAATGGAACAGTGTAGGGATGAGCAATAAGGATCTAAACAGGGGTGACGAAGCAATGGATCATAAAAAAATAATTTGTGAAGCATTGAGCAAAATGAATTGCTTGACTGCTTGAATTGTTGATTACTTGAGCTGAGGAAGTTGAGAGAGAAAGGCCTGAATCAGAGCCTACACAGGTGAGAAGGGAAACCTAGACGAGGGAAAGGGAAATAATTTTGTGACAAAGTGAAGTTAGTCCTATGTATACATGTAACAGTTTTATATCCACTTTATATCACATTAAACCTTATAAAGCCCTTGCAGCACATGCATCACTGAGATATTATTGTATTTATGACTATATGCTGTGATAAAATGCTGTACACAAAACTCAATTTAAAATACAAACCAAATGATAAAGAGTGATTCCTTTAAGAACTAAAATTGTATATCATCATAGATGAAGCCTGACATTTGTTGGAGAAGTGATCTCACAATAGTTTCTGAAGTTCCTTTTGTGGTAGCTGTTACCTGCTCATGTGAGCTCTCTAGCCTCATGTGAAGTGTTTTCTCTCATCAGATATTTTTGGGATCCCTTGGGTGGAGTATCACATTTTTGCCATTTCCTATTATTTTTACTTCTCTATCAGGCACAACTGCTCCCACTTTGAGTTTGTGGTCACCCTCAGTGCTGAACCTCCAGATGACTCATGGTAAATGCTGTTTTGTCAAAAATGACTCTGATTGGTTCTAACACATCAGAAGAGTCCCAAAATAAATACTTACCAGCAAGTCTAATAGTATGGTGAAGGGTCTCACTCACTTTCTAATTATAGCCCTTTCACCCATTTTGAATGGGAAAATGAATTCAGAGCAGGTAAGTAATGAACCTCATTGGCTCCACAAATCAGTGGCAATACAGAACTTGAGTTCAGATCCATCTGACTACAAACCCTGTGCTCTTACCCTGAATTGTTTTATGCTTTTATTAGTGCACTACAGTTATACATAAAAGTGAGGTTAACTTCTGAATTTTTATAAATTGCTCCAGTTTCATAAGACAACATTTAAATAACTCCTAGGGATCAGATCCAGACATTTATCACATCAACAAAACATATTAATTAGAAATACCTGAACTGAAGCCAAGCTTAGTAACTAAGTTGGTAATATTCTCTTCAAGTTAGGCAGTGGCCTTTAGATTCATCTCTCAAATAGCAACTGAGGAACATCAGATTTATTAAAGAAATGAGATGCTTAAGAAATCAGTTCCTTGAAAATATGAGTATTTGAAACTGGTTTAAACAAGTTAGGTATTGGTTTGGTATTTAATATCGAAGCTTCATTGGAAACATAATTAGTTTTCAGATTAGACCATGAGATTTTAGACACTCTGAGGAAAGATTTAAAAGATTAAAATGTCCTGTGTGCATTTACAGTAGCATTATTTTGATTTTTGATTTGGCAAATTGTTTAAAACATAAATATTGCTGTGTGATTTCTGATAGGAAAGATCTGAGGTAAATAGACTATACATTTTTATTCCTACATTATTATTGCATAGAATTAGAAGAAAGAAGAGGAATATCTTAAGGAAGTTATTAGACATGTTCCTGAATGGTGGATTTGAAGGGCAAGGTTTGAGGAAGACTATACAACCTGTCCCTTCTCTCTTTCTCTCTCTGAGAGCCACAGGAGGATTCATCTTGTTGCGGGGTGGGTGGAGAGAAGGGCAAGTCAATGTTTAGAAAAACCTTGGGTAGAACAAATAGTCCCCAGGCTGCTCTCTCTGAGCACTTCTCAATGTGTAGTGTCTCCCACCTCTTGAATTCTTTCCTACTTTCTTTCCATAAGAGCTCTTAGTCCTTATCCTCTCTGGTACCTTATCCTCTCCCTCCCCACAGTCTTCCTTTCTTCTGCCTGAATATTCATTAGCATGAATAGAGTCAATTTCTTTCTAAGAGAGCTTGTTTTTTGACCATTTACAGCCTTCCTTTCTTTCTGACTGTTTATGACTCAGCTCCTCAAATGTTGGTCTGGCCTTGTTTTCAGATTCTCAGCAGTCACTCAAGCCACTTCAGCTTGGTTTCACCAATCACTCTCTAAAGTCACTTTTTCTGAATACATTTGTGCCTTCTCTGTGCCTGTCTGGATCTCTTACTGGCCTTTTGAAAATGCTGATGATTCCTTCCTTGATACTCTCTCCACCTTTGATTTTTGTGATTCCATGCCCTCCTTGTCCCAACAGCCTGTGTGACTTCTCAATATTGTTGGCTAGTGGCTTCTTCTCCCTCCTACCCTCAACAAGTGGTGCTTTCCCTGGATCCAAATGTTCAGTCCTTACACTGCTGCAGAGTTGGTGTGACAAACCCCATGTCTCTTATAATTTCCCACTCTACTTTGCATTTTCTTATCCTTTACAGATATAAATAATAATTATTTCCTATGTTAAAAATGAAGAACTATATGTTTTTGCCTTCATTAAGCTTAAGGTATTTTAAACCTGTTTTTCAGTTGAACTAACTAAATTTAGCAAGAATAGCCTAGGGGAGTATAATTATTGCCGGTCTTTAAATTGAAGTTTCTAAATCTTCCACTTCTCTTACATAAAAAAAATACTTTAATTTGCATTTGAATGGAAAGTACTTTTGTATACAATGTCACTTTTACTTCTCCCTCTGGTGCTATAAGGTAGGTAGACCATGAGTTCTTACAACTTCTGTTTTAAAGATACGAAATCTATTAGAAACTTAAATGATTTCCTTTGTTGGGGGATACCAGAGCTGCTTCTTAAACGCAACTGTTTGGAAGCAAATTTACTTTTCTTTCTACTTACTATTCTGGGCCATGGAAATGTTGCTTTATAATTATCCATGAGTTATTTCATGAAGGTGTGCTTTGAATAGTGCAATGAATAGGTTTATAGGGTGAGATTGTTCTACATATGGTGGAGAACCAGTTAAAGCTTGTTGACTATATTCCCATTTTAAAATAACTAGCTATTACAAAATCTACAGTTTCTGAAACATTTTGCAGTTAGTTTTATAAATGGAAATTTATAATTTAAATTATTTTCATAACTTGTACAAGTTTTATGAAATATTTCTCTCACATGAACTTTAATTTTGCTCCAAAACTCATAGTTACACACAGCATTTTTTGAAATAAACTTTTAAAACTCAGCCTTTTGAGTACCTTTATATCATAAGCACAATAGAATTATAGATTTATTCTGACAATTTTCTGGCAGTGGAGTACATATTTTTTGTTCTAATAAACTCATTACAGACTCATAATTTTCTAATTAGTGAAAGTCAAGTGTCTGGAGTAAAGTGCATCCTAGAAGCCAGCATGGACCTGAGAAAGGAAACAGGTGAGCTTAAAAAATGATAACAGAAGCTTTTGTAATAATTTTAAGATATTTATAATTCACATTAGGATAATCCAAGTACATAATTATCATGCAGATATATGGGCTGAGGTTATAAGGACACTATTTTTACATAATGTAAAGTATTACATTATCATAATCAAAGTCTCCACTATGAGAAAGGATGAGTTGGAATGTAAATGTATCTTTTGTAACTCAAGGAGAATCCAGATGATTTTTTTTTTCATATGTAGTAGGAAAGAGTCCACCATTGTTTAGGGAACCAGAGGGGAGGCACCCTTATGAGGTTTCTTCCAAGTGTTAACCTGGCCACTATCACCAAATGTTGAATGAATATTTGGTGCTTTATAAAGATTTTAGAATCTTTAATAAGGAAAAGAAGATATTAGTCACTTCCGTTTGCCCTTTTAAACTACTCCTGAAAATAAGAAATATCAGACTGGAGGGAACTAATAAGGTAAAAGGAAGATAGTTAAAGAACAGTTGGTAATCTCAAGGAGACAATTGCCCCTTCCCACTCAAGACAGGACACGGTCATTGTAAACAAATGAAGGATCACTTTAGACATCAGGGCTTCTCACCTGCACAAGGTAAGTGCTCAGTAATTACCTGTAAGTGAGGAAATCAGGAACAGCAAGAATTATATGGGTCACAGAATTAGAAGGCAAGACAGTTTCTAAAAGTGGTTTTCAATGAATAACTTCGAGGTAGATGTTGCTTTGAATCTTTTCTGAAATTGTATATTTTCTTAAGAAGTACTGAACAGAATTAATATCCATTCTTAGCTAATTGATGCTATTATTTAAATTAAACAAATAATTTAACCATTTTATCCCATCATCCCAGAGGTGGAACAAATTTAAATAAGGTATATCATATATAATTTAATTATATTATATAATTGTATTATATTTTAATAGTTAATAATATTTATAACAATTAATATTAACTAATATAATAAGATATAAACACCAGATTGTTTTCTAACCAGTGCATTTCCATTCATTTTCTTGTATGATTCACAGGTTTGAAAACTTAAGACTTAATGTATTAAAGGAATCTCCACATGTTTTAGGAGATAAATTAATAAATTTTTTTTATTGAGATGGCCTTTGCACTCAAGTTAATTTACATTTTCAATTAAATTCAGGATTTATGGAGCACAGGCTAACCTCTGTGCTAAGCTCTGGGGGTAAATCAGAGATAAAATCAACTCATAAGTCTGGGTAAAGACAGTTTAGTGAAGCTGATATTGATTCTGGAGTCTCCCTCCTCAGTTCTTCATAAAAAAAAATCAAAAATAGTAAAATCACCAAGAAAATAAAAAGATAAAAAACTAGCAGCACCAAAAGGAGTAGAAGACTAAAATTCCATGCTGCTTTTAAAAAGCAGAAGGAAAAAAAAACGTGATTTGGTTCTAATTTACAGTGGCTACTTACTCTTACTCCATCCCTAGCCCCACAAGCAGTACAACATGATCCTATGAAATCTATGTAAAATGTTGAATGTGAAAAAACTTCTACTAAGGGAAAACCAGTGCAAATAGTGGGTGAGAAATTAAAACTGAAAACTACTATAGAATCTCAAGATTTTAATAGAAGCTTGAAAACCATTAGAGATTTAATAAGTGTACTTTCTTATGAATAAAATGTATTGCTAACATGTAGACTGGAACTCTAATGCAGGGCATTTGATAGTGCATTGAAGAAATACCAGAACAAGATCTGTGGAGCAATCCTCCACCCCTCCCTAAGAGATATTCTTATTATGCAAAGTGCTATAAAAATACTTAGTCCTCAATTATAACTGTCAAGAAAGTAAATATGTCAGATATAAAGTGGGAATGGGATAAAAAAGAGTGATACATAGTTTCTCATATCAAAATGAAAAGAAATAGATGGGCAAATCTGTAAAAATATCACAGAGGAAATAAATAAAAACTACAAAGGAATTTGCTAAAGATAGATGAAGAAGTCAGTGTACAAACATATTCAAGGAGTGGAAAAAAATTTACTCATCAATACTTAAAGATACAAAAATACTTTGCAGGGGGGCGTCCAAGATAGTGGGCCAGAGGGAATCCCTCAGCATCAGAGTAGGTCTCCCAACTACTCACCCACACAGGACTACCCGAGGTACCCAATCAGGACGATCAGCATCAGCACCTACACAGAACATTCGGCCACCCACTCAAGCAGAAATCCCAGACTCCACTCCCACACAGGACACATGGCAGCTACCCACATGCAGGATCTCTGGGCCACTCCCAGGTGGAATCCCCATCTACCTAAGTGGGACTCCCCCCAGTGGCTGCCATCTTGGAATTCTGCAGCAACAGAGATAGCCCCCTACACCACAGCCTGCCTGCACCTTGGAACTTCACAGAGACTCTGAAGATAGCCACAGCCATATGCTGCCTCCATCTTGGGTCACCTTCATCATCATCGTTAGTGAGGGCAACTACCAGTTTGGAACTCCAGCTGACCAGGTACTCAGTTTCTAACTCCTCTGTCTCCCCAGCAGCAGCTAGCCTGCACAGTGACTGCCCAACAAAAAAACAGCTCTCAGCAGGGCAGGTGTACAGCGTGCCCAAAGCGCCACACACAAGAGCCCTGGAGAGGAAGGCCCCTTATTAGGAAGCAGTAAGAGAGAGGGATGAGTGTGATACTTTTAAAGACTAACACAGAGACCAGGAACTGGGAGGTTTTCAGATGAGACAAGGAGATAAGACCAGGCCCTCACATCATACAAGCAGGCCCAGAAAGGGATACTTGAGGTGCAATCTCCCTTCAGGGACTGGCAGGTGCCACACCCCACTTCTAGGAGTCCTCCACCCAGGACTAGCCCTCCCTCCCTGGTTACCTTCACCATTCTGAGGGCAGAGATACCAACTAACAACAGCAACCCCACCTATTGGATGAGAAGGGAAACAGTAAAGATACTGATCTTGAACCCAAACAATCCTCCTTTCTTCCTTTGAGAATTTTTTTCTTCTTCTCCCTCTCTAATCTCTTGCCCTCACAACCCCAACATATGTGAAACCAAGTACTTTGCATGGATTAGAATATTGAGGACTGGGATGACTGAATAGTATATTACAGTTGTGTTGTATACATATTTTTTATCCAATTTTACTATTTTTAACATTTTTTATTTTTCTTAATATACATATGTGTTTATTCTATATACTCTAATGTCTTCTCACTTGTCTACCCAAAATTATGTCCTCTTTATTCTTCTGCTACTAATCTTCTTCTTTAGATTTCTCTTTCACACTTCCTAAGATATAATAACTCTATATCCTTACTTCCTATTTCCTCAGCACATCTTCCTACACCTCATCCGAAGTTCTTTGTCCAACACTAGAAAGTGTAAATCCTTACAAACCTACTGATTATATTGTAGATAATAATTGAATTCACCATTTCTGTACATTGTGACCAAACTACAAATGTCTTAATAGCAACTATTTGTTTTGGGGGTTGTATGTTGTTTATATTGGGATCTGTTAACATTGTTCTTCCCCTCAAAGGAGAGGTATTGGAACCCTACAGGGGCACTATAAGCCTTAGGGTAAAAACGCTAATACCTCAGATCCACAGTGCTAGAAGGGAAGACACACAAGCAACATGAAAAGACAAGGGAAGAAAGTGCCCCCAAACAAATCAAGATACCACATTATTTGACTCCATGGCCAGCGAAGCAGATGAAATTACAGAGAAGGAGTTCAGGGTGTACATAATTAAAATGTTCTGTGAATTAAAGGATGATATAAGGAAGCAAATACAGGCAGAAAAAGATCATTTTGACAAAGAGCTACATAAACAAATACAGGAAGCAAAAGACTACTTCAATAGGGAGACAGAGGTTCTAAAGAAAAACCAAACAGAAACCCTTGAAATGAAAGAAACAATAAATCAAATTAAAAGTTCAATTGAAAGCATCACCAACAGATAAGACCACTTGGAAGATAGGACATAACACAATGAAGACAAATATATAATCTTGAAAATAATGTAGACCACACAGTGAAAAATGGTAAGAAACCATGAGCAGAACATTCAATGAATATGGGATAAAAATAAATAAAGATATTGTGTCCATGTATAACTAAAAAATGGGATAGCATAAAAAGACCAAATTTAAGAGTTTTTGGGATAGAGGAAGCATAGACTTCCAAATCAAAGGAATGAATAATATATTCAATGAAATAATATCAGAAAATTTTCCAAACATGAAGAACAAATTGGAAAACCAAATTCAAGAAGCTTATAGGATGCCAAATGTACAAAATCACAACAGATTAACACCAAGGCACATTATAATGAAAATGCTTAACATACAGAATAAGGAGAGAATATTAAAAGCCATGAAAGAGAGGAATCAGATTACATATAGGGGGAAACCAACTAGGTTATGTGGAGATTTTTCAACTCAGACTCTCAAAGCTAGAAGATCCTGAAACAACATATATCAAGTTCTGAAAGAAAATGGATGCCAGCCAAGAATCTTTTATACAGAAAATCAAGCTTTAGATTTGATGATAAAATAAAAACATTCCATGATAAACGAAAGTTAGAAAAATTTACAGCTAGAAAACCTGCACTACAGAATATCGTTGGCAAAGAATTCCATGAAGAAGAAATGAAAAACAACAATGAAAATCAGAAGAGGGAGGTATTACACTAAAGGAAAAACTAATCAAAGGAGAAACCAAGTCAAGTTAAATAACAAAAATGGCTGGGAATACTAATCATGTCTCAATAATAACCCTGTCTGTTAATGGCCTAAACTCACCAATCAAAAGACATAGGCTAGCTGTTTGGATTAAAAGAAGAAAGAAGAAAGAAGAAGAAGAAAGAAGAAAGAAGGAGAAGAAGAAGAAGGAGAAGGAGAAGGAGAAGGAGAAGGAGAAGGAGAAGGAGAAGGAGAAGGAGAAGGAGAAGGAGAAGGAGAAGGAGAAGGAGAAGAAGAAAAGAAGAAGACCCAACAATCTGATGCCTCCAAGAGACTCATCTCATAGGAAAAGACCTCAACAGACTAAAGGTGAAGGGTTGGGAAAAATCATACCACTCACATGGACTGCGGAAACAAGCAGCAGTTTCCATCCTTGTGTTAAATAGACTTTATGCTAAAGTTAATCAAAAGGGATAAAGGGGATAATTTCATACTGCTCAAGGGAACATATACCAACAAGACAGAACAATTATAAAAACATATGCCCCAAACAATGAAGCATCTATGTTCATCAAACAAACTCTTCTCAAATTCAAGGGTCAATTTGACCACAACACAATAATTCTGGGTGACTTTGACATACCTCTTTCACCATTTTATAGATCTTCCAAACAAAAGCTGAACAAAGAAACTATAGAACTCAATAATACAATAAATAACTTATACTTAACTGACATAATTAGAATATTTCATCCTTCAATGAGCTAATACACTTTTTTCTTAGCAGCACATGGATCCTTGTTTAAAAAAGACCATATATTATACCACAAAGCAACTATTAGCAAATTGAAGAAAGTAGAGATACTACCCTTCATCTATCAGATCATAATGGAATGAAATTAGAAATGAATGATAAAACAAGAAATAAAAGCTACTGTAACACCTGGAGACTAAATCATATGCTATTGAATGAACAATGGGTTGCAAAAGACATCAAGGAAGGGATTAAATAATTCTTACAGGTAAATGAGAACACTGATACAACATATTGAAATCTCTGGGACACTATGAAGGTAGTACTAAGAGGAAAGTTCATTGCATGGAGTTCATTCCTTAAAAGAAGAAAAAGTCAACAAATAAATGACATAACATTACATCTCAAAGCCCTAGAAAAGGAAGAACAAATCAACACCAAAGGAATAGAAGACAGGAAATAATTAAAATCAGAGCTGAAATCAATGAAATTTAAACAAAAGAAATAATTGAAAAAATTGACAAAACAAAAAGTTGGTTCTAAACTGTGGAACCAACCTAAATGCCCTTAAGTAGATGAATGGATAAAGAAGATGTGGTATATATATACACAATGGAATATTGCTCAGCAATAAAAGAGAATAAAATCATGGCATCTGCAGGTAAATGGATGGAGTTGGAGAATATAATGCTAAATGAAGTTAGCCAATCCCCCCCAAAAAAAACAAATGCTGAATGTTTCCTCTGATATAAGGAAGCTGATTCTTAGTGGTGTTGGGAGGGGGAGCATGGAAGGATTAGATGAACTCTAAATAGGGCAAAGGAGTGGGATGGGAAGGGAGGGAGCATGGGGGTAAAAAAAAAATGGTGGAATGAGATGGACATTATTACCCTAAGTACATGTATGAAGACACAAGTCGTGTGAATATACTTTATATATAACCAGAGATATGAAAAAGTGTGCTCTATATGTGTAATATGAATTGTAATGTATTCATGTGTCATATGTAACAAATTCGAGTAAAACAATAAAAAAAATTTAGAAACACAATGAACATCATGATCCCATAGGTACAACTTAAGATGATAAAAATAGAGGATAAAATAAAAGGGAGACAATAAATCAAAATAATACCACTGTAGAACCCATGAATAAATTACAAAACAAACTTGAAACATAAAAGGCAATCTGAAAGTGGAATTACTAACATGGTTCAAAAGCTTAAAATAATTAGGGCTAATATAAAGGGTTAAGACAGACAAAGGAAAAAAAGATGATAAAGACGTAAGAAATGATTGATCTCACTCTTCCTAACAAAAGAAATAAACAAACTGAAAACTTAATTTATAGTAACAAAATTTTAATTTAAATCATACAAATTTTAAAATAGTGGAAGACAGGACTGAAAATAGGAAGGACATCTGATGATCCAATAAAAACATGCATAGTGTAACTAAGGTACCATTTGAGTCTTAAATTATTAAAATTCAATAATAACTAATTCTTCAGATATATAAACATAAAAAGTTTTTCCTTCTTGCAATAGATAAATTAAAGTAGATAGTAGAAGCAATATCTACATGGCTCTAATGGAAAGTGTAACCCAACATATTTACAATAGCCAAATTATTTTTGTATATCAAAGTATAGATATTCTCAAATGTGCAGGAATTCAGAAAAGTTTTTATTTGAGGCTTTCTAAAAAAAATAATAAAATCCAGATAAATTAAACAAACAAACAGAAAAAGACCTTGGATGAAGAAACTATGATCCAAGATTGTTTATCGGCACCTATCCATTCATAAAATTAAGACCAAACACTAAGGTGTGTAAGAGAATCTCAATTACAAATCCCAGAATATGAGAATTAAAACCAAAGAGGGAAAAATCAAAGGTTAGGGAAGAAGAGATTTTATAATCCAGTCAATAATGACTATAAAATATTAGTAAAATAATGCTCTCTATTAATATTTATTTTAAAATTAGGGTGGTTTTCAAAAAGCTATTACCTTTTGATACAGAAATATATATACTTGAATTTCACCAGCATCTGAAATTTTACATTAGTACCTTTTTCTCCTATTAAATTGTAGAAATATTAGAATATTTTAAAGCTAAATTTTAAATTAAAATTAACATTAAAAATAATGTGGGTTGGGGAGGTGACTTAGTGATAGAGCACTTGCCAAGAATGAACAAGGCCCTGGGTTTGGTCCTAGTAATAATGATGACAACAATAATATTAATAATAGTAATAAGTATCCTATTCTATTCTTCTAAAAATACTTACATAAAGAGAACTATCTGGGCACAGTTTCAACTGATTATTTTGATTTTATTTAGGTGAAAATATATCTGGGTTGTCTTCATAGTCATTGTTTTTTCACTCGAATTCTAACAAGTGAGCATTATTTTTATGTTAGGAGAAAAGTTATTACATTCATTAAGTTGCTTAACATTCAGATAAAAATATTTAGAGGCAAAACTATAAAATTGAAGAATATTTACCTAGCTCAGTTATGGCCTAGAAGATTCATATTTATGACTTTAACTACTTCTTTAAGAATTTTGTTAAGAATTCAGCAACATATTAATAGAGAAATCAAAAAGCTTCCTGCCCTTACTTAGTTGTAATTGGTATTATAATTGGCTCATTCCGTATTTTTTATCAAATAATCATATTTTAATTTCATTGCAATGTGAACACTGATAAAGTTCTTTGACCACATGTTTAATCCTCCTGTGACCAAGATCCAGTGACATTTGTCTTAGAAACTTCACACTTTATTAAATGACCATGAGTAATTCTATTATTTAAGTAAATATTCCTAGGAAGTTTCATTTAAAAAAAATGATGTTGACTTAGGAAACCTGTATGATTTAAAAAAAAAATTGGGCTATATAACTATGTCTTGGATTTTCCACATTCCACATGAAGGACCAGTCTTAAACTCTGGAGGTTGCCGGTGAGCGTTAAAAATTTCCTGTTAGTTGAGGAAGCCCTTTGGAGGTCAGTTTAAAGTTGTTTGTTTTGCATTGATAGAAGGCACATTTTTCTTACTTAACACATTTAAATTTGTGGTTACAGTGATGCAATATACCCATAGGTCATAAGCCTGTGAAAACTGGACTCCTGAAATGTTCATCATTCAGCCAAAATTCAAAGCAGCCATCCCTTTCAAATGGGGCTAATTCAACCTGGTGAGGAGGATAATATGTTGGTTTAATCAGAGCTCAACACCAACTATTGCATTTTCTTTCTAGATAGTCTCTGATCAACTTCTTCACTTCTTTCAAGCCCTTGCTCAAATGTCAATCTCTCTATGAGACCTTTACTCATTATCTTATTTAAATTTTCAAACCTATTACCCTGCTATGCTGGTTCTTTTTTTCCCCAATACTTTTTACCATGTAGCATGCCACTAATAAATTAACCTTTCTATTGTGTTTACTCTTATTTTATATCTCTATTGCTATGAGGGAGGTTGGAGGAACCAACCAGTGACTATACGAAGATATTTTTTTTTCAGTTTTGTTTTCCTAATGTGGCTTAGAAAAGTTTCTGGCACACAGTGGGCCCCAGTGGGCTCCACCAAATGCCTAACTTTTAACAAATTCATTACTATTATGTTCAGTGTCTCAACTCTACTGCAAGGTAGTAGTCAGAAGTTAGACTGCCAGGGATTAGGTTCTGGATCTACTACATATTAACTGCTTCAGTCGGGCTACATAAATAAAGTCTGTGCTTCAATTCTGTCACCTGTGAATGTTTGTAATGATATTACCTATGGTGTGGTCTAGAGTGGCACGGCAGCATGAATAATAATCAACATATTAGGTGCTCAGTAAATATTCATGCTCCTTCCTTAAGTTGTCAATGTATTTTTCAAGCCTCTTATTTTAAAAACAAAACTTACCCTGCATTTGCTAGGCATTATTTCATCTTCTGTCCTTCAGAGACAACTTTTTGAGAGTTATTGTGAACTTCTCAATTCCCATTTCTTCTTGGCTTGATGCAGACTGACTTTGTCTCCAACGTCATTCTTCTCTAACTGCTCTTTAAAAAGTTACCAATTATTCATCCAATAATTGCCAAATGCAGTGGTCATTTTTAAGTCCTGGATCTTGTTGTTATATTTAACACTTTTAGCTATATCAGTCTTCTTGTGATTCTTTCCTTCCTTAATTTTGTTACACTCTCCTTGCCTTGACAGATTCTCTTGCTCTGTCCCTAATTTTCCAATCATATAAATAGTGATCTTTCCAGGCCTTAGAATTCTGTTCTTACTTTCTTTATTTTACATACTCTCACAGTCTAATACTTGCAGTCATATACTAATGACTTGTAAATTGGTGTTTTGAATTGAATATATTGCCTGATTTTTAGATGTCTGTGCTTAAAAATTACCTGGACATTTTTGGGGTATCTCAGAGGTGTATCAAACTTAGTATTATTAAGAGTGAATTTATCATCTCTTTTTACTTCCTCAGACCTGCTCCTTGTCATGTATTAATTTAACACCAAACCAATCCCCAATTACTACCAATTTTATCTCTTAAATATTTCTCAAATATAGCCCACATCTCCACTGTTAAGCCTTCCAATCTCCATTATTTTATAATAACCATATCTGTCTCATTGTGTGAACTTGGATCTTCACCCTCCTTTTCAACAGATTCCTAAAATATACACTTGTTTCTACTTAAACCTCTTAAACATTCCACCTAAAAGTGCAGACAAAGGTCCGTGCACATTTGTATGATATTGAAGGCTCATGACAAATTCACTCTCAAATCTGTTCAAAATCATTCTGAACTACTTCTAGGTACCAGGTCACAGCACTCTATTTTAATAATGTGTCTTGCTATACATGCTGTTCTCTTTTCTTCCAAGGCTCTTCCCTAACTCCTATGTCAAGGTTCATATTTAGAATTAGGAAGGCTTTTAGAACTGATGCTAACATGTGCTTTCTTTAGGTGTGCTTTGGCCTCAGGAACACACCATAATACACTTCATTAACTTATTCATTCAAAGAAACATTTTTGAGTGCCCACTAGGTCTAGGAAAATGTGCTACTTTGGAAAGAGGCAAAAATCTCTTCCACTTAAAGCATGCTCTTTAGGAAGAGAAGAGAGACATTAATAAGTCATACATAAATGATTAGTGTATGATAACCATGATAAATGCTATATAGAATTAAAAGTTGTCATCAGGGCCTATAACAAGACAAAGGTAGCCAAGTCTAGAAGGTCAAAGAGTGCTTCTTCATGAAGTTGATATTTGAATTATAAAATGAGGGAGACATATATTGTATTAATTTTTTGAAGTAGAACATGTGTGAAAGCCCTGAGGTGGGAAGAGAATGATGCTTTTAAGACATAGAAGGCGGCCACTGAGGATGGAGAGCAGAGAAAAGCATTCAGCATATTATATTGAAATTGTTTCTGTACAGATAGATTATGAACTTTTGAGAGCAGAGCTAGTGTGATTGATTACTCATGTATTGTAATACTTGAATCGTAAGCAACAGAAATCAAATCTGGCCAATTTAAATAAGTGGTTCAAATTGGAAACATATAAGAAAATCATAGACTTTGAAGTAGATTTTGTGATCAAAAGATAAATTGCAGTCTCTCCAAACATATCCCCAAAGAAATAGTATAATTTCTCAGAAGTTATCAGGTTTTTGTTGGAAAAGAAAATGAAATGCCAGGCCACCAAAATCAAGGAATGTGAGCATCACTTGCCACGGTTGTTGTTACACATCAGGAATATAATGAAAGTTAATTGGGTTAAACTGTAGTCCTCAGACATCTTTAAAGTACTATTTTTTTTTAAATATTTTTAGTTGTAGTTGGACACAATACCTTATTTTATTTATTCTTTTTTTTTTTAATGTGGTGCTGAGGATCAAACCCAGCGCCCCGCACGTGCCAGGTGAGTGCTCTACCGCAGAGCCCCAGCCCCAGCCCATGAAGTACTAATTCTTACACTATCTTGTGATTTATTTATTTTAGAGGGAGGGTGGTTCTGGCTTTTCTTGAGAGAAAGGACTGTATCTGATTTTGCTTTGTATTCTCAGCACCTATTCCAATGCTTGACACCTAGATTTTGGTCAATACATATTACATGAGGTAACGAGAAGTGACTATGTGCCCATGTCCACATCTGGTAAACAGCTCAGTAACCTGGCTGTCCACCTGCTCTTCATTTTTTCCAGCATGCTGCTTCCTCCCATCCTCAGCAATGAGCAGGGTGCCAATTTGCAAAGTTTATGGCATGAATGGATCAATGAGTGATGACATGGTTGTTATTATACAAAGTTGGATTTTAAGTTCAAAGGCCTAAGTAAAATACATTTCCACAATATTTCATCAGCTCCTAATAACTATTAAACTTGTTCTTATTTTTCAAAGAATAAGCTTCTAACTAGTCAAATAAATGACTAAAAAAAAATTGCCACTAGGGATTATTTATATTTTTACGTATTTTTTTTTTCTGCATAGATATTGCCTCTTGGCATTTTGCTGACAATTATAGGTACCTAAAGCAGAGGAAAACCTTAATTTGTTTTTGACTAGTCCAGAATGATGTGACTATAGAGAACCATGCCATATTCACTTATTTTATTGTTCTTTTAGGCACTGTTTTAGTGTGTTGTTTGCTTAGTCACACACAAGAATTGTGACTAAGAGGTGCATGGAAAAACAGACTCTCCAAAACAAGACCTTTCAAGAAACAGAGTTAGGAGAGGGAACTACAAATTCAACTTAAATCGGCTTTGGAGTTTTTTGGTAGTATTAGAACTCCTTCCTTCTTTTATCATCTGTAACTCTCTCTAGTCAGTTTCTTCTTCCTGAATTTTACCATTCACTGTTTTATTTGCCTCTTTGATGCCAATAAATTGAGGCTAACGGTGACTAGGCAATAGTGTTAGGCAATAGTTAAAAAGATTAAATAGAATAATCTGTGTTAAAATACTTAGAATAGTCCTGATATAAAACAAGTACCTATTAAGTAGTAGTTGTGGATTATTGCTATTATTATCTCCTCATTTCCATATGCATACTTAAAGTCCATAAACATTTTGTACATGAAATTACTACACATTTCTATTTTGTCCTTCTCTTATATCAGCATGTTTTAATAGAAATAAAGCATTATGCATTTAGTTTTCAGAAACAACACAAAGATGAAAGAAGTATCAACACAAGAATTTCAAAGAGCTAGGGGTTTGTGAGAATTATATTAGAGAAGTTAAATACCAGAACAAATTGAGGCTTGAAAATAAAATACCATCAAACAGCCAGGCGCGGTGGTGCATGCCTATAATCCCAGTGGCTCAGGAGGTTGAGGCAGGAAGATCCAGAGTTCAAAGTCAACCTCAGAAAAAGTGAGGTGCTAAGCAACTCAGTGAGACACTGTCTCTAATAAAATACAAAATATGTGCTGGGAATGTGGCTCAGTGGTGAGTGCCTCTGAGTTCAACCTCTGGCACCACCTCCCCCCCAAAATACCACAAAACATACACATAGCTTTTAAATCTATTAGAAGCAAGAAGAAGAATATACCCAGTTGCTTTTGATGCTATAATCTTAGCTTAAAAACAAACAAAACCCCCATAAAGACAGGGGACTTCAATTTATAAATTTCTTTCATTATTTTTTTCTACAAGATTTTTTTTTTTCCTCCAGGTGAGTATGTACTATGGCATTATTAAGAAATTTGAAGCTCAGTTCAGTAATAAAATAAGAGAGCTTTTTCCTGCTGTAGGTTCAGGTTTCCAGACTCAGAAAAAAATATATCACAAAAGAACAAAAGAACAGCAATTATGATGAAAAAGCTATTGATGTCAGCATTTAAATATACAAGTAAAAAGTGAGCTGCAAGAAGGATATAGGTAATCCTGATGTTTATGGCCAAGAAAAACATTGAATATAGAAATTGTCAACTGCTCCTGACATGGTTGATCATGCCTGTCATCTTAGCAGCTCAGGAGGCTGAGGCAGGAGGATTGTGAGTTCAAAACCAGCCTCAGCAATTTAGCAAAGCCCTAAAGCAACTTAGTGAGACCCTGTTTCTAAATAAAATATTAAAAAGGGCTAGGGATATGTCTCAGTTTTAAGAACCCCTGAGTTTGTTTTAGTCAGTTTTTTCACTGCTGGGCCTAAAAGAACTCAACCAGAACAACTGAAGAGGAAGAAAGGCTTGTTTAGGAATCACAGTTTTAGAAGTCTTAGTTCATGGAAGGCTGGCTCCATTCCTTGAAGCAGCTCACCTGGTGATCAGGAAGCAGAGCAGAGAGACTGCACTCTCCAGATACAAAATGTATACCCTAAAGCCACGCCCTCAATTCCCACCTCCTCCTGCTACCCCCTACCACTTCAGTTGCCACTCAGTTAATCCCTATAAGGGGATTAATTCACTGATGGGGTTAAGACTCTCACAATCCAATCATTTATTCTGCAAACCTTCTTGCATTGTCTCACACATGAGCTTTTAGGGAACACCTCACATCCAAACCATAACAGGGTTCTGTTATCATTATCAAGGTCAATTTTGAAGCAAAATTTATTACATATATCTGTGATCTAAAATGTTGATTCTAAGACATGAGTAGGTTCATTAAAAACTAATCATTTTCTCACAACTTTGTTTCTACTCTTTTATTAGAGTATTAATTAATTGATCAAGATACTGCTAAAACCATTTGCATATCAGTAAAGTATTTGGCAAATATTACCTGATATCTATATATTTGAATTGGAAAATAATCTTGAATTATAATACATTCAAGTAATTCATGAGTCTTTGTTGTTGTTTTTCCATAGAAGGGAATGAACCCAGGAGTGTTCTATCATTGAGCTAAAAACTCCTAGCTCTTTTAATTTTTTTTATTTTGAGATAGGGTCTCTCTAAGTTGTCCAGGCTAGACTTGACCTTTTGATTCTCCTGCCTTAGCTTCCCAAAGTACTGGTATTACAGGCAGGTGCCACCATGCCGTCTCAATTCATAAGTTTTGAATTAGCCATTCCTAAGGATCAGTGGATAATGGATCTGTATTAAGTGATCTTAGTGGCTTGCTCTTCTGTCTTGGTATTTGCCTCTTCCCTAGATTTTAAAAATATTTTATATGAATAGCTCCAAGTGAAATTCTGTTAATGTCATGAAGCTGGAAAGATGTGTGTAGGCATTGAGTGGCAGAATCAGTTATCCCAAAAAGCTGTTTAGATAGAGAAACACTTCAAGATTAAGTATACCAGGGAAAAATGTAAGATGTTATAGTTAACAATATATGGTTGAATTTCACAAAAAAAGGAAGCAAAGGAATTTGGGTGAATCAGATCCATGGATTTGGATAAGCAATAGGTTGTGTGAGCCTAATGTGTTTGGCATCTGATATAGTTATGCCAATAAACTGTCATCTGGAATGTGGTTCTTGGTTCTAAGAATCAGCTTTGAAAGGTTGTCAAATGACAGCCATAACAAGATGTGGGAAAAAGCTCCAAGAAGCAGATTTTATCACTAAACAGAAAATAATTTTCTAATGGTTACATTTCAGAGGAGTACTGGGGATTGAACCCAGGGGTACTTTACTACTGAGCTACATTCCTAGTCCCTCCCCCAACCTTTTTAAAAAATTTTAAAAATTTTTTTAAACAGAGTCTCACCAAGTTGCTAGGGTATTGCTAAGTTGCTGAGTCTGGCCTCAAACTATAATCCTCCAGCCTTAGCCTCACTTGCTGGGATTACAGATGTGCCATTGTGCCTGGCTGCAGTGGTTAAGATTTGACAATATATTGTCTACAAAGTCACTTCTCTTTTTTGTAACTATTTAAACTGATATTGAAGATCTGTTTGTTAAGACACACAAAAAGGATTCTTGCTTTGAGTAGTAATGCAGGGTAGATTTTTTTTTAAGTTCTTCCACACAATTCCAAGTTCATATATTCTTTGTTTATAATATTGAAAAATTTACTTCTCTAACAAGTATTAATATCCTTTTGTGTTACTCCTATTAAGAAGAATCAATGTTTACACTAGGAGTAGAAATAAGAATTAGTTACTAGCCTGCCTCAAATTCCTTTCTTGGCATCTTAGATGATTTCACTGTCATTTTGATTGAAAGAGTTCTTGAGGTGATCTGCAAAAGATGATTCTCAGACAAGCTTGCTGTCAGACTTCTCATGTTGCCTATTTTAACTCTTCCAATTTTATAGGGGTTTTTGTCCTATTTTGAAATATTTATAGCACATGTCCAGTATTTAAATTGAGATAAAGTGACACAGTAAAGATTTACAAAAAGTAATAGTTACATTTTATCTAATGTTCTCTAAAATTTCTAAAATTAGAATGTCAACTATCATTGTTAGATAGAACTTTCTACAAAGCTTTTCTTTTATTAAAAATCGTCCCAAACATAGCCATTTGGGTATATAAATTGTATCAGTCTTAGAAAATGTAATAGATGAAGTTTTAAAGAAGAGAAGAAAAAAGTCATCATAAATAAACCACACTGGTCATGTAACTTATTTTCTTTCATATGTTTTTATGGCTGTCTTTCTTCCTGTCAGGCAATAAATTGTCTTAGTATTTGCTCTCTCCTCCAGACTGATAACAACTGGCTGGATTTCTTATGTCTTGGGCAGTTTCTTAGTGCTTGTATAATTTATGATGTATTTGTCTGTATCCCTTTGATATAATGTGTGGTTATTGCATGTGTGACTATATCCTATTTTTCTCATTACTGTGTGAACTTCTAATAGTTGGAGTTAGTGACACTTCTCCATTTTCTATATGTGAGAACTTCCTCCACTTACCTGTCAGCATACACTGTATTTAGCACCACATTTCACTCATGTTCAGCTGTGATAATTGTACTATGTACCTGTATTCACTGAAAAGGATTTGCTGAACTAGAATAAAAAGTATGACTCTTTTTCCTGAAAATGTGATGAAATGTCAGTGAAAAATCAGGAGTGAATATGTTTTGATATTTGTTCCATTAAATTTTAGCATACACTGCTCCATGTCACAAATCAAATGTGACATATTAGTGACTTGGTTTGGATTCTCTAGGATGCACAGCCTGAGAAAATGATCTGGATAGAAGTTTATCTAGGATATAATTGTAGAAAACAAGAACTGAGTAAGTCAGTGAAGAAAGAAAGGATTCTTTATCAAGGCCACGGCTGTGGAATGATGGTTTAATTATGTCTAGACATCAGAGAAACACAGAATGTCTTGCTAGATCTGCCCACCTGAAGAACAAGAGGCTGAAGACCTCATCTACTGGCTTCAGTCCTCCACTAGTTGAAAATTGTCCTTAGGAGCATTAACTCCACCTGTGGTTAGTTCTCCTAGAGCCAGAGAATGCCCTAGAAAGAGCAGGTGGCATGAAGATGAAGTTGGCTGCAGAGAAAAAGAGCACGTAGTCTTCTGCTACAGTAATGGAATTATAATGTCCTGTGCTTTGATCTGAAATGTTGTGGTCAGTTCTCACCAACTACTAAGAGAGAACAACATCAAATGTTCAAACTATCAGGATACATGATATGGAAACCAAGTCACATGAAAAAGGTACTGAGGAAGCTGAAGCTATTAGCTTAGGAGTGGGAGGGAGAATAGACAGGTTCAGTCAGCTGCAGGTGAATCAGAGCTTTCCTGGGACTGCTTCCTGTAGTTGAGTGAAATCCGGGTAGGCTGACTGGATGTGATGTAGGATCTTGGAAGCTCTGGGTACAACACATACTTTTAAAACTTAAACAAGAATATTCATTTAAAAATTTTCTCCTCAATTTTAAAAGTATGTTTGTAACTCCAAACAATGAACCACCAGAGAAGGAGAAAAGAGAATGTTTAAAGATAATAGCCAAATATTAGAAAAGCAAAAGAATATACAACTCAGCAATTTTTCCCTTTGGTATTTGTAGAGTTATATTTAGATGAATGCAAAATGCATTTGGTCAACCACTTTATAGTCAGATTCAAAAGTGTGTGGAAGTAAATTTGAGCCATCTGTTCCCAAATTATTTTCTTAAACCGCTAACATTTTACTTTATAAGAACTGATTTCCAAGGAGTCTTATGATACCTCTAAACTCCTCTGCCAAACCTACTCCAAATATCTGAAATATGGCTATTCTGTACTGAACTTCCTCAAATATATTGCTTTTCAGAAATTAAACAAGAAAATAAGCAAAAGAATATCTGTTACAGTGCTATTCATGTTGTAATTGAACATAGAAAATAGAGAAAGATCTACATAGTAACTATTCTTGAATAGATTCCCAGATTAGCTAAATAATGAGCTAAATAATCTACCTAGAGAGCAAGCTATGTGTAAGCAGTTTACATATGTGCCACTTGTTTAAACATAGAGTGATTGACCCAGGATGAATTCATGCCTACTCTGAAGAGTGACTTGAGTCACATAGGTTCACATTAAGTTCCCCACTTATCCCTGGACTACCTCCTGTCTACTCCCAGGAAGGTCTTCTGCAGACTATTGCTTTTGTTGCTCCTGACCAGGATTGCTAGCAAGGCTGCTTCTCCTAGCCCCTAATGTGCAGCTGCACTTTCATGCCTGGGAGTGACTATATCTGGACTTTGCCCACTTGGATAATTAATAATTAGCTCAAAATCAACAATTCCATGAGTACTCAAAATCTGAACCAAACACTAGATATGATCTGTGTCTTTGGTCACAGGTTCCCCCACCCCTGCCCATATCTAGCCAGTATCCAGGTCCAGTCCTTTCTTTCTTCTTACACATCTCTCTAACTTGGTTCAAACCATCATCATCCGTCATATAAATGCAATCCTTTCCTAATGGACCCATCTACGTCTATGATGGGTTTTTCCAATCCATCCTCCTCATCACTGCCAGGATGGTCCTTCTGAGAGAAATCTGATCATGCTTCTTACTGCTTAAAACCCTTCAGTGGTTTCCCATCACTTTAGAATAAAGCCCACATTTCTGAATATAGTTTCAAAGCCCTAAATTACCCAGTTTTTAAAAAGTCTTTAATTTTTTCTTTCTAAATTCACCCCCTTGGCATTCTATAGTCCAAATATTTGAGTTTATTCCAATTGCTAAAATATTGTCAAATTTCTCACACTCCAGAGACATTCCCACAAGCTATTTCTTCTGATTAAAATCTATTTTCTTCCCTGTCTTATCCCACATAACTTTCTTGTCCATCAACCTCCTCACTTCACACATCTTTTCTAGTTGCCTCCACAGCAATTTCATAGATTTCTCTTCCCCAAGAAATCTGTCTGTCCCTGCCAAGGATGTTAGATGTCCTTGACATGGATGCTTCTTCCACATTCTGTGCTTCCTCTGTTACACCCCGACAGTCACACTGTAGGTACTTGCTTTCTTAGCTGTCCGTCTCTTTTAATACAGTTTTAGCTGTATTAATACAGTTTAAACTTCTAGGAGAATTGGACTCCAGTTCATAGTGCCCAGCATGTAGTATGTGTGCAATAAACTATTGTTAAAATAGTGGGCAAAATTTCAATACATGATAACACCCTTACATACAAAATTAAGACTACCACAGGTATTAACTTAAAAATGGCATTTATAGGGATCACCATTCATAAGGAAACATGTTTTAGTTTTAAGACTTATACAGATAAAAGGCTATTTTCCTTCTCTGTCTCTACACATACACATACAACATTATGTATCATAATAAATATATTTTATGTATCATATTACATGTAATGTCACATTATATAATGTAATATTTTGCTTTATATATAATATTTTATATATATATATATATATATATATATATATATATATATATATATATAAAATTCTCTCATTTCTATTTGAATTGAGTGCCACACATATTGAACTGATATTACAACACTTTGTCCTCTAATAGTTCTTCCATGTAACTGCTATACATAATCATTATTTTTTAGAACACACAGTACAATCTTCAAGAAAATTACATTGGAGACAAGAAAATTGAGAACCTGATTAATGGTTAAGATTTTTAGGATAGATAAAAATACCAAAAGTTAGAATCTAAACCCAATTGCACAGATATTTAAACTTTTAATCTTAAAAAGTCAATGAATAGGCCTGGGGTTGTGGTTCAGTGGTACAGTGATTGCCTAGCATGCTTGAGGCACTGGTTTCAATCCCCAATATCACATAAAAAAAAACTATATCAACAAAATAAAGATATTGTGTCCATCTACTAAAAATATTTTTTTAAAAATTCAATGAATAGAGTATCAGTTTTTTGAGGCATGTTACTTATAATGTCAAATGAATATTTATTACAGATAACCAGGTGACAAAAACTAACTCTTTCTGTTTTGTCCAAGTCTAAAAAAGATCATGCAAAGTGACATAGAATTTTGAGCATACAGTACAGGTCCAGTGATCTTTCTTCTGGTTAGTAATGGAAACATCTGCCATCTATGATAACATGCTTTCAGTTGATAAATCTATTAAATATTAACACCTTGTTTATGGGTACCTGAATGTATTTATTGTGTAGAGTGATATTATATAATTTTTAGGAATATATCTTCCATCTATAACCAAAAAATGGGCATTTGTGGCTTGTTATAGAGAATTCTAGTTAAAAGGATAGTGTCATTGTGTTTCATGTGAGTTTACTATCGTTTACTTGTAATACTCAGGTAAAAAAAAAATCTTTTTTTTTTTTTTGAAATTCACAGTGGTCCTGTTAACATAGGCCAAAATGCAAAGACATCTGGATAAAAAATGTTTATCAATGGGAGATATCAAATAGCACAATTAAGAAATAATAATATGATTTAAGCGATTCTTTGACAGTTTGATCAAGGTAGAGAAGCTCCAAAATTTATAAGACTTCATAAGAATACAATGAACCCCATTTTACATTTTATTATATATATTGAGGGTATGTGGCATGATGTTTTGATATCCTTATCTTTATATACATAAACATAGTAAAACAATTACTATAGTCAAGCTAATTAGTGTACTCTCTCATGTAATTTCATTCCCTCTTCCTTTCTTTTTTCTCTTTCATCATTTTTCATTCTTCCACCTACCTACCTTGCTCCCTCCTTCCTTCCTTCCTTTCTTGTTTATAGTGTTGTAGTCTCTTTTTCCCTGCTCTGACTAAAGGACATGGCCAGAACAACTGTAAAGGAGGAAAAGCTTATTTGAGGTTCACAGTTTCAGAGGTCTCAGTCCATAGATGGCCAGCTCCATTCCTTAGGGCTTCTGGTCAGGCTGAACATCATGGCTGAAGAGTGTGGCAGAGGGAAGCTGCTACATGATTATCAGGGAGTAGAGACAGGTCTCCACTTTCTAGGTACAAAGTATATACCTGAAAGCCACGCCCCAATTCCCCACCCCCTCCAGCCACACCCTACTGCTTCAGTTACCACTCAGTTAATTCCAATGTGAGGATTAATTTACTGACTGGGTTAAGACTCGCCCAACCCAATCATTTCTCCTCTGAACCTTGTCTCCCCTGTGAGATTTTGTGGTATACCTCACATCCAAACCATAGCAATAAGGGTAGCAAAAATCTAGTCCCTTGGCAAATGACCAGTATACAGTACAATATTATTAACCCTATTCCTCATGTAGCACATTAATTCTTCAGATTTATTCATTCCACATAACTGCAACTTTGTACTCTTTACCTATCTCTTCCCATTTCCTCCACTCTGCCCCTAATAACCACCCTGTGCAACCTAATTTTAAAATTATCTTGGCCTCACAGTTTTTAATGTATGAATTTTGACCCCCATATTAGTCATCAAAACATTAAATAGCAATTCAAATAATAAACATATACATCATAATTCTAAGTTGGGTGTTCACTACATGTAATTAATTTTGGATATATAAAAATATTTTTGGAGTGAACTTTTGTATATCATTATCTTCTCTAGAAATGAAAACCTATTACATATGTTCTGGCTGACTGATGCAAGTCACAAGGCAGCTTTAATAAGTCACCAACAGTATTAGCAACCAGTGTGAAGAAGGAAGTATAGCGCTTCTATAAAGGGAAAGAGAACTAAATATTCCAGATATTGGTAATTAGCTAATGCTCTTCTAGATCTAGTGCCTCTCAGCTTCATCTCTAAAGCGATTTCCTATTGTTATCATCCAAATTGTTAACCTTTGAATAATTTCTGCATGCTCACCTCAATCATCTCCCTTCCTTTTTTTATACCTTTACTTTATTTTTATGTGGTGCTGAGGATAAAACCCAGTGCCTCACATGTGCAAGGCAAGTGCTCTGCCACTCAGCCACAATCCCAGACTCATGTCCCTTCCTTTTACTTACAGGGAAACTAGTCATAGGACTTCATTTTGGAACTCTGCTAAGAATTTTGTGATGGGCTGGGGATGTGGCTCAAGCGGTAGCGTGCTCGCCTGGCATGCGTGCGGCCCGGGTTCGATCCTCAGCACCACATACAAACAGAGATGTTGTGTCTACCAAAAACTAAAAAATAAATGTTAAAATTCTCTCTCTCTCTCTTTAAAAAAATAAATAATAGTGGTATTTTCTAAAAAATAAAAAAAAAGAATTTTGTGATATTTAAGGTAATATAAAACAAAATTTTAATATTATAAAATGACTAAAACTAAATCATCAAAATCTCACCTGTTTAAAGGAAACTATAGATCAAAATGACATAAAATGCACTATTGCGAAGGTGTTAAGGGCTTATTAAATAATTACTTTTCATTTTCCAACATTGCCTGATAAATATTTTAAAATTTATCCATAAAACTAATGTAAAAACTATGTTTTATAATCAGTTCTCTAGGTAGTTCTCTGAGAAGGACACAGATTAAAAAAAACAAACAAACCTGAATTACTGTAATATGCAGGCTGTTTGAACTGATGTCATCCCCACGAAGAGAAAACCCATTTACTAAGCAAATCGACTTATTTTCCTGGATAAAATGTGGCAAATTCCAACTCAAAGTAGGCAGAAAACATTTCCCAGTGATTGAAAATTGAAACCAGTAAGATGATGCAACAGCTTTTTGGCCTTCATCTAAAATGGCTATGTGGTAGGGTAAGATATATTTTATAAGAGAAACTAAGTTCATAAAAATTGAGAATGCTAATGAAAAACAGACTTGAGGTTTCAAAGGATCTGCTTTTTCTGCTCTTTTACTATGCTTGGAAGTGGCAGCAGAAATTATGAAATATGAGCAGAAAAGTAGTTTGGAGGGCTAGGGCTATAACTCCATGGTGGTGCTTCCTTAGTAAACCAACATATCCATCTTGGTTTTCTTTATCATTTCATTCATTATTCCTTCCTTGCACCCAGCTTTCAGGGTCTTCCCCTAAAATAAGCCATTGTGGGAGGAGGCTCTGAGAGATAAAAATATATTAAATGATATGATTGTGTTTCTACTTTCATCAATTAAAAATGGAAAGCTATAAATAATATTGAAAGAAAATACAGCTGTGTGAATCTTGGCACAACAGGGTGAAGTTATTTTTACTGTTTTCTTCTTTTCCCATGTCCCCCTTCCCAGGGCATATAAAATTCGTTGCTCTGATGGTTTCAATTTGGGATTCAGTTTTGACTATATCTAAGAGCTCAGAGAAAAACACAGCTGAAACCACTGCCTGATGACTTAAGTTGAAGTCCCAACCAGACTGGCCTCCAGCAGAGCCCAGCAGGCTCTCAGCAGAATGGCTCAGGTCCAGCCCTCCTGTTGGAAAGTGGGAGAGTGGTGCATTAGGAAGAGAGGCTTCACTATAGCTGCTTTAGGAGGTTTTGCACAGCGCTATTACATTTAGCCCTGCTGTAAAGAAAAGTTGGGTATTCTAGTCATCTACCACCTTTAAGATATACATGATAAATTTCTTTGGCATGTTAAACAGACAATCTATGCTAGAATGCTAAAACCACAAGGAAATACCAAATCTAAATGCAAAAGGAAGGACTGAGCTATGCACAGTAATTTCTTTCATTTGTATTTGATTTATTCCAATTCAGTTCTGAGGGATCCTAGGTCAGCGATTACTCTTAGATTTAGTAGATTTAAAGCCCTCTGTGGAATTTTCATCTTAGACTGTCTCTTCCTTGTATTGTTTAACTGTGGATGATCTCAGAAGATAGATATGATTCAAAGATTTCTGGAAAAAGGCTCTACCTTCAAGTATGTTTGATATGAATGTAGAGAATCCACTGAAATGGGATACTTTATATTTCATTGCAGTTTTCACAGATCTGATGGTAAATTCCTTTTGAGACTGTCAAAGATAGCACCAATGTCCTCGTGATTAAACTTTTAGGGCATCTCCAAAAGATGACTATAAATTGTTTTTCTCTGTTCCTACTTTTCTATTAGAACAGAATTAAGTTTTCCCCATAAATCGTGCTAGAAAAGATTAAAAAGAAAAGCTGGTGGAAATACACAAAAGATTTAAGATAGTATCCTGTTTTGCTGACAAGGTAGATAGAGGGTTGGAATATAAAACTAAAAGATATCCTGAGCATTCTTAACAGTGCTGTGTGGAAAAAGTTACAGTCACATTTTCTTATCAGAAATATTTCAGAAATTGCCCTAATCAGACTTGAAGGGAAATTAGAGTTACAGAGTAATTATAAAATGCCTTACTGTCCACCTACCATGGAAGGTTAGCTTCCACTCCTCTATTCCACTCGCCAGATGTAGACTTTCCCCTAATTCATAAGAAAAGCATTACCTAGCTGGTTATGACATGCCACCCTTGTGGGTCAAGTAAAGATTTACGTTGATGAAGAGAAAAGATTGACTATAATATTTTAAATGACAAACTAGACGAGGAGCATGATTTGATGATTTGATCCTTCACCTTTATATTGGAAAGTTAATTTGAATATAGACTTCTGGGTTCAGGCCTTTAAATGTTATCCCATTGTCTTTTGGTTTGGATGATTTTATTGGTACCATTGTAGAAAGGATCACTGTTGTTTTATTTTAACTTTTTTAAAGGTTTTCTCTTTTGTCTTTGGCCTTCTAGAGTTTGTTATAATAAGCCTTTGTGCAAATTTTCTTTTCTCCTGTCCTTTTCTCCCTCATCCTGTTTGGGGTTTATCAGGCTTCTTGTATCAGTCATCTGATGGTTTCTTGTTTGGTTTACTTCTTAGCTATTATTTTTCTATTCTTTCCTTCCTCTATGTTTAGGACTCTAATTTATCCTTATTTCATACCTTGTGACTGTGTCTCAAATGTCTCTATTCTCAGTTTTATTTTTTCTGTTCTTTGTACTTCAGGTTGAACAATTCTACTTACCTTTGTTTTTCATGCACTAACTGAATTACATCCTCTGCTATGCCCTTAAAACAAGTCATTGCATTAAGTTTAGATCTTGTCTGTTGAAGTTCGTGAAGTTGTTTTTCTTCATAGTTTCTATTTCCTTGTTTAAATTATGTATCTTTTAGTCTATGTTCTATGTTTCTCTCTATTTTTACTAATATAGCATATTATTAATATATCCTTTGACTACTAATGTTAATATCTGAATTTCCTATGGGTCTGCCTCCATTTTCTTTAGTTATCAGTATTGTCTTTTTGTGCCTAAAATTTTTTGTTGACAATTGGACATTTATATTTAAGAAATTTTTAAAGGCCTCTAAATGTTTACATTTTGTAAAAGTGTTTAAAGGTTTATCCTTTCCGGTGCTTAGCAGATATAGTAAGGAAATGATCAGTTAATCAAGTCAGAGGAGTCCAGATTTCAGTTTTAATATGACTCACTTGACCTAAATTTTGTACCTGTTCCAGACCTTTCAATTAATGGTCTGTAGATCTTTGAATTTTTTGGAACTTATTATTTTAAGAGATTTTTATAATATTTATTCACTTCTCAAAAAATCTTAAGGTAGGGACAAATTGTATATTTGACACTCCTTAATTTTATCACTCTAGTATCAACAACTGCCACAATCTCTTCTGGGTTCTCTATTCTCCTGTTATTGCCTCTGCCTGAGGCCAAATTTGAATTGTGAACCTTTCACTCTGTAATGTCTCTGATCTCTGCAGTTTTCTTTGCTTCTGCAAGTCTTAATGCCTTTGACAATTTTGCTTTTCTAGCTCTGATAAATGTTGTCACCAACCACGCTACTCTAAACAGAATCTCAAAATTTAATCCTAAGGCAAGTTCTTATTTGTTGTTCTGTTTTTCCTGTTTGTTTTCCTGGTTCTGTGAATCAGTCTTTAACAACTATTCTCTGCCCAGGATCTGAGCAATTGTGTCCCTCAATCTTAGTAAATTGATTCCATGAAAATTGATCTGCACCAATTCTGGTCTTCAGGACTGAATTATCCCTCCAAACCCCATCCCATCTGCTGACTTTTTAAATTTGGTCTTTTGGATACAAAATTACTGCCTGTATAGCTCACTCCACACCCTGCAAGCCTCTGCTTATCTATGCATGTAGTCTGCTCCTGTGTTGGCTCAGATGCTGCCCTCACCTGGTTCTCTGATCACACTTTAGTAGTAAGTCATACAGTGACCCCACAGTCCTGCTTAATTATTTGATTCTTCCAGATGTTTGCTAAGTTAAATGCTAATCTTATCTCAGTCATATCTGTTCACTTGTCATAGTTAAACCAATCCTTAAACTTTATCAATACAGTGGCAAGTAAAGCACCTGCACCACTGAGAAGCTTCAAAAAAAATTTTTTTTAAATACAAGATTTCTTTCCAACTTTATCAGTTTTGTGTAGTTTGCTTAAATTTCCTGATGAGTGAGAACACACTAGACTACAATTTCAACCAGATTGTATTACAGCAGATAAATATTTTTTCTTGGCTGACTTTAAAAAGAGGGAGTCAAAAGCATTATCTCCTAAAGTTTCAAAGACACTTCTTATAAAGAAGGGAATACACACTGTTGTCAAACAGAACCCAAACCAAAGCAGCTAAGCTTTTCATAATCCAGCAAAACACAAAAGATGGATGTAAAAATAACATGTTCTCACCTGAACCCTTTGGATATCACTGAGGAAGTTGAGGGGGGAAAGGGGTAGCATTTCTTTTTAGCGCTTGATCAACAGTATTAGAGAGAGAGAGAGAGAGAGAGAGAGAGAGAGAGAGAGAGAGAGAGAGAGAGAGAGAGAGATGGGGAAAGGATATCTGCATGATTAAGGATTTTATTCTGCACTCATTAGTATTCTCTGTGTAAAATGTACTGATAGTGCCTCCTGAAGGAAGACAAATTTAAATGCTGACTAGTGTTTAGTCTAAAATCATATTGTTTATTCACTTGTTAGTAGTAGATTAAGGGGGATAAAAAGGAAAAGAATCCGTCTCTGATAATACTTATTATTTAGCTTGAAGATTGTAGTTAAATAAAGGCTTTTTCTGTGCAAAGTTATCCAGGAGGAAATGATAATATTCACAAGGTTCAGTCATGACTTTTCTTAAACACAAAAAATTGCTGCTACATTCGCTGCAGTATTTCCATTGATAAACACACACATACCAAAAGCAAAACAAAACAAAAAATCAAGAAATTATCACCATACTTAGTAAACTTACATGGTCTCATTTTTCAACTCAAACTTTGGTGTGAAAGCCCATGGAATTTTTATGGTTGTGCTAGATGAATTTCACTGACTTAGAAAACACTTCATGATATTTTTTTAACCATGAATTTTTCTAGCAGATAAGAATGCATTTTAATAGCAAAATAATGCATTCTCATCCCACGAAGACATTTAAACCAATGGTTTTTTATTATAAAGGTATATATGAGATGTTTTATAGTCAGTGGGGATTGATGTTTAATATTTTATAAAATCTATAAAAATTGTGATAGTACAATCAAGAATACCAAATATCTTTCTTATATTTTTGAGAAAATTGTGAAACATCAATTGTAGATTGGTGATTTTTTTTTTAGGACAAAACTATACTAGAAGTTTATATCTCTAAAAAGTAATGTATATAAGAATGCCATGTGAAAAATATCACAAAGGTTTTGCAGATATGACAAAAAACAGTGAACATATTTTGTACAAAGGGAATCATGTAACATGTGGTCTTTTGTACCTGGCCTCTTTCACTGAGCACAGTATTTACTTAGATTGATGATTTTAAATGATAAACTTTGTAGGACTTAAAAAGTATGAAATGACACTGCAGCTAATAAAAATGTTCGCAATATAAATAAAAAATTTAGCTTTTCTTTCCACTTATAGCTCTGGGTAATTTAGGAAATTCATCAAATCTCTTTCCCAGGTTTAATTTTAAAGGATAAAATGAAAATAAATGGTCAGAGAAGAGAAGTATTAATGAAAACAAATCTACAGTCTTTGCCATGGAAAGAAAGGAATACTGGAAATATCAATTTCTTTCTTCCTGTGAGAGCAGACACACTCAGCTCTCTCAGCTGAATTCAGTTTAGATAGTGCCAATGGAACAAGCTCCTTGACAAGTGGAAAAGTCATGTGATTTCTTGTCCTCACACACAGTGATGGCTCAATTCTGTCCTCTTTCAGTGAGTTCTACCTATCTGGTCATGGCTGGCCACACTACCTTGGTGGACACTCACCAAGATGACATGCATGAGATCATAGCATCTGCCTGTCCCTCTGCTACTTCAAACTGCCCTTTTGTAAATTCAAGGAAAGAAACCATCCACTGCATTTTAGGATTAGTATTTCTGTTTCATCTTCTTGGATGAAATTAACTGAAATCACAGAATACACAGTTTTTATTAACATCTTCTATTATGTTCACTAAAATAAAATAACCGTGATATGTTAACAAATGACTATAATATACTGAATTCCTTTTGGCTAATAAGAGTAGTTCTCAAATGAATGGACTGGGAAAAGGCCAAGTCTGAATTCTAAATAGCGTTTACATAGTAATATGTATCTCATTTTCAAAACTCCTCCAAAATTCAGAGTATGGAGGAAATAGAAGGTATTTTGAAACCATGAAAAACAGCCTTGTTATAAAACAAATCACTGTATTTAACAAAAATCTTTAATATGTGTGAATAACCTAAGCCACTCAAGAAAAATACTAATGACAGAAACTAACAATTTCATTTTTAGACTGGGATAAAAATTAGAACTTTGGAAACAATATCTGGAGTTTCCTCAATCTTTCACTCCATTTTGGGGTGTATAATCTATTTTATGATGAAATACATGTTCAACTAGGATGTTTATGAAAGGTAAGAAAAATTCTTTCATTTCACTTTGTACAAGTGGTCTTACTTTTATTATTTTTTTTAAAGAGAGAGAGAGAGAGAGAGAGAGAGAGAGAGAGAGAGAGAGAGAGAGAGAGAGAGAATTTTATTTATTTTTTAGTTTTTCGGCAGACACCACATCTTTGTTTGTATGTGGTGCTGAGGATTGAACCCGGGCAGCATGCATGCCAGGCAAGCGCACTACTGCTTGAACCACATCCCCAGCCCCAACTTTTATTTTTAAATACTCTGGAATGTATACACATTTGTTCATTGTATTCATCAAGGAAATAAAGTAGAACTCGATATTTTCAAATCCTTAAAAATGTTCATATTTTGTCCTTTGATGAATAAAATTTAGAAAACCACTTGTGGTAAGCTCAGTGTCTTTGTCTTCTGGAATTTTTCTCAGAAATTTGACTTCATACTTAGAATAAAATGTGAGATATTTTCCCATGGTGATTAACTATCTCTCTCTCTCTCTTTCTCTCTCTCTCTCTCTCTCTCTCTTAACCCTTCTTAACCCTTGTGTTTTTCTTTAAAGGAGATGTCCTGAAAGTTTATGGTCTAGATGTGGACTTGTCTTTATCAACTTCTTTGTTACCTCGTTTTAATTAGATGATCTATGTAGCTTTCTAATTTTGGAAAATATTCTAACTTTCCTTCTACTCCCTCATTCTCTATATATTCATTATATCACAGTTTTATATATTTTTTGGACTTTCCATCAATGCTTTGTTTTTCCCGACTTTTGCTTCACATGTCTTATGTCTTCATCTTTTTGGATGTGGGTAAATTTCTCATAGTATTATTAATTTGTTACTTTCCTATTAAATTATGCCCATCTAGTTTTTTTCCCTCTGTTTGTTTTGACCTTTGGTTTAAAAATAATTAAAGATGCATAGAAAGTTGCAGAGATAGAAATATTTTTTCAATTTTTTTTTCTCTCTGGCTACAGAACTTTCATTTGCCATTCTTTATGGGAGGTCTGCTAGTGAAAAATCTGTTTTCTTTTGCCTGAGGATATCTTTATTTCTCTATGATTCCTCAAGTAAAAATTCACTGGGCATAGAGTCCTACAGTTTTGAAAATATTGTGCAACTTCCTTCTGGCCTCATGATTTCAAATGAGAAATTACTAATTTATGAAGTGCTTGGAAAAGCAACTCATGAAACTGACTTTGTTCTTAATGAAGTTCATCATTACCACTGGATGATTGTGAAAGTGCCATTTGGATGCTTCTAATAAATAGACCTGGGGAAAACGGCATTATCTCATTATCACTGGGTGAGGGTGTCAGCCCAGGATCCACTTGGCATCTGTTGGTATCATGACAATGGGCCTCATTACTTCTGGAGTTCCCAATTGGTCTGTGGTAATTCCCAAGTAGAGTCAAGGGAAAAGGGGTGCCTCCTCACAGCTGTGTGAACATGGAAATTTAGGTTTCCTACTCTCTCCTTGCTGACAGCATCAGCAGTGAGGCCCCATGTTTGCACCCCAGTTCCATATCTGAAATAGATGTCATTGTCTAAAACTGGGTTTTCTTGCTGTGTTGTCCCTTTTCTGGTCCTTTGGTTAGAGACAATAGGCTTAACTTCTGAGCTTCAACTACTTCTGTTTGTTCTTTTTAGCATTTCCAGATTTCTAGCTTCTCCAGCATTCAGTCCAGCATAGAGGAGTCAAAACAAATAAACCAACATCCCCGGGCACTCACTGCTCAGGTCCCAAAGACCCTTCTCCCCTCTCTTCTTCTCTTTGCCCTTTATAATCTTTCTCTATATTTATCTATTTCCCAAGATTTTTGGCTATGCTTAGTCCACCATAAGGTTTTTCAACTTTATTGAGTCTTTTATTTCCATGACTGAATTTTGTATTTCTAATTGTTTTCTTTTGTATCTATCTGCTCTTGTTTTACTTTAGTCTCCTTTTACTTGTACATTTTCTGTTTCAATATACTTACTTTACTTACTTCTATAGTTATTTGTGGGTCCCAAATATACTTATGTTAAAGAAACTTTCAAATTGCTCTGAAGTTTTCATTTCGTCTGCAGAAAATCAGTATTTCAATTGCTTTTTAGGCAATATTCCTAAATTTTTCTTCTTGTGCGTTGAAATTTTAATTTTCATCTTGGGTGGATTCTTTTTTTTTTTTTTTTTTACTTTTATGCTTACCCTTTCTTGTTAATGTCCTGGAGTCTTTGTTTGATACTACACCTTTTAACCTGGAATGAGGATTTTTTAAAAGAAATTTTATTTGTTCTCTTTAGTTATACATGACAGAAGAATGTATTTTGACATCACATATACATGGAGATAATGTCTTATTTTTGTGGTTGTACATGATGTGGAGTACAAACACAGGAAAGTTATGTCCAATTCATTCTACTGTCTTTCCAATTCTGCTCCCACTCCAATCCAGTGAACCTCCACTCCTCATTCCCCCTGCACTTGCCTATTGTGAGTCAGCATCTGCATACCTGAGAGAACATTCAGATTTTGTTTTTGTGGCATTGGCTTATTTTACTTAGCATTATGGTAGTCTCCAGTTCCATCCATTTACTGCCAAATGCCATAATTTCATTCTTCTTTATAATTGAGTAATATTCCATTGTGTATATGTACCATGTTTTCTTCATCCATTCTTCTATTGAAGGGCACCTAGGTTGGTTCCATAGCTTGAGTTTTGTGAATTGAGCTGCTATAAACATTGATGTGGCTGTGTCACTATAATATGCTGATTTTAAGTCCTTTTAGCATTTCCAGATTTCTAGCTTCTCCAGCTAGCGGTGGGATAACTGGGTCAAATGCGGTTTCATTCCAAGTTTTCTGAGGAATCTCCATACTGCTTTCCAGAGTGGTTGTACCCAGGAGTACATCTAAAAGATAAACTCATGGAAATACAGTCATCTCATACTAGATAAAGGCACCAAAAACATACATTGAAGAATAGATAACCTCTTCAACAAATGGTGCTGGGAAAACTGAAATTCTTATGTAAAAAAAATGAAATTAGATGCCCATCTTTAACCCTGCACAAAACTCATTTCAAAATGAATTAAGGAACTAGGCATTAAACCAGAGACCCTGTGTCTACTAGAAGATAAAGTAGGCCCAAATCTCCACCATGTTGGCTTAAGAACTGATTTCCTCAACAAGACTCTGAAAGCACAAGAAGTAAAAACAAGAATCAATTGTATTCTTGCAAATTGCCATTCTGACTGGAGTGAGATGGAATCTCAGTGTAGTTTAATTTGCATTTCTGAAACCACTAAAGATGACGAACATTTTTTCGTATATTTGTTGACTGATTGTATCTGTTCTGCTGTGAATTATCTGTTCAGTTCCTTTGCCCATTTTTTGGGGGGATAGGGGATACTGGCAAATGAATGATGATATTTTATTTACTGATTAAAAGTGGAGACAGGTAGAACAAACTGTGAAAGAAAATCCTACTGTCATCTATTTAATTATACATACCCACCACCTTACATTTGTTCCTCATATCCAGAATGCTGCTTTCCTCATACTCAGTACTGTTGTCCATTAATCTCCAAGACATACAAAGAACTCAAAAAATTTAACACCAAAAAAACCCAATCAATAAATGGGCAAAGGAATTGAACAGGCACTTCATAGAAAAAGAAATATGAATGATCAAATATATTAAAAATTGTTCAACATCACTAACAGAGAAATGCAAATTAAAACTACACAGAAATTTCATTTCACTCTAGTCAGAATAGCAATTATCAAGAATACAAGAAACAATAAATGTTGGCAAGGATGGGGGGAAAAGATACACTCATACATTGCTGGTGGGATTGTCTCTGTGTCTTTTATTCTGTACCATTGGTCTTCATGTCTGCTTTGGTGCCAATATCACGCTATTTTTGTTACTATAGGCTCTGTCGTATGATATAAGGTTGGATTGTGATGCTTCCTGCTTCAGTTTTGTCACTAAGCATTGTTTTGGCTATTCTGGGTCTCTTATTTTTCCAAATGAATTTTGTGACTGCTTTTTCTATTTCTATGAAGAACGTCATCAGAACCTTAATAGAACTTGCACTAAATCTGTATAGCTGTTTTTGGTAGTATGGACATTGTGACAAAATTAATTCTGCCTCTCCAAGAACATGGGAGATCTTTCCATCTTCTAAGGTCTTCTTCAATTTCTTTCTTTAGAGTTCTGTAGTTTTCATTGCAGAGGTCTTTCACCTCTTTTGATGGAATGAGGTCCTGTTCCATGATGATAGCGGAAGAAAACTTAAGCAGTCTTGAAGTGCATGATGGTTTGCCCTAACACTTTGGTTATCTCCTGTCTCCCTGGGGACACAGATCAGTGCTTTTTCCCAATGCAAGTGACAGAGACCTTGTTTTTGTCCTGTCCTTCACATGAAGTCAGTCTCCTTACAAATGGGGGGAGGGGTAGAACTTTTGGTTGCTTTTGCCTGCTTCTGGATCTAAAGTCTCATGGGCCTGTGATTCCTTACCTGATTATTGCATTTTGCTCTTCTTGTGTTTATAGTCCTTAGAGATGTTTGATTACTTTGGACTGTGGAGTTATCATTTTAGTCATTTCTTTTTATATTTACCCTGTCATTACTCTTGCGTTTGAAGAGAGGAATCTTCACAGCATCAATTTACAACACTATTTTTATTGGAAGTTCTCCAATTTCCTCCAAACTGACTTTTTCCTTCACATTTCCAAAATAACTGCTAAAAATAAAGGCTCAAGTGATCCTCCGTTATCTAAATTCATCAGAAGTCTGCATTTTTTGAGTTTATTCTAAGAAATTGGCTCTCTCCTTACCAAAGAATTCTATATATGGATCTGTGCTCTCCTGCAGTCAATATCCTGAATAAATCATTCATTTCCAGGATTTTAGTAATTGTCTGAGACTGACTTTTATAAAAGAATATATTAAATTTAACTTGACCACTTATTTTTAATTTCTTTTATATATTTTGTTCTAGAGCCAGATACTCCCCCCCCCAACCCCCATCTCAAGAAATCAGAAGACCAAAGTAACATCCTTGCTTTTCCTCTAAAAATTCCTTTTTCAGTCAGTAAGGCAATATTTATGAGAATTTGAGTGTCTGTAGAATTGCCTTGGGTCTAGTGAGACAATTTTTAAAAATAGAAGTCATGGCTTCTGCTTTAACAAATTCATAAATCAACTATTAATTCACTAGAAATATCTACCACATCCTGTGAACCAATAGTTGTCCTCCTACTGGATTTTGAAATAGCAAACAGACAGTCTTGTTTTGTGAAAAATGGGTAGTTAGAGACATCTATTTGACAAGCTGTAATAGTGTGCCAACTGTGATAATATACTAAGAGCTATGGAAGAGAATCAAAACAGAGGCTTCACAGGTCATCTCGGAAGATAACACACTAATGGCCATAGTACAGAGTATGTGATGATGAGTTCTATGGGCCAGGCATAGAGAGTACAGTGGGTGTTGGGTGGGAAACTGGGGGCAGGATGAATTCTAGTTAGAAATGGGGGAGCCAGGAATCGGGAAAGATTTCCAAGAGGAGTTGCCATCTGAACAGAACCCTGGGGGACAACAGTACTGAGTATGAGGAAATCAGCATTCTGGATAAGAGGAACAAATGTAAGGTGGTGGGTATGTATAATTAAATACATGACATAGGATTTTCTTTCACTGTCTGTCCCACCTCTCTCTACTTTTAATCAGTAAATAAAATATCATTATTATCATTGGACTTATTCAGAAATCATTTTTCCATTCACAATTTGCTTAAATCAGCTTTCAACAACTTCACACTGAACTTTAAAATCTTTCTTATAAATTTATTCCTACATTTTCCTTTATCTCTTTCACTGGGCCAATATGACATTTTAAAAACGATATTGTTCTTGTGATCTTATTTTTAGTTACATTACTTAGTTTCTAACTCCCTGGCATTCCTAAAATGATACACAGAATTCTGATAGCAATGACAGAAACAAAGTATATTCTTGGGGTAATTTTTATTTGCATTTAGGGATTTTGCATTTTTCTTCTTGCTCAAGTTTTTATTAATAGATTTAATTATGTGAATAATTTAAGATCTACAGAAAAAATGTAATGGGCATACTGAGTCCCATATATCATCCTCTTACACAGTTTTCCTATTATCAATGTCTTACATTAGTCACGAAAGTGTTATATTGTTATGAATAAGGACTTAATATTGATATATCATTATTAATTGAAATCTATCATTTATTCAGATTCCCACTTGTTCTTATTTATTGATTTGTTTATTTATTTTGTATAGCAATGGGTATTGAGCCCAGGGACAATTTACCATGGAGTTACATCACTAGCCCTTTGAATTTTTTTACTTTGAGAGAGGGACTCACTAAGTGGCCCCAGGCTGACCTTGAATTTTCAATCCTTCTGCCTCAGCCTCACGAGTAGCTGGGGTTACAGGTGTGTGCATGGTTCAGATTCCCTTAGTTCTTATCTAATGTCCTTTACCTGTTACCTATCTAAGACTCCATCTACTATACTGTCACATTTATTGTGTCTCCTTAGGCAGCTCTGGAGTAAGATAATTTCTTAGGTTTGTTTTTATTGTCCTTGACAGTTTAGAGGAATATGGATCAGGTATATTGTATAATATTCCTTTGTCTGAGGTAAGGAGCCATCTTTATGACTTCATAGCAAGGGTTTGTGCTATCACCATGATTTATAACTGGTGATGTTGACCTTGGTCCCCTGGTGGGATTAATGCTTGCCAAGTTTCCTTACTATGATGAAGGTCCTTGTTCACCTCTCCCCCTTTCCATACTGTACTCTTTGGATGGACATAGCTCTATTCAGTCTGAACTTAAGGAGTGGGAAATTGTTCCTGTCATTGTCCCACATTTTTGTTCCTTGAAACAAGCTTATGAGAAAATAAGGAACACAGAGAAAGAGTTCTTGTACATCCTCCCCTGTTTCACATGGAAGGAATACCCTGCAGTTCAAGAAGATCAAGTAATTTTGTGTGGTCATGACAGATGAGTGGAAGACCATGTTAGAAATTACATGTGCTCTTCTGTGCTTTGGTCAAAATACAAATTTTTCTACCAACCTCAACCCTGGCTTTCTAGGTGTTCCTTATTTTTATATCTCTTTACATTCTGCTACTTTCTTGTTTGCAGTTCTCTCTCTTTTATAGTTCAGAAACTTAAAAAAAAATTCTCTTTGTCTTCCCTGTTTCCTACTCCTAAACATCATTTACATAGTAGTTACTTAATTTTTTGTTATAACTAGATTTCAAAAGTCTGATCAGATCTCATTGATGTATCTAGACCATCAGATGATTGGTGTATGCAGTTTGTGTGTGTTTTCATATAGATCCTGAATTTGTTCTGTTCCTTTCATGAATTTAAATACATTATGAATTTCTAGCTAATTATCATTCAAAACATTTTAGAACCATTCATAGCCCTATCTCCATCTTCAATGATGGTATATTCCTTCAAAATGGTATATTCCTTCATTCTTAGATGACTGACATTTTTCTCCCAAGGCAAGGAATTTCTTCTTTCAGATCAAATGCCTCTTGAAAGAGGGGACAATATGAATAAGACAAATCTGAAGTAGGTACAACAGACTCAGATTTGTAGTTTTTAATTATGGGTAATAAATTAACACATCTCTCATCAGTTAAAAAACTAATTTTGTTCAACCCTACTCCAAAATAGTATTATTTTTCTGTTTCATGAAAAAGCTAAACGTATTTGAACCGTGGGATCTATCCTTATAGTTCACATGGAATCCAATATTCCTGGACACTTTTTCAGCTAGACATTGGGTCATCATTTGAGGCCCTGGAGACGTTATAAACACCATTTGATGTCCTAGTGCAGAGTTGGTGAGACCTTGCATGTGCTCTTGGCAATTCATACTTTTGAATCAATCGGGGTATAATTTCTCATTTTTCTGATTGTATAGATTGCAGAATCACATTGGTCATATCATCACCTATATAGAAACAGCAATCATAATTTCTTGTTAGGGTCTGTAAACAAGTCAAGATGGCGCCTGGCATTTTGCCAGAGGGAGTGGTTTGTGAAGTAACGCCAGCGAGACATTAAGTGTGGAGATTTCTTATTGGTTGACTGCTGTATCTAGTTTATGTTAATTAAGATAAGCTGTGTGTAATGTATATATACCCCTCCTGTCCTACAATAAACGGCTCCCACTCCTGCTGTATCAATCTACACAAATTGCTCGTCACCCCCCGGTTCTTTTGCTGCAGCCGGACTGCAGCAATTTCTATTCTATTCTGCTGCCCTTCCTATCCCCCCTTACCCTCCCCTCCCCTCCCATCACTTCTCTCTATCCAATCTAACTTGCATGTGCTCTTATGGTCTTCATTTTTGGTGACAATGTTCATGGTACAAATTAGAGAGAACATTGTGTTTATGTCTGCATGTCATCCCAGTAAGTGTGCCCTATGAGCTTGTAGTATGGGTGTGTTTATGTGAGGTGCTCAGGAGGCAAAAAGACTGGCCATTCAATTTAATAGCAATCTGGTACAGGAAGGAGAAATGCACTTCAAACAATAGATCTCAAGAAAATTATGATCTTTTGGGGGCTTTCGTTGTATTTTTATCTAAGTCATTTTGACTTGAAAGTCATTTTGTTTTTACTCTTCAATATCATGATAAGAATATAGAATTGTTTTCTCAGTCCTTATTTTCATGACGTAACTAGTTGATGTATGTCAACAAAATAAAAATAACAACCTTTTTTTGTTGAATTATGCAGTCAATGAAGTTCTTCTCATTTCTTTGGAAAGACACTATTCTATGTGTGCTCAAATTAGAAACTAGAAAAAGTGAAAAGCTGAATGACTGGATCCTGTTTTATCACTAAAACAGTCAGAGGTCCTTTGAATTTTGAAGACCAAATACTAAGAAACCACAATGGCATTTGACAATCTAATTGGTCCTAATGCATGCATTGTTACAATGGGTCACATTTGATATTTAATTAAATGTGGTAACAAAAGTTCTCACATTGAGAGAACTGTTCAATATGCGCAACTATCTAATAATGAGCCAGCTATTTGCAGTGTTTCATCAAACAATTATGATTTTTGTCCTAAATCAATAGCTTTCTGTCTGCCCTTCCCTATATAAAGGTGGTAAAATTCATCAGAAATTTCTGAAACTTCAAAATCTAGTAACCAAGATATCAGATTAGAATACATAGTATTTCCATTCTAGCTGTTTGGATATTTTTGGGTCTTACTACATGAATACAAACTTTATACCTGGTTGGATTTATATAATTTTTTTTTTAACTACATGTAGGCTGTTTTAGTCAGCTTTTCATCCCTGAGATCAAAAGACCTGGAAAGAAAAATGTAGAGGAGAAGACATTTATCTGGGGCTCATGATTTCAGAAATCTCAGTACATAAGTGGCTGACTCCATTGCTCTGGGCCTGAGGTGAGGCAGGGCATCATGGCAGAAGGTCGCGGAGGATAAAAGCAGCTCACAATATGGCCACCAGAAAGCAGAGCTCACCAGTAACAAAATATAAACCCCAAAGTCATGTCGTCAGTGACCTGCCTCTTGTAGCCACTCTCCACCTGCCTACAATTACTGCCCAGCTAATCCATATTCATGGATTAATGCACTGATTAGATAAAAGCTCTCACAAAGTATTCTACCTCCAAACTTTCTTACATTGTCTTATTTGTGAGCTTTTTTTTTTTGTAATTATCTCTTATCTAACCCATACATAGATGTATCTATATCTCTACCCATACACATATATGTACATAGATATACACTGTTTATTAGATTAGGGTAATGCATGCTCATTATAAAAAGAAAAACAAATAGTACAAATATAGATAAAGAAGAAATGTGTTATCACTCAGAGGTAACTACTGGTAGCATATAGGTATCTATGAATGCATATGCCTATCCTCATGTACATTTTTTATCTTTTATAAAATAAAAATACAGTGCATGTAGTTTTGAAATAATTTCACCTACATAATATACATCTTCTTGTGAATATATATTCTTATAATTGTCTCTTAAGTAAAACTCATTGATGGACTTCTCATACAGTCAGCTTTCAGGCTACCGTAAAGATCAGGAAAGTGCAACTGGGTCAAGAAGCCAAGAAGCAGAATTCATGTAGAGTAAGTGAGGAGGAAGCAAAGAAACCTGGCCCAGAACCTTCTCCCCCTGCAGAAGAGGTGCATAGGAGCACCTCTCCCTTTAATGCCTTTTTCTCACAACCATTTATACCACCTGAGTAGAATTTGTCTGGGCACTGTCATAGAAGATGTTTGAGAAAGTAACTGGTTCTCCCCAGGGGCAGTAGAAGGAAAGGTCCTGTCTTCCTTGCAGTCATAGTGATTGGGTTGAGTGGGAAAGGAGGTTTGTTTTTGTTGATGGAAAACTTGAAGAAGCTTGACAGAGGCTACACTCAATACACAGTGATAGCAGGAGCAAAATCAAGAAGAGGTTGCTTGTGCCTTGACACTATGAGGTTGGTAATACCAGTGGTTGTTTCAGACAGTCATTTCCCTGATTCTCTTTCTAGACTACTGAAAGGTGGCAAGATGAACGTCAAGAGAAATGCATCTTCGTTGCCTTTTTAAAAAACCATTGAGAGAAGTTTATCTCAGAAGAAAACCACTCCTGTCCTGCTATCCTTTGCAGCTCTAAGCCACATTGCAATGTATAAGCATAGACAATTATTAAAGTATTTTGGTATGTTGATAAAAATGTTAATTGTATTATACAAGGAAGAATATTACATTTCTAATAAGTTATACCTATTTCTCTTTCAGAAATAGATGACAAAAGGGTGACCAACAACACACAAGGAGAAGTAAGTTTTCCCAGATTTTGTGGAAACGTGTTAAAATTTAAAAAAAAATTAGCTTGATTTTATTTGATATAAAATATAATGTAAATTGTGATGTAAAAACTATTTAGGTTGCTTTTCCTGACTGAACAGTAAAATGAGGTCATTAAAATCTCTGCTTCTCAGTTACCTTAATTCTCTGATTTTCTATGGAATGACAAGCTTTGCAAAAACTTCAAAAATAGGGCTGGGGTTGTGGCTCAGCGGTAGAGCACTCGCCTAGCATGTGCAAAGCCCTGGGTTCAAGCCTCAGCACCACATAAAAATAAATAAAATAAAGATATTGTGTCCAACTACAACTAAAAAAATATTTTTAAAAAACTTCTAAAATAAAGTGATGGTTTTAGTGATAGAATGTAGTATCAATAATTTAATTAATTGAGTGATTATTTATGAGCAAAAAGGGGTAGGGCCAGACAATGTCAGAATCCTAGAGGAAGGAGATGTTCTTCTGGTGCGTGGAGCAAATTCAGTCCCTGGGCCAGAGTCTGGATGGAATGAAGTCTTCTGAACCTAGATGAACAGAATCTAGGGGTTCAGCAAGAAGCACATTCAGCTAGCCTGAACATTGTAATCTTCTAGTCCCTCCATGCACACTTGTAGGAGTTCAGACAGAAAAAAAGGAAGGGAGGCTAGTTGATAGTATAGAATATACAAAATAGGAAGGAAGCAGGAAATTTGTGCCCAGAAGTGGAGCAAATATCAAACTGAATGATCTGTGAACTTAGTCAATTCCCATGATCATGAGTAGGCATACAGCAAGACCCAAAGAGGAAAATGTAAAAAGGACAAAATCCCAAATAGTATCTCACAGGATTTTCAAAAGTTTTTAGTGAGGGAGTAACTGGGAAAACTAAGAACTTATATAAAGTCGTTATTTTTTATTACATAAGTTTTTACTGCTATGTTATTAAACAACAAAAAAGCACTTCTGCAGAATTAATCTTCTACTCGATATTTGAATATGTGTATTGAAGAAGATATAAAAGAAATTCCAGAGGTGATTGCTTCACAAAATCAACCTGATGTGACTGAAATAATAGAAGTGCCCCAGAAATGCCAATCAGCCACACATTTAATGTTAATGTAGTCACCCTTCCTGCACCCATGCATAATAGACTAGTTCCAAAAAACAATTCTGGAGAAATTTACTTGTACTATTTACTCACTTGATGGGCAGTTGCAACTGTTTGATTGAATTTTTTACTTTTTAATAGATTTCTTTTGCATTAGGTAAATATCATCATCTTGATGAGTTTGAGGGCAATTACATTTTTATTTGCACAAAGAAAGTTGCCTCATAAACTCAACTTTATGAAACAGTTTTAATGATTTTTTTAACTCTGTATATCATGTTTTCTAATACGCAGTGAAAAAGCACTCACCCAAAAGTGTCTTATAACTATGATTTTCAAAGCAAAAAAATAACTGCTTTGAATAATTCAGACACTGAAAGTCATTGATTAAGACCCCTACCTTTATCACATTATAATATAAATCAACAATGTGCTATTAAAAAGGAGTAGCAAAGTTTGGTAGCAAAATCTGATTGGATTATAGACTACATATATTTTTATTAGAATAAATCATATTGTATTTATTGTACATATATTTCTATATCACTGTGGAATGGTGGTTTTGATCCTGAAATGATTATTCTAAATGCAAATCCTGTTTTTAATAACTTAATCATGATCCAGTGAGTTTAGATAATGGTCTTATACAGCTGTTTTGTTAGCGAAGGGCTTACCTTTTAAACAAACAAAAGAATAATACCTCAACATTATAATTTCAAATAGAGACCTTAGGATGAACGTGTCAACTCAAGAGAGTAATGAATTGCTATTACTTACCAAGGATCCTCATTATGCCTCCTGAACCACTCATTAATTCTATGAACACATATTATTATCCCATGGAGTATACTTTGTCTCAAAACTCATGTTTTTCTCTCAAGTGGAAAGAATTAGTAACTTAAAAAATGCTTTTGAAGAAAGAATTTGCATTTAGAAATGATAAAAAAAGAAGATATTTCAGGGTCAAAATCACTTTTCATAATGATATTGAAATATATTATATAAATGTTACTGTTCTAATAAGTGAAATATACACATATGTATGTGTGTATATATACTACAATCCAGTTGGATTTAGCTACCTGGATTCTCTTGTTTTTTGACAACAGGGATTGAACCCAGGGATGCTCAACCACTGAGCCATATTCCCAGCCCTTTTTATTTTATTTTTTAAAGATTTTTTAGTTGTTGATGGACCTTTATTTTTTATTTATATACATGTGGTGCTGAGAATAGACCCACTGCCTCACATTTTAGGCAAGAACTCTACTACTGAGCTACTACTCCAGCCTCTGCTTTTTAAAAATTTTTTAAATTTTGAGACAGGTTCTCACTAAGTTGCTTAGGGCCTCATTAAATTGCTGAGGCTGGCTTTGAACTTGCGATTCTCCTACCTCATCCTCTAGAGCTGCTGGAATTACAGGCATGTGCCACAGCCTGGGCTGAGATGCCTTTTTAATAGCATGTTGGTATATGTGTTTAAAATAAATTAATCTTAAAAGAGTAATTTTATGACTGAAAAGGATGAAGAACTTTACTATAAAATAGAACCTACAGCTTCACATTTAAGCCTGTGAAATCACTGAACATGTGTAATCAATCTCATTAACTAGAACTGTGTTTCTTGGTATGGATGTCAGAAAGCTCTTTAAAACACAGTACAGTGTTTAGTTCCCTCTCAGGTCTGATGGCACCATCATTTACATCTCATGCTTTTACTCTTTTCTCTTGTCCACAGTCACAGAATGCATCACCTAAGCAGAGGAAGCAGAGTGTATATACACCGCCCACCATGAAAGGTACTGTTCAGGTACTGTTCAGGGTGTCCTGAGTATTGAGGTTTTCTGTTCTCGGGACCATCCATTCCATCACAAGCTGGATCTTGTCTCATCTCCACAACTCAGTGATGCAATGTTCAGTAAGATACTGTTTAAAATGTGGTTCCACCAAGAGTAAAATAGGTGGTTGAAGAAGCATTAACTAGGAATCTAGAATCTTAGTTTGGAAATTTAGTTTTCACAATAATGACAAAAATTTTTCTTTTACCTTTCCTCACATATTTTCTTTGAAGGGATTTTTTCCATAGTCTCTAATTATTTTTGCTAGTGTTGACAGATAATTGTCATCCCCCACGCTACCCTCATCTTAAGAGAATTCAAATAACTTGAATTTGAGGGAGATTTAATGTAAAGTATGGTTTCATTGCCTTGTGTTGGAATCAGCTTTAAGAAACCCAAACAGCTGTTTGCTGTACTTGTAGCAGCTGTTGAAATAATAAGGAAGAATGCTTGTTCGAATTTGGGCATTTTTCCAGAATTTTTCCTCAAAATTGGAACTGCTAAAATAATGTCTAAGTGCATTAGTATTTTGACTACCATCAGTTCAGGGAAGGTGTCTTTAATTTCTCACACCAAAGTGTTCCTGACATGAGGCGGAGTTCACTCTACCCAGTAGCTCATATTCCCCTCTGGTGCTAGGACTGCTGGCTGGGTGTTTCATCATGCAGTCGTCCAGCTTGGTTTTAGCTGCATGCAAGGCTAGCCTAGCAGCTTCCTCTGGAGTTTGGAGAAATGTCTAAATTGGGAGTAAAATTTTCCACTCTATTCTCTGTAGATTTGGGGACTTTTCAGGGAGGTGGGATATAAATGGACACATTAGTAGATACTTTCAGTAAATTTCCTTCCTGTACAGCTATTAAACACCATGTTTACTTGTGTGTAACTAGTAAATAATACAGTCATCAACATTTTTTTATTCCAATGTAATTATTGAGAGTACTAGACATTCCTGTCTGAAGATAATTATAATCATTTTAAAGATATTTTCCCCATTGTAAGTGATTTAGTTTTTTCAAGACACATTAGTTTTGGCATGAATGGGAAACAATGAAAGATATATGTTCACTCATTGAATTATTTCCTCTGTTCTATTTTGGGTTAGCTTAAGCTAAATAAAGTAATCCTGTTCCCATGTCCTCAGAGAATAATAGTTTCTAAAGGAAAATCTTAAACTCAAAGCTCTAAGGGCCCATTAGCTCTCAAATATCCTAAGAATGTTGGATCCTAACATTTAGGGATGTTAATTATGCTGCACAGTTTTCATATAACCTTGTACTGTTGAGTGCCCTAAGATTGTCCTTTAATGATAATCATCTAATTTTTCAATAGGATATAAGGGTGTTGATACCAGTCATTTATGTCATTTTATAACCAGTAAGTATCTTTTGTGATTCTTATGACAAAAGAGAAAGCAAAATCCACGTGTTTTATTCAGTCTATCCCTAAGAGCTAGAAATTAATATTTCAAGACAAAATTAAGCAATGGTAACATATGGTATCTTGTGAGCACAGTAAAAACATTTGATCATAAGAAAGATGACTAAACAAAGAGAATGTTATGAGATGCTGAATACAGCAATACAATTGCTCTGAAATGTAGAATTCTTAAAATTACAGTGTGAGATACAATTATTGAGAATAGAAATAGGTTACTGGGAGAGCAAGGCACCAACACATGTAATTAACAGTTTTGAAAAAATTTGCTCTAACAACAAGTCTGGTAGAGCTTCCAGTTATCCAGTTGGTAACTAGATAGCAAAACCAAACCAGAGAAACAAGCAAAGCAAACTAGGAGGACTCATTCCTTCTGTCTTCATAAGCTGTAGGGAGTTACTAGCACAGAGATCAGGAAAGATGCTACTCCCACCTTTCACATTAATCTTATAAACAGACAACTATCTCCTAAGCTCATTTATATTTCTCCCTCTTAGTTTCTATAGTCCTTATGGTTACCTAGATTTTGAAAACAGGAACATGTGTAGGTTACCTCCTGTGATGCGAGCAAGTTTCATATGAAGGTATAAATAGAAAGAAATAAATCAGAATTTCCTCTGTTCTCCTTAAACAGGCATAATCTTAAGTTTAATATGCTGATGACTCCCAAATGTTTTTCTCTAGTCCTAACATAGCTCTTGAACTTCAGGCTTCCATTTCCAACAACCTACTGAATTTCTACACTTGAATGTAATTAGGCTTCTCCAATTTATATGTCCAAAATCAAACTCATTGGTTCTTTTTCTGTCTTTCCAATCTCAATAAATGATCTTTAGCTGTTGAGATCAAAACCCTCGCATATTCCTTAGTTCCTCTCTCTTGCCCAATACATCCTCTACTTTTGATAACTAATTTCAAAATGCATTCCTCATCTGACCACTTCCATCTCCTCCACTGCTACCACCTTGTGCAAGTTACTCTTCTGTCTCTCTGGGAGGACTAAAGTTGCCTTTATACTGGTCCCACTGATTCTGCACTTGCTTCTCTACAGTCTTGTGCCCACATAGAAGTCAGTGTACTGACTTCCTGTAACTCATCTATATGATCACAGCATTCCCCTTATTAAATCCCTCCATAGCATCCTGTCACATTTAGAAAAAAATGTAAACCCAACCATGGCTTACCAACCCTGGAATGACCTCTTTCACATAATCTCCTTTTAGCCTGCCCCTTGTTCACCAGGGTTCACCCTCATGCCAAACACTTCTGTCTAAATCATTTACATTCTCCATTTTCATTGAAATGCCTGTAATACTCTTTTCACAGAGGCTCACAAGTGGCTGGAATTAGTGCCATCAGGGAGGCCTTGCTCCCTGGACAGCCTCTCCAGCACAGAGTAGATCCTTCCATCATCACCGTCCACACATGTGCCTAGTTTTCTCAGTAGTTCCCATCATGATGGACATAGAGCAAGGTGTCATGATAATAGCTTTGAGAATTCGTACCACCTTGCATAATGCCTGGCATATAGCAGGCACTCTGCAGATACATGTTGAAGAGCTGAGCCATCAAGAGCTGGGGTATTGAGTCATACCATCATCTACTAGAAAGTGGGGACCATTTGAACCTTCCTTTACTGATGCTCACATTGGTGACTCTGCTTCTGTTTTTCTATTTTTAATTTTTCTCCATTTTCCTCTTTTCTGGTCAAAGAGAATATCTGATTCAATAAGTTAGTGGGCACTGTGGCTTGGATGAGTTGCCCCAAAGATACATGTGCTAAAGGTCTGATCCCCAGCAATGACATGATTGGAAAGTGATGGAACCTTTGAGAGGTGGAGCCTAGTGGGAGCTCTTTAGGTCATTTAGGGTGTGTGTGCCCTTGAAGGGGATATTTGGACTCTGGTCCCTTCCTCTCTTTCATTTGATAACTTTTGATGTCTGAAGGCCAGAGGTGAGCAATTTTGCTTTACCACAGACTCTCACCTCAGGTCCAAAAGCAAAGGGCCAACGAATCATGCACTGGGACCTCCAAAACTGTGAGCCAAAATAAATCTTTTCTCTTTATAAGTTAATCATCTCAAATATTTTGTTAGAGTGATGGAAACCTGCCTAATACAATTACTACCCAGAATTGTTAATCAGTTAAGCTAGATTCTTAGGAAAAGTCACTTCAATGAATTACTGGAACTACTGGGTTATATCTTACCTTTGACTAGGAAACTGGTTCCTGAGTCATTTAATTAGTAGCAGGTGGCAGCATTCTATAACACAAATATGGCAAGATAAGTAGAAGGATGTGGATAGGGCTTTTGTTCTGCTGCTGACATGTCTCAGATTATTCTGCACTTTTACTCTTAGAATGTAACAAAGGACTTAATCCTTGGTCTGGCCATCTTTTTATGATAACATTATAGGTACTCAGCCTTGTAAAGGAGATCAAAGCTAACTAGGGTAATTATCCAGTGAAGACTGAAGTTTTTTCCACTGCTTCTATGAAACTGGCCATTTTCGTTGAATATTCTAAGGTATTAGGCCTTAGAGTAGAGTCAAATAATCAAAAGCTCCAGGTGATTCTACTTCCACTGGTCTAAAGATTGACCAAATTCAGATATCTAATTGCTTATTGACATGTTTTCTTATGTTATAGGTAGATATTGTTACCAAGTTTTTACCCCAATGGCTGGGTCTTTTTCCTTCTCTGAATTATGGAACCAATTCCCCAACTGAGCAGCAAAGGAGACTTTTATTCTCAGTCAAGAATAGGAGAAGTGAGAGATAAACTTATAAATCAACTTCCTGCTTCCTGAGAGTCAGAGAATACAGATATAATCACTATTTGTGTATGTATGTAAAGACAGATATAGATATATAGCACAAAGAAATGAGGTGAGAGATAGGCTAATCAAGGGGAAAAATCTTTATGTTTTGTATTATAATGAAGTTAGAGGTTGTCCAGTGGTCACTCTGGCAGCCATCTTAGATCCCACTGGTTTCAATCAGTCCTGATTGAAGGGAACTTCTGGCCTTCAGACATCAAAGACAAGGAAGATTAGGTGGAGTGAAAATTTAGCTACCCAGGCAGTATAACACCAGGGCAGTGTAACAAGAATTTGTGGAGATCAAAGAAATCATGGGATCAAGATCATGGTGTTCAGAACTGATCTTTTGATATTTTCCACATCAAATCAATTTCTCCTGTGCTATTCCCATTCACAGGAAGAGGAACTTTCATCTGCCTCCGTTCGGGAAGTCTCTGTCAGCCCTATCTCTCTCTCTCAGTCTCTGTCACAGTTTAGCATAAGACTTTTGGATTGCACGGCATTGAAATCTCTTGGGTCTGCCCTCTACTCTCATCTTCAATGCCATCCCCAAATTCCAAGTCACACTTCTCTCTTGGTCACTGTCCGTCCAGTCTTCCTCCTTGCACCGCCTGTCTGTTTTCTACACTGTGGCCAGAGTGAACTTTTTAATACAGAGAAGTGATGGTGTCACTTCTTTGGTTCAAAACTTCTAATGGATTTCCATTTATCCTTGAATAAAATTTCTGTTCCAGAGAAAGGTTTACAAAACTTCCTGTCTCTGGTCCAATCAGCCTCTCCCCAATTCACTCACTAGATTCCAACCACACTGGCATTTTGTCAGCTTTCAAATCCACCAAGCTCTTTCCTAAATCAAGAAAGGTCTAGCCAATATCCTTTCTTTGGCTTAGGATGACTGTCCCCTTCTTTTTCTCATTCTTCATCTGGTCAACTCCACTCATCATTCAAGTCCTGTCTTTAAAGGTGAGTTCCTGAAAGCTTTTCCTAACCTCCCAGACTAAACTCCCTGCACTTAATAAATTCTCTATTGGCAGAATTCTCTCTAGAGTTATGCTCTCTCCATAGTTATTTTATTGCAAGTAATTACAATGTCCAATTCTTTGTTTCAGGTTTATCTCCTACTAGCCCAGAAGCCATCTATATTGCAGCAGCGACAATATCTATTTTACCCACTACCATGCCTGCCGGGCTGAACAAAACACATGGAACATATGCAGTGCTCATAAATATGTATTTAAATAATTTAAGAACCTACATTCAACACTATTATTGGCTAAAGAATTTCCTGAGGATATCTACTTTCTTTCTCCAAAGTCTGTTAGAAAGATCTCTTTATTGAGGTCCCTAGAAATGTGTACTCATGGATTCTTGTTCTACATCATGTTGTTATTTGTGGCAAATTTTTAAATGACAAAGATATAAATATTTTAATACATCTATCAGGCTCTTGTCTCACCCTTAACTTTCTCTTATCCAGATTAAAATATATTGATGTCAATTATGCCTGCCACTCAGTCCTATTTCATTTATTCTTAATGTCCAAAAAAACTCCATTTTGCCTGTCTTTCTAGAAGTGCATCCTTCAAAATCAACCTGATATTGAAAGTGTAGCCTGACCAGAACAGAATGGAGGTTTCAATTATGCCTGAAATTCCATTCATCCCAGAGAACTTAATTCTATAAATGCAGATTAAAATCTTATTTTCTTTTTCTGGCAGTAATGCACATTATTGACAACCAGTGAGCTCACTATAAATTCAAGTTTCTTTGCTTTCTTCATGTACTGTTTTCCATATTTACCATTTATTCCTCACTTTAAATTTATTAGCCTCCCCCCCTACTCCACCCCCAGAGCAAAAGGCAAGTCAGTACTGTCATCCCAGTGGGATTTTCTATTGTTAGATTCAGGCTGTGACATCAGCATGTCATATTTTGTATACTGAGTCTATCATTCATTCTATTTTCAATTATCTCAATAGTGTATCTTCCATGGGTGAATTTATCTCTGGTATTTTTATCCAAGTCCATAATAAATGTATGAAACAGCAGGACTAGGCCACAGCTTTGCAGCACCTGTTTTCCCCTATAGTTGACACTTATCCCCTTGAATTCCACCATTTAATTAGTTACCAAGCAGACTTGTCCTACAGGACTCTGTCCCTTCAAACCAGAAGTTCTCAAAGTCACTTTTGTTAGACAGGTTGTTGTATTTTAGATACCTCGGGCTGTCCACTTTGTTTTTCCATCTGTACAGATGAGTTATAAATTTAAGATGTACATTATGCATAACAGGAGAGAAGTTGAATTTCTTATAGAAAACAGACTTTGCTTTCCATTACTCTGTGTAACATAGTGCTTTATAAGTATATAAGTAGAAAGTGCTAAAGATGATCAGAAAAATGGCAGTTGATGACGAATGCTCATGCGTACTTCTCTGGTGTTTGTTTATGTGGTGGTCAGTTCCAGAATTTACAGAACAGTCAATTAAATTATTGTTGGATCACTTGAATCATGTTTTCAGAAAAGCAAAGTGGATTTGAATCTTGGGACAGGAAATGGCTGACTCATTTCCACCCAGTGTGTGTGTGTGTGTGTGTGTGTGTGTGTGTGTGTGTGTGTGTGTGTTTTACTGGAATTCAAATGCTGAAGAGAGCAAAGTAAATGCAATTGATTTAAAAGGAAATCTGAACATTCAACAAAACAGCTGACTGAAAAACTGCTTGGTATAGCAGGGCCTATTGTATTATATTACCATTTTTAATGTGTAGCAAGTCAGATGTTTGATTTATTTTTGAAAAAAAAAAACCTCTTCCTCCTCTCATTCTTTGTAATTTCTTGTAAAAGAAAATTTTAGTTGTTTCAATGTCCAGAGATTATTCTTGTGGTATGTTAGATAGATCTATGAATGCTTGAGACATTTTAACTCCAGAGTTTTGAGATTCTTCCTCCAAGGAGGGCTGTGCTTCTAAAATTTTATCTTAATTCAACTTCTTTCCATAATAAGGCAATAAATACAATCAAGAAATAACTCGGAGAGGGAATCACACTGGCCCAACTGGATGGCAGACATAGTTTTCAGAGAGTGGGTGACAACAGCAAAGGTGGGACATATGAGGGTACTGAAGGGTAGTCTTCCAGTTGGGTCATGATGCTGACCCTGGTAATTTCATGGGACTCAACATGAAAGGACAGGGGCTTTGAGGGACAAGTGGACTGAGGTACAAGTGGCCATCTTTCAAGCCCCAGCACGTACCACTTACTAGCTGGACCTTCAGAAAATCAATGAGCAAATGCCCCCTTCTCTCCTTCCCCATTCCATCCTCCTCCTCCTCCTTTTTTTTTTTTTTATTAGTACTAGGGACTGAACCGTGGCTTCCAACATGCTAGTACTCTGACACCGAACTAAACTCCCAGTCCCATCTTTCTTCTCTTATTGGTAAAATGGAGATGATACTTGCCTCACAGGATTACTCATGAGACGAACTGAAACAAAATAGGTAAAGGTCATGCTCACAGGCACACACATGCGGGACTATTTTGAAGGATTATGTGAATCCTGATAGAGAAGGAGGCATGTGGCTCTTTTATTATTTCTGCTTAGATCTGCAGAGTGGAGGCATGGGATTCTGGGGAGAGCTGGAACAGAGGTCGGAGTACTTGAAAGAGAATGAAATCTCTGCTGCAGCTTGGGCCTTATCACTATGGGAACTGGAAAATCTGGTTTAGAGGTGCCTGGTCCTAGGAGCATGGGGATCATCAGCCCTGCAACACTCATCCCTCTTTTATTTAGCTCAGCTTCAGGCAGACTTGTGAGATTGTCTTTGACATTTTGCTTGCTTTTAAGCAAAAATCCAGCTTTAGCTTCATTTTACCTTGCTCCTCCTTTTGGACACCATGTCCCTTAAGTCCCAGTTAATCGATGTTTATAAGACTTGTGTTTCAAAAACAACTTACAAAAGTGCTGGCTAATGGTGGATTCGGGGTACTAGTGTAGATTTACAATAAATATTTCTTGCCAGAGGGAAAAGCAGAAAGCTACATCATGGAAATACAGCCCATAATTAGGCAGCCCAGGTTAAGTTGACAACAATAATTGAGTTGTAACCAATTCACTCTTTCTGATTTCACACTTCTTATAATTTTGGCTCAAAAAATCCTCAGAAGGGATCCCCAACCATGCCATCCTGCTCTCATTATCCCCTGCTCAGGGAAAATGAAAGCAGGGAGGTGAAGGGGCAAGATCTTTTAGCTTCTCATCAGGCCACCTCCAGGGCCACCCTGGATTCCTTTTAAAAATGTTTCTGTCACCCCATGGGTGTTCCACAGGTATTCATTACATTTGCCTTTGTAAATGTTATTTTTCTTTTTTGTCACTGCTATTGTTTTGTTTTGTTTTTGTGCTGGCTCAGTTTATTTGTTCTGCTGGGTGGGACTTATTTATTCAACTCAAGAAACATTTAGCAGATTTCTAGATAACAAGGAACTTTCTAAATATATACAAATCTTGTTTCTTAAAAAACCCCAAGTATGTTCCTATTTCTAGATGAACTTCCTGTGCTTCTCTTTAATTTTATCCAAAGTCAATCCTTCCTCACATCTTTGAATGTAGAGGGTAGGGTCAAGCAAAGAGAGTCTAGAACATCCCCTTCTTGGAGCCACTGAGATGTCTTTTTTTTTGTCTGAGAACAACCTTGAGAGAGAATGAAGCAAAAAAAGCAGCAAGAATGAGTGGACTTCATGTTTGGAGTGTCATCATGGATTTTGAGGTTAAAACGACTAAAGAATCTTGAGATAAGTTGAATTGAAATTTGGGACTAGTAATTTAATTAATTTCATGTGATGCCACTTCAACATTTGAAAAGGAGAGCACCGTTGTTTATCAGTATAGTTCTTTTCATTTGTCTATGTACATTTATGTTATAAAGTTAATCTCATATTTACATCCCTCTCAAGAAACAACATTCAACTTCTTAAATTGCTTCCTATTTTAGCATCAGGAGAAAAGAGGAACATTTATATTTGATTGGAGCAGCTGAATCATGACCCAGTGTCTTGATTTTTCTTTATTGTGCAAATGGAAACATTGAATTGTGTAAGCATTAAGAATACACTGCCACAAATTGAAAATGAGCCTCTGCTTTGAGAGATGCATTAAAGTGGTGTGGCTGCAGAGGTGAATAGCAATCCCAGCCCCCTAGGAATCAGTCTCCAGAAAGCACCCCACAAGTGGTCAAGCATGCCTGATAAATCCTTCAGTGGGGATTTACACAAAGTTATCAGGCTGTGAGGAGACTCACAGGCAGCCTAGTGGACAGGAGGGAAAGACCACTTTCAGATCACAGAAAGGAGAGTCATATTTACATATGTGTTAGAGAGAAAACTACCTGGAGAATAACATTGAAAAGGGAAATACCTGGCTCACACCATTTATTATTATTCTGTTCATGCAAATTAGCAAAGCATTTAAGATGGTGCTGTAATAAAGATAAATAAATCCTGCATGGACCATCACAAAGACCTTTGCTGACAGGTAAAGTATAGATAGGTCCCACTAATGATACTATATGGACCTCACGTTCTAACACTTTTAGAAATCCTTGTGCCTTTGATTCTGTTTGAAAAGTTCTGGTTCACATCTTTGACTTTCCTCTTAATAGGGCTACATAAAACAGTAATATTCAGCTTGAATGACACATTTTAAAGATAAATATTATATTTTAGAACAGATCTAGATTTAGAGAAATTAGGAAAACAGTACAGAGAGTTCCCACATACTCCATACCTGGTTATCCTCATTGTTTATATATTAATATGGTATATTTGTTATAATTAATAAATCATTATTGACAACTTATTGTTAACTAAGGCACATATTTGTATTTATTGTATGTGTGTTGGTATTGGTTCACCTGATATTCCTTTTCTATTCCAGGAGCCTATCAATGGGTTATGTTTACACCACTGCTTCTCTTGACTGTGATTGAGTTTCTCAGACTTTTCTTGGTTTTGATGACCTTGAAAATTTTGAAAGTATTGGTTATGTGTTTTCTAGACTCTACCTGTATTGGGAGTTACCTGATGTTCTTTCTCATAATTAGACTGGGATAAGGGGGGTTTTGGAAGAGAAACCACAGAGACAAAATAACATCCTAGTCACACCAGGTCAAGGTCCATACTGCCAACATGACTGATAGCCTGGCTGAGGCAATGTTTTCTGGATTCTCTTTTATAAGGTTTATTTTCTTTGCTCCCTTCCCATACTGTGCTCTTTGAAGGAAGTCAGTATATGTAGTCCAAAACCTAGTAAGTTCTGTCCCACCTCTTGGAAGGAAATGTGTGTGCACAAATTTTGGGGATTTTTATGCCCAGGAGATATGTCTCTCCTTCCCATTTATTTACATACGCGATCACTTGTTTTTTATCATTATGGATACATGGATATTTATTTTACACTTCAGGTTATAAGCCAAAGCTACCTTATTTTGTTGGTCAAATATCATCAGCTTTGACCATTGGGAGCTTTTCCACTTGACTCCTGAGTCCCTTTGACGTACCCCAGGAATGTGAAGGTTTTTGTTTGTTCATTTGTTTGTGTTAGCATGTCCTTGCTTTCTGGCTCTACAAGATACTCCAAGCTCTTTTGCATCTTCGTTGTCCCAGTCCTAGAATCAGCCCTTCCTCCAAGAAGTTCTCAAATTACAATTTAATTCCTATTTGAGACATTATACTGTAAAATACATGTTTGCACCAGTATGTTTGCTAAAATTAGAGCAATCTATCTCTTACTCTGCAAAAATATATATGCGCCATATCCATCAGTGTAAAAGGGCCCTCAGCATGCTAAAATGTACACACACCACTCATATTAATGCTAATGGGGTTTCCAGGAAGAAAACACAATATCTCAGAATGGAAAGATGCTGTTATTATGGGCTTGCCCTCCTTCATTTAATGCCTAATTCAGTGTCCCCTGATGCTTTCTGGGACAAGATTTATGTTGCCCCTTTAGATGTAGGGGAATCAGTAATAGTCTTGCAGCCTTCTTGGAAATTGGCTGCTGACTTTATTCAGAGATTTTTTAAAAGTAACACTTTATACCTGAGTAGTGCTTCAACATATGTACTATTTTTTTTGTATAATATATTTGTAGAATTAAATGGAATCTTTTAGAGGAAAGTGAAATTCAAAGGAGAGCAGGGTTCCCATGTTAAATGTCCTTCCCATTTATTAGGCTAATGGTAACACAAGCCTTTTCTTAGGGTGTCCTATGAGATTCTGCTGGAATAAAAATGTGTTGTTTTTTTTCATTTGCTCTCATTAAAATTCAGAGGTCCTCCAACCTTATAACGTAATGGTATGTTTTTACAAGATCTTTCTATACATTTCTACAAAATGCTTGGTTTGTATTTAAACTCATATGCATCTGTATTTTATAACAATGTTGTACTCAAACCCAGCTTGCCTTTAATCTTGTCTGTCTCCAATGCCATTCCCTCCCCAAGTGGCTGACCATATCAATCTGAATCATTTTACATTCCTTCAAATATTCCTTTAGAGTAAGACCCTGGAAATAATGTGCAGGGCTATTTTTGATCTTGGCTGCTTCATACCTGGCCCTGGCTACCCTTACCTACTGCTGCTTCTTCTTCTTCTTCATCTTTTTTTTTTTTTTTCATGCCGTAGCAATGTTAAGTTGCATTTATTTCCTTGAAAATAATACATGGTTTCTCATTTAATGCTTTTGTTTTGCAGCCTCATTTGCATAGAAGGCTTTTCTTTGTGCTCCCACCTCCATTCTAAATCCCTTTTTGCTGTGTTCCTTTAAGACTTGAAATGCTTAATGCACACCTGTCTGTGTGATATCTGTAATCCCCTCTAGCAAGCCTGTGAATTCCTTCAAGACAGGGCCAATGTCAGGAGGATTCTTGTCTTCCATTTATATTACGGAAGGCTCTTCATAAATGCTGAATCAGTGGGTGAATAATCTGATTTAAAAATAAATATAACTTGACTTGACTTTATATTTTTATCACTCATCTAAACATCTATAAACTACATACTATCTGCCAGGTCATTTTTTTAGGCTTTTTAAATTAAAGCTCAGGATGAACTAAATGCAGTCTCTGTCTACAGAAATAATGTAGTCAGGTGAAAAACAAAGTTGTATAAAAAATGATTATCAGTTCCCCAAGACAGATATTGAGAATAGTTTTTGAATGCAGAGGAAGAAATATCTAGCTCTCTCCCTCATAGCAAGGAAAGACTTTACAGAATAAATTAATTTCCTCTGTCAGCTGAGGGATGAGTAGGATTTTAGAAGAGAAGTGTGAGGTGAATCCCAGGCAGAGGGTTTGGCAGGTACAGTGGTGTGGAATGTGAAAGCCTTCTGAGAATTGTGAACTGGGATAGAATCTGTGGAGAGGGAAGGGTGGACACACACTGCAGGCTTGTCAGAGTTCTTCTGGGTCCTGTGCTCAGAAGCTGGTACTTTTTTCTAAGGCAACAGAGCAGTTTTAGATAACTTTAAAGTTCACTTGATATGTTACATAGTCCTGTGAGTGCTTTGACCATCAGGTGGTGGGGAAAAGGGATGAAAAATTTGATTCACAGAATTAATTTTTAAAAATTAGCCTACCTTAGATTGTATTTGCCTCAGTTCATCTGTCTGTTTCCAATGCTGTTATTTATATAAAAATAGATGACTGCTAACGCCAACCTGGCTTTCTTTTTCTAAATAATAACTATGACTTAGGAGAAGTTGAAATATTCATCATGTTATCTTCCAAATAAATCAATGGAAATCCAAGTAAAGGATATCAGGGACAGTAAAGGATATCAGCCTTACTGTCAATCAATATGCAAATATTGATTAAACTTGAACTCTGCAATGTTCTGGGCTATGTGTTATTTTAAACAAATGAAACAACAATGTCAAGATAAATTGATAAATTGGTTCTGAGTTGGGCAAATTTAGGAAAAGATTACATTCTTCACAAACTTGTGCTAGTCTATAAAACTTGTCTAAATACTTTCCCTCTTAAAACCTCCTATTCTTGTTTGAACTGAAAAATAGAGTCTGATCTGAAAGATAATTTTAATAACAGTTTCATCAATTCCTTTCTCAATAGGTTCTTATAACAATACACCCCGCATTTCAGGGATGGTAGCACTAGCTGTGCTCTTTCTTTTGCGGGTTTTCTATGGGACAGTAAAGGATATCAGCCTTACTGTCAATCAAGATGCAAATATTATTAAACTTGAACTCTGCAATGTTCTGGACTATGTGTTATTTTAAACAAATGAACTACCAAGTTCTAAACACCATAGGTCAAAATTTGAGGAAGGTTTACAATTTCAATTCTTTCATTAAGAGAGAGGCAAAATACCAAATAGAAATAAGAGTGTCCAAAGGTTAGAGTTGCAGGAAATTACTAGGCCCACAATATAAGAACTACAGGACAAACATTGAATTTATGATCTGTATTCTACATTGCATCCTTTATGATATAGGGAGACATAATGTGCTTACTTTATTGTTGGTAGGTATGACAAAGCTGTGTTTTTATTCTTCTGACAGGAATTTTATTCATAGCACTCTTGAGTAACTTTGTTACATTTTATTATCAAAATGAAGCTTAAATGATTTTATTGACTTTGGACAGCTTTCTTACAGCAGGGTTCTCATATGCTTCCCTTAGGCAATAACTAAGAGGTCTATCAGCTTTAAATTCAGTTCAAACTAGAGTTTGTACAGGCATTGAAAGCTCAGAGTGTCTGTCCTCTAATTGCTTCTGAATCAGAGGCCGTTGCTCAGTCTGTTACTATTTTTTTTTAATTTTCAGAATCTTCTTGGTTCTCCTGAACTTTTGGAGGAAAAGGAAAAAGAGAGTGAGAAGTGGAAATAACAAGTAAAATGGGTGCAGGAGATGTGAGAGCCAGGGTCTAATGGGGGAACAACGACAGAAACTACAAAATGCACATAGCCACGTTGCTGAGTAGGACAAAAGGTGATCAAAATGATGGCTGAGTTAGTAAGAAGAAAATTTGAACTGTATTTATTTTAATGTGACTTTTAAAACACAAGATTTTTTTTTTGGGGGGGGGGCAAGGACTGGGTACCAGGCATTGAACTCAGGGGCACTTGACCACTAAGCCACATCCCCAGCCCTATTTTCTATTTTATTTAGAGAGGATTTCACTGAGTTGCTTGGCGCCTTGCCATTGCTGAGGCTGGCTTTGAACTTTCGATCCTCCTGCCTCAGCTTCTGGAACCGCTGGGATTACAGGCATGTCCCACCTTGTCTGTGACAAGAAAGATTCTAAATCTTACTTTTTAAAGGAGACTTTCACTCCCTGTGGTGTGTGTTCCATATCACCCGTAAGTTTAATGCCCACACCCTCTCATTCTGTTTATGAAGCCTTGATGCTGTTCTTTACCTTCTATAGAGGCCACTGGGTTAGTTAAGATGTGACTTTCCCACAGGAAGTTCAGTGGCTCCCCAGTCCAAGAGTGGTGAACTCTTAAACCAAATTTCCAGTGCTTGCGTCTATTCATTGTTGCAGAAAATTAGACTGGAAACTCCTCCTATGAACTATTTTTAAAAATAAATGATAATGTAATAATTATTCTTTCATACTGTGATACTGGAGTAATACTTCATCTAATTTTAAATTCTTGTTAACTATTAACCTTATGTAACACTGAAGTCTGAGCAACTTGCTTCAAATTTTGAAGAGAATCTCCTTTTGGACTTCATTTGATGATCAAGAGATGATAAGTTGTGCCTCAATTTATAGTAGTTCTGTTAAAAATAAGTATATTCCAATATTAAAAATTACTACTGGATGGTAATGCTTACATTGAGCAAAAACAGGTCTCGGAACAGATTTTTGTATAACATAAAAAGCAAAAAAGAAGAAAAACCCAAAGTTTTTGTAAAGTAGTTTAAAATGTAATTTATTTTTTGGTATATATTTACAATGAGTATTATTTTCTTTTTAGGTTTTAAATTTGCTTCTACCCTTTTTACCCATTGATGTTTGACTTGAAAAAATTTTTCCTATTGTTATGGAAATTAGTCTGGATCTTTTAGAGAAGCACTTAATATCTCTTAAGTTTACTGTAAGTCAAGGATTTTGAACTTCTGGAATGAGGCAAGAAGAGATATCCTCTCCTTCCATCTGTTCATTTTTCTTAAAACCACAGACAAAAAGTGCCCCTCAATATTCTGATGTTCTTAAAGATGTATGTGAAAGTCAGGTCAGGAGGGAGGAGTAGATCTGTGGTTTCCAACACTGCTCCCCTGTGTGCTTAAGCCCCAATGGTTAATGAGGTCAATCAGCACTCTACCAAATCTTGAAACCCTACATTACTTCTTGACATAATTCCCCTACACATAATAAATTAATTAGCACTTGTGCAATACTTTCTTTCAAAATATTTTTCTACTGAACTTTCATAATTGTGTATGCCTGTAGTATCTTGCTTATGCTATTTTCTTCAACATTCCAATTGTTTTGACTATGAAGTAACTCAGTTGGATTTTAAATGACACACCTGTAAATTCATGAAGAAATATGGGAGAGAGATCAGCTTGTCAAAGATTCCTAGCCTACCTGCTATCTTACTTATCCTAAACATTGTGAAAATAATAGTAAAGTTATTTTTTTTGGCGGGGGGTTCTTAGAGATGGTAGGAAAAGTATCATTTGATTATTATTTAATTAATTATATATAATTACTTGAGCAAACAGATGTGTCCTAGACATAATGCAGATATTAGAAAAAATTCTAAACTACCTTCAGATTTAAAAAGTACACGAATACTCATTTGTATGAATGATTACTAAAATCCTCTTATGACCTCAGATAACTTATTTGTTTTGAGTAACATGAAATGTCATGATGTTAAATGATTCTTTTTGATGAAGATACATTTTCTGACAGATCAACTGTGATAAAAAGGAGAAACACCTGATAGTCTTAATTTTAATTTGAATCAGTATAAATTAACATGTCAATTGAAATTAGCTATGAAAAATATTCAAAAGTAAATATCTCAGAGCCCTCTTGTCAATGCCAAAGCTTGCTTTCATCTTATTAAGATTAATTAATTGTTGAATCACCACAGGTCCCATGTTTTACTTGTAAGGCCAAACCAAAGAATTCTTTGCATTTATATCAGCATCCCTAGTTTTCAAGACAGGCATTTTAATCCCTTCTGATCTCTGAGATAAATATATTTTTTTCACATAATTGTATAATTACTCAATAGACTAGAACAGATCCCATGGAGCCACTCCAGTGTGTGCTGGATAAATAATATTCTGTTCTACTCCTGGTAATTGGCCAATAGATCCCCCTAGGAGTGTTATGATCCCTTAAATAAACACTACATGGGCAAGGGGGGTCGACTCAGTGTTTTCTTCATTGGCAACAAAATCAGAAGAGCTTCACATTCAGTCCTCATTACATCATTTTAAAAAGAACAGACTGCTTGTGACCATATAGCTCCCTCTGCTGGTTCACAGTTTCAAAAGTACAAATAGAAAATAATGTTTGTGAACTAGATTCCCAGAGGAGAAAAATATGTCATTTTTGTTAAGTGATGGGATTAAATTACAGAAATAGCAACAGAAAGACTACTTATTTCTATTGTTCCTAAATTGTGAACCACCTGACCACCGGTCTTTATTCAATCATGTTTATGCATATTGTATCTTGCTATTTGCAGTAAAAAACAGGCTCTAGAAACAGTAGGCAGAATTTTTTTTTTCCTGACAGCCCTAACCAAAGTAATCTTCATAAATCTATCAGCTGCACTTTTAGAGACCCAGTCCTTCATAGGATTACTTTTAGGGGGGATTAAACTATCTTTACTCCATGTAAAAGTGTGGCAGAGAAAAGACATAAAGAAATGAACATCTTTCCCAAACTAGTTAAATTTCCGTGCACTCCATCTTTATGGCATTGATAATCATCTTTGTTTGGTACAAAACCAGCAAAAGAAGAGATGACTGGATTGGGGACACATGGGCCTGAATGCTAGCTCTGTGTAAACTTCTTCAAGTTAATCTTCCTTTTTTTCATGTTCACATCTATAGTTAGGAGATAAGTGTCAGTGTGAGTGTTAAATAAGTATGCGTGAAGCCCAGCATCAATGTGGGTGCAGATTAACTGCCATTAATACTATTCCTGAGAAATGTGGGTTTTTGCCTCAACCAAATGATTCAGAGTATCAAAGAGAGATAATTTTTCCTCCAGACATCCTGAAAGCATGGCCATATAACTCATGGTCAATCCAAAAAATACATTGCTTTTATTTTTAAAAGTTAATATGATGTGACCTTACTTTAGTTACACAATCTATAATCAAATCCTATTTATTTTTGATATGAAAACGAGATCAGAAATATGGTTGACCTTATGGAATTGTATGTCTCAGAAACCATTAAACCAGGCTATAAAAGAAGCTAGGTAAACAGTATGTTCTGATGAAGAGGATTTAGATAATGAGTGTAGATGTTCTCATAAATTATTACAAATAAATTCCTGTCTTTGTTAGTTCTGTATTGCTACTTATATAGCAGATGTGTTTATTTTATTATATTAGGTTTTGGCAAGACAGTAAACAGTGGGTTTTATAATCAAACAACTAGATAGAGAAAAGAAGTTTGAACCTGATGTTGTATATATTTGGAGCAACAGTTTGCCTCCAGGCAATTCTGTGCTGCCTCTAGTTCCCTATACACAGGTTGGGTCACTCCTTATTTTCAGGTAATAAAAATATAATAGAGGCAGTGTAGGTAGTGGCTAAGTGCGAGAATCCAAAGCTAGAAAATCTGGGTTTTAACTTGTGTTCTGTGAGGCCCTCTGCCCTTGAGAAGGTGCTTCATTTTCTTCACTTATTAAATATAGTAGTTAAAGTATATACCTTGTAACAGTTTCCTAGGGCTTCCTTTACAAATTGCTACATATGTAGTGGCTTAAAAGAAATGTATTTTCTTCAATTTGTGAGATTCAAAGTCTGAACTTCAGGTATCAATAGGGCCATACTTCTTTCTGAAGTTTCTTAGGGGAAAATCCACCTTTGCCTCTTACAGCTTCTGGTAACCCCAAGTGTTCCTTGGAGCATAGCTCCAATCTCTCGCTTTTCACATGAGCTGTCATTCCAATTCTCTATGTATCCTTTCTCCTTCTTATAAGAACATCAACCACTTGATTCAGGATACTGGATACCAAGAGTATGGCATCATTCTAACTGCATCTGCAAAGGTCCTATTTCCAAATAAGATATCTCTCTCTCTCTCTCTCTCTCTCTCTCTCTCTCTCTCTCTCTCTCGTGTGAGTTGTGTGTGTGTGAGTTGTGTGTGTGTGTGTGAGTTGTGTGTGTGTGTGTGTGTGTATACATATATATATTTGTACTGTGGCTGAACCCAGGGGAACTCTACTACTGAGCTACATCCCCAGGCCTTTTTATTTATTTTATATTTTGGGACAGGTAAGCTTTAAATTTCCCAGGCTGGCCACAAACTTGCAATCCCCCTACCTCAGTCTCCTGAGTCACTAGGATTACAGTTGTGACCACCACATCCAGCTAAATAAGATCACATTTAAGATTTTATGTGGACATGAAATTTTTCATGTAGTAGATTGAATAGGGTCCTCCATGCTGTTCAATCTTACTACATACTTTACAGGGTTGTTTTGAGGATTGAATGAGTTGCTGTACATAAAGCACTAGAACAATGCCTATCACTTACTTTTTAGCTAAAGTGACTTCTGAAGTTCTGTGTATATAGTTCAGGCAGTTTCACTCTAGTTATAGATGCCCAATTGTGACCGCTTAATACTATCTCCCCATAGCCTGTTGTGCCTCAAACTCAAGCCACTTAAAACTGGCGTAATTTTTATTCCCAACATAAATCACTCTAACTCTTTACATAGTATCTTTTGCCAACCCCAGTTTGCCCAGATTCAAAACCTCAATATTATTCACATCTCCTTTTTCTTTGTTGTCATATCTACCCAATAACTTGATTGATCCTATACAGTGTACTTGAGAGAAGTTCACTTATTATGTTCATTTGATCCTTTAGAATGCACCTTGAGTATAGTTCACCTATTGTATTCTCACTTTGTCTCTAAGGCAAGCCATCTGTAACACTCACCCAGATAAGAAGTAGATGATACACAGCAAATCACAATCAGCACACACACATTTCACAGATAGTGAAGATATAGCTACTTATATTTCTTTTACTTCATACAATAGGTCTCATTTATGATTCAGTGAAAAAATAGAATACAATATACAATAAGGTAGCCTTGTTTGTTGACATTGCATGTAAACTATTGTAGAAAAAAAAGAAACTTTGAAGAGAAAAGATGATATTTTATCACTTTAAATTGAAGTCAAACCTACACATGAGGTTTTTATAAAAATCAAGTGAGGGAAACTATATGTGTAATTCTTTACCATAATACTATGTTCCTAATACACGGTGAATATTAATATTTGTTACACATGACTTTAGGATCATATTGGCATAAATTCTCTAAAATTATTGCGCCTATTTGGCTGTTGATTTATTTAATGGTTCATTTATTTTAAAATACATTTCCAAATTTTGTTGGATTTTAGAAAGACAGTATGGTTTGTGTGTAGAATTTGATTTGAGCTATCAGCTGTTGGGCAAGTGAGAGGCAAGTCTTCCTGAGTTTACTGCCCTCTAGTGTTCATATTTATAAAAATGAGGAGAAATGGAATGCGAGAATAAGCACATGGTGCTCAACAGAGTGGTAGTTGTCAGTATTATACATAAGCTTTTCTTCATGTCTCCGTTTCTAGGTGATTATCAACAAGTGCCCTCAATCTAGTTTAATTCTTCTTCAAAAAGAGGGTACAATCTATTATAGTTCAGAGGTTACATGACATATCTGGACAGAAGGCAGAAGGCATGCAAATATTGTGAAAGACACTCTTCAAGGCCTTATATTTCTATGGCTAGAACAATTAACATATATTCAGCACTTATTGATTATTGAAATTCTGAAGAACCCTGGCTCAGATGAAAGTTATTACTCAGTGCAATTAAAAAGAAAACATTAATACTGAGATATAACTAGCAAGGCTAAAATACAGGTGAGTTTTAATGTCTGGATGCCATATGTATTTTTAAAACAGTTGTGTTGTCCATAACAAAAACCTCTTTCCCTTAGCAGGAATGACGTTAACTGTATCTTGGGTGTGTGGCTATAAAAACACTCAGACTACTCCTGACTACTACTCAGACTACTCCTCATATCCTGTAATGCATGTACATTTCATTATAGCTACAAATTTCCTTATTCTGCTTATAACCATTTTCTTTAACCCATATATTAAATCATAAATGTCAAGGAAAGAAACCTCTGTGCAGCAAGTGGGAAAGTAAATATCAACAATTTCTGACCACACACATATACAACTGCCCATGCCCACGTACGCGCGCGCACATGTGCACACACACATGTGCGTACACACACGCGCACGCACACACACACAACCTTCTAAAAAATGTCTTCCCATCCCCAGTAGCTTAAAGAAATATACACAAAAGTGTCACTTTGACAGCATATTAAGATTTGAGAGTGCTATCTATATTTTTTTTACCTACCACTCTGTTTTCCAAAAGGGCATAAAAAAGATTTTACTCTTTAGAATCTTACAATCTATTTAGGATTTCTCACTTCACCTGTGCAAAAAATAGAGACACACTCATAAATCAGCAGATGGATGCACACATGTGAAATGGGAAATCATTTGCCTCTGCAGTGATTGGATGGGATGCTGATGGATAATAAAGTTCTCACCTCTTTTCAAATAGGTTCCAGATTATGCTGACAAAATTATGGAGCATCATCTCCAAGGCAAATTTTTATTCATTTGTCATTAAAACCACAGTCAGAAAGTTACCCTGAAAAATGAAGGGACAAGACTTGCTAAAATTTAGCTTAACCTGGTAAGAGAGCCTTAGTTATCAAGAGAGCCTGGATCTGAGCACGGGGTCCACCTACACAACCTCTTATTTACTTCCTGCCTTTATTGGCTCTGCATCTGAACCCCAGAAGAACATGGATTCAACAGGTGCTGAGTATATGCTGATTTTTCTAGCAATATAAATATAAGAGCTTCAAGATTGAGTTGTTTCAATAAAAGCACAGTCAGACATTGTAGGCCTCAGCAATGTTAGCTGGGGACATGGGTAATCAACTGTGACATAAAGGGAGAAGGGCATTCTTCCTGTGTTGTACTGTGAAAAATGTGGCTTTGGCAATAGGAAGACTGCCCTTTGATAATGGAGCCAACGTATACCTGATGGAAAATTGCCTTCCAGAGTGGAGTTTGGTGAGCCCTATAGGACAGGACCTGGTGGGACAGAGTCAATATAGTCCAGCCAGAATACTCTTATCTGTGGACACTGTTACATGCTTACACCTGAAGAGTCCTGGAAAACCTACCTTAGGACCAGAGCATAGTGGGCTTTGGAAAGGACTTTAGGTGGGTGTGAAAGTCAAACAGAAATTAGAGATATTTTATGAATATAAAGATTCTATTTATTTATCATGTTGTGAAAGTCTAGGAAAAAAAACAAATTATAAAAAGATTAGATTTTTGTATTTTTAATTGCTTTTAGAACTTTGGTGTGAGTCTTCTAAATAACACAGTTGAATGATTAAAGGGAAAAATCAATTTTTTCTTATGCATTTTATTTTGCAAGTTTTTTTTGTTGTTGTTGTTATGCACATCCATATCTGTACCCATAAACACACACTGCTATCCAAAACAGTCAAAGATTCTGAATATTTATTCTTTAATAGTAAAACTTGGGTAGTAATTAATTTTTTCTAAAATATTCATTCATATTTTATGCAGTTTTACCCCTCAAATGCCCTTGAAGTATAAAATGTATATAGGTACCAAAGACGGTATTCCTACAAGATAATTAAATTCTGATTTAATTCACCTTAGACAAAATGGGAAATGCCTTGTCTTTTCTTGCCTCTAGCTTCTCACACTAAAAGCAATCCCTAAAGAATTTGCTCCATGTAATGTTTTTGCTGCCTAAGGCGACTGTCTGCTCTGACTGTAGAACAGAATCGACCCCAGTTATATTTGTTGAAGTTCAAATATTTGTAGTTGATTTCCAGCGAATATACTCCTCTGCAACATGCCACAAGGGAAGCATCTAAAACAGAACAGGGACAGAGGAAAGCTGATCACATAACATACATGTTTGTTCTACTCTGCTCTCTAGTATATTTTAGGTTTTTGGTCAAATGAAAGTATATTGATAAATACATAAAGAAAAAAACTCTAGATAGATCATAGATGAAAAAAATGTTTAAATGGCACCACAAAATAACCTAGAAGACAATATGGATAAAGTGTATTGGGCCTGGGTAATATAAATATATTTTCAATATATATTTAAAAAACAAATTCAAAGTTAAATAAGAGTTTGCAAAGACAAAAACAGGAGAAATTGCTACAGAAACCGTATGAAAAAACTTTTTCTGAAAGTTGAAACATTATTGAAAGGTAAGTGGCAGACTGGAAAATTAGCAGACAAAATGTGATCATCACTATATCAAGAGTTCTCCAGTCAAGGAAAGATGCCAGTACTTTTAAGGAAAGATGAAGAAGAGGTGTGAACAGACACTATAGAAAAATACTAGTGGCTGCAATAAAAAGAAAGCTAGATCCCATTTTTAATTGAAAAAATATAAAATAAAGCAACCTACCAATTTAGAATTTTTATTTAAAAGGATCAGACTTACACTTTTGAGAGTGTGGGGGAAAAGACATACTGAAACATTATGATCAGAAAATGAATTGGTACCACTTTTGCAAGAAACATAAAATGTGCAACCTCTTGATACCAGATTCTGCATTTTTCAATTTTTTGTAAATGTAAGATGGGAAGAAGAACACCATAAAAATTAAGTGAAAAGGCCGGGCATGGTGGTGCATGCCTGTAATCCCAGCAGCTTGGGAGGCTGAAGCAGGAGGATTGCGAGTTCAAAGCCAGCCTCAGCAACTTAACAAGGCCCTAAGCAACTCAGTGAGACCCTGTCTCTAAATAAAATATAAAAAGGGCTAGGGATGTATCTCAGTGGTTAGTGGTTAGATGGTTAGTGTCCCTTGGTTCAATCCCTGGTGAAAAAAAGAAAGAAAGAAAGAAAGGAAGGAAGGAAGGAAGGAAGGAAGGAGAAAAAAATTAAGTGAAAAAATCTGGGCTCAAAATTATTTTTGTCTTATCTGTTGTATAATATTAATTTTGTAGAAAAATGGAAGAAAATACTAACATATAAGTTATGAGAAACTGCCTTAAATTAGGATAGAAAATGAAAATTTAAGACAGTAAGTCTCCATCTATGTACAGTGCATCAGTGGTTATATATCTTTATATCTATATTGACTTATACATATCTATCCATGAGGCCATATAAACATAAATTCATCAATTAACATAGTAAGTATCTACATAAGACATAGTATGTAACTGATCCAGTTATAGATGGATGAGGTAATATTTAGGGAATAATCATTTCTTCCTTTCTATTTTTGTCATATAAAGAATAATAATCTTTTTCAAGCAAATTGGAAGATTATAATGATTTAAAAAAGCATAAAGTTTTTTCCTCTCCCTCTGTCCAGGTGAGTCTAGGTAGCATTAACTTAAAATATTATTGTATTTATACTTTCTGAAAAAAATATTAGGCCTTTGGCATTTATATACAAACCAAAAAGAGAAATGGTGAATGCTGCCCAAGTTAATATTTGTAGAATTAGAGAAATGTTATCACTAGTAGGTGATCAACTACTGCATATCACTGAGAAGCTCTATTAGAAAGGTCTTGTGCATCTTTAATCACATTGTTAATGATTTTCTGATCTTTTCCTTCCTATGCTAAATTTTGTGGTGAATTTTCAGTTGTCATCTTATTTGACAGGATGGACTCCCCTTATCACTTCCTCTTTCATGAAAGATGTCCTTTCCTCGGCTTCTAGACACCATGCACATATGGTTTTCTTCTACACTTTCCTGGTTGTTGCTTCTTAATTTCTTTCTTTCTCTCTTTCTCTTTTCTTTTTTTCCCTTATCTCATGATCTCTTAAGGTTGTTGTGACCCATGGATTAGTCTGGGTCCCCATCTCAATCTATGTCCATCCCCTTAGTAATCTCATCCAGTCTAGTGTTTCCAAAGACCTTTATATAAAAATTATTTCCAAATTTATCTCTCTGAAATACCAGATTCACATATAAAGCTACTTTGGGGTTCCAAGAGATAAGACTTAGCATGTTCTTGGAAACCCTGACCTTTTCTGCCCTCTGCCAACTCCTTCACTATAAAAGAAAAAAAAAAAATATTATCCTGAAATCTTCTCTCAGTTAATGACATCTCCATCATTCTGATTACTCAGACCAAAAACTGTAGTTTTCCTAAAGACTCTTTTAATTTATTATCTCATCAATCAGGGAGTCCATTGGCTCTCCCCTCAAAAGATATCTAACCACTTCGCAAAACCCCTATTTTACATGTTACTGCTCCTATTTGAGCTGTCAATATTTTTCACTTGGATTGCTGCAACAGATTTGCAACGTGCACTTCTGTAAGGCCTATAAGGCCCAGTACTTGGAGCTGCTGCAGTCCGGCTGCAGCAAAATAACCAGGGGGTGAAGAACAACTTGTGTAGATTGATACAGCAGGAGTGGGAGCCTTTTATTGTAGGACAGGAGGGGTATATATACAATACACACAACTTATCTTAATTAACATAAACTAGATACAGCAGTCAACCAATAAGGAATCTTCACACTTGATGGCTCGCTGGCGTTACTTCACAAACCACTCCCGCTGGCAAAATGCCAGGCGCCATCTTGACTTGTTTACAGACCCTAACATGGAGCTGTTACCATGACCTCTCTGTCCTCTTTATCCACTATTCTCCCACTAGCCCACTCTGCTTGAAGCCCAGTGGCTTCTTTGCTGTTCTTTAAGACAGCCAGTCACAGTCTTTCTCGCCTTGGAGCCTTTTATTCTCTGTTCCCTCTAACTAGTACTTTCTTCTCCCAGTGTATTCTTGCTCCGCCAACCTCCTATTCCTTGCAGGCTTTTCTCAAATGCATTCCTTTTTTGATGAAACTTTCATGGCCAACCTGACTTCAACTAAAATGCTAAGCCTCCTTTGTTTGCTCCATATTTTCCCATGATGCTTTATTCTTTCTAGCATATTTTGTCATTTACTTATTGATCATGTTACTTGTTTATTATCTGAATTTTCTTAATAAAAATCAACTTCATATAGTCAGGAATTTTTGTCTTTTTTTGTTTACTTGCATATCTTGGTACCCAGAAGACACATAGTGGGTCCTCAAAAATATTCGTTGAATGAAAAATGAACTCTAATTTTAAGCTCCATGAAGCAGTAAGCATGTCTATTTTGGTCATTTTGGGATCTTCAGATTCCAACATCCTGTTTAGCACTTAGTGGGTGCTGAATAAGTAAGAGTGGGGAGTGGGTTTATCAGTCTTGGCACAACCTTTGGTCAGAAGTCCACAGTTTACAAATTAGATATTTCTCTTTGGTGCTCAAAAATTTATCCTTATGAATCTTTATAAATTCCAAAAAGTAATATTTGCTGTGCCCCTACAGGGTATAACCATAGGTTAGGGAATGGAATAATGGTTATCCTCCAGTGTTACAGGAGATGCTACTAAAATGACCGGTTCAAATGCTGACCCACACTCAGGTTGCAGAGTAATCTCTTGTTGGTGTCCTTCACAGTAATAGACTATTTTTAGTAGCTCTCAGTAATTATCTTTTAACTTTGTGAATTTTTTCAACTAAAATTTTATTTTGTAAAATCAGAACCTACATGCACATTGCCTAATTGCAGATTGGCATTGTATGCTTGATGTAAAGCATTATAGGTGGATCTCTTGGGCAACTGATTGGAACCTCTTCTGTGAATGGCTACCAAAGAGTAAAGATAGTTTTATAACAACTTCCCAATTTCCTACTTAAGGATTTTACTGTAGAAAGTTAACCCTCATGTTTTTAGCTATTAAAAACAGTTATTTAGAACATGTTCTTGGAACCTTGCTGTGGAAATCTTCTAGTTCACTGTTGGGTCTCATGACATTAAACAAAACCTAAACTGGGAAGCACACTCATGAATTCTGGAGGAGAGGTGTTGATGCTTGTCCACAGCAGCCTCACAGAAACTTGGAGAGGCCTCCTATGGTGTATTTGTCTGCTTGGTCATTGAAGTTCATAGATAGCGATCAAAGTGTTGGGGACACAAAGTGAGGCTCTAGCCAACGAATGTGATTCTGTGACTTTCATAAATACACAGAGATGTGCAATTATTCAAAGCTGACATCGGAGTTGGACATTTTCTTATCACTTGATTTCTTTTGCATTGACTATCTCTTTTTCTCTGTTTCTTAGTAATGCATTCTTTAGACATGTGTGTTTTGGTCTAATGTAATCAAGACAAAGACAAACAAATTTGCTAATAGGGTTATGAGTAGAAAGCATGCTATAAACATGCTCGGCCTAAATAATTCACAATCATTCATTGGTACACATATTTCTTATTCAAATTCACTTACACTACAAAATCCCAATAGGAACTAGATCTCTAGGCTTTCTTAATAGAAGAAAACAATCTCATTTTGGAGAAGAACAATGAAAAAGCAGATAGATTTTCTTTTATCTAGATAACCAGGTCAAACTGCCCCTGTGAAGGACCACCATTTATGTTTTGGTTTTATAAACTAAATTCTATGATTACAGTGAAATATCCAACTCTGAAAAAGAATTTCTTAAAAGGCATGTCCAGCTGGAGCCAGACATTTCTGAAATAGATCCCAGCTGTTTGGATTATCTCAACCCAAGAACAACTAAATACTGCCACTGAAAGTACTATCAGTAGTAAATTCTGGTTTGAAGTTGTGGTAGCTAGAAAGCAAAATCCTTACAGACCACCCTGGGCAGCAGTAGCTTGGAAAGGATGGTAAGAGGAAGAAATTAATTCTTACTTGTGGTCTTAACTGTCTCAACTACCACAATTCACTTGGTATTTCAAATTGTTCCAAGCAAGATCATACTTTGCTTGATGTGTGTATTTCCAAAAAGGAGAAGCTAGTCCTCTTCCAGGAAATTTTCAAATTTGGCTAACTTTGAGATAATTGCTTCAAGCATTTCTTTAATAATCAAAATTATTTGTGGCTGTATATTTTGTTTCATAATTAGCCTTGTCTCATTTTTACAAATGCAAGCAAATAAAGATATTTTTATAGCTAAAGTCTCATTTTAATTACACTGCACTAATCAAGTATTATTTAAGCTTACAGAAATACTCAAAGAACAACATGGTAGATAATAGCAGGACATTTTTTTTTATTCACAATAATCATCACTATATATTTATTTTTTATTTTATTTTATTTATTTATTTTGTGGTATTAGGGATTGAACCTAGCAGTGCTTTACCACTAAGCTATATCCTCAGACCTTATTTATTTATTTATTTATTTAAATTTGGAGAGAGAGTCTCACTGAGTTGCTGACCTCAAACTTGCAATCCTCCTGTCTCAGCCTACTTAGTTGCTGGGATACATGTGTGTACCATCATGTTCAGCTAATCATCACTATATTCTTAATTAGACCAGTAGTGCTCTGTCTTATTCATATTCGATGCTATTAATAAAATGAATAATAATACATATCAGTCTCTGAAAGTTAAGTGTAATGGTTTTATTCTCTAGATAAATAAACTTCTTAGTTTTACACTGTAACAAGCATTATCTTCCAATAAATAGCCAAATCTTTTTAATCGGTTTATGTTTATTTCAATATATTCCTTCCATTTTACATGCATATAGTATTGTTTTTATGTTCACTTATTTATGAATTATTATTTAAATTGGTTTTCATCCAAAAGGTTAACCAAAGGCAAAACATTTCCTACATAAAAGTGTCTCTTATGAAGAAATTTTCCTCAGTTTATATATTGCATATTTAATTTGGACATTCTTATCTATGGAGACTTAACAAACCTATCCTATAAAAATACTTTGTATAAAAATGAATGCCAATTCTGATTAGGTAGAAGTTTGGAACCAAAGCCAAAATTCATTTTGCCACCTAATATTATGTCAAATTACAGTTCCACAACTCTCTTGAACTATAAATTATACGTGTGTGCATGCATGAGGTAGAGACAGATCTCTATAGTTGAGTATGCTGTGAGGAGTTAATTGGTAAAGAATGTTTTCCAATCTTAAACAAGTACTAAATTGGGTGACATTTTCTATTTATAACAGATGAAAACCAGATGAGTATTTCTTTCTGCTGTAACCTTCTGAGCAGAACATCTGAAACCTCTGGCGACTAGATAAGCTCAGTTTCCTTAAATACTATGCTTAATACTTAAGCTGAATCTTATTTGAAAAGTTAGTCTAGGACGAATAAATAAAACATTCCAGATACCATCTTCCAGCAATGACAGTAAAATCTTAATTTCCCTAAGAACTAAATGAGAGAGTATGCCAGGTTTTGAAAGTCAAATGTTTTCAGATGGTAACTAGCAAGTTTCCCAAAACATCTAAAGTTTCAAACTAAAATCTTAAAAACACAAATTCTGCATTCAGACATGCACAGTCTTCACAGTTGAGTGGAAATATAAACCAGTTTTAAAAATAACAACTTTAACATTTGAAAATATAATTAGATATTTTGCTTCCCCAGGGAACCGAAGTTGTTCAAAATTCTACTTCCTTCCCCAGAAACACTGAGAACACTTAACCAGGATCAGGATTAGAAGAGAATAGCTGGGTGTGGTGGCGCATGCCTGTAATCCCAGCGGTTTAGGAGGCTGAGACAGGAGAATCTCCAGTTCAAAGCCAGCCTCAGCAAAGGCAAGGCACTAGCAAAATTCTTATATTTGAGGGCTAAATAGTTAAAGCAGAAAAACAGAACACAAAGGTGAATGAGAATGGTAATCAAATGCAGTTGGAAACCACCAGAAGCCAAAGGACTTTGCGGCTTCAAGCTAGAGTGGGTATTTAACAGCGGCAAAGACTGAGGTTTGAGGAAAGAAAACTAAAACGAAAAAACACGGGTTGGATTAAGATAATCAAAGGCCATCTATAAAAAGTTCAGTAAGGAGGATTAGTGGTGGGGTTCACACACTGGAGCTTGTGGATGAGTGAGAGGAGAGGAGAGAGTGTCACCTGAAAAGACAGCTCTTTCAAGGATAAATATAGTAGCCAGAGGAATTCATGCGGTCAAAGAAAGTTTTTGTTTAGTTGCTTGTTTTTTCTGTAGAACCTCTTGCGAATGTTTTATAGCCAGAGAGAAAGGAGAAAGTAGAAAGGCTAGAATAGAATGACATTCTAGGTAGAAGGAAGCCAGATTGCTGAGATTAGAGTTGGGGTCATGTGTGGAAATCCGCCTTATGACTATCAGCACTCCTAGTTGCTCCTTACCCTACTCTATTTTTTTTTTCTATTGCATTGATTATATTCTGGAATATCACATAACTTGTGCAGTTATTACATTTTTTTCTTTCTCTCTCTTACCTTTCTACTCTGAATCTCCTTCAGGATCTTCTTATTTTCCAGGATTTCCACTTACCCCATATATATATATATATATGTCTTTCCGGGACATTATGAAGTTTAGAGGGGACAAGAGCATTGTCTTGTTTGTTCCAAAGTCTCAAGCACCTAGAACATTGTAGCACTCAATAAATATTTGTTGAATAAAAAGATGTTGAACTGTAGAATGAAAACCAAAATTCTGTGATTGATTTAGAAGGTGCTTCTGCAGTGTTGGGGATTGAACCCAGGGCCTCATGAATACTTGGAAAATGTTCTCCTATTGCACTACATCCCTAGCCTGCTGAAATTCTTGATTTTTTTTTAAACCAGTAAAATAAAAGTAATCAAAGCTGCAAGGAGGAGAGAATAAATGATAACTGAAAGTTAAACATTCAGTATGTAGATCAGAGGTTATTCATGGAATGCCATGCACCTCACTTAGGAAGGGACATGATTTCTTTCTCCCATATAGTATTTTTTTTTATTAGTTCTCATCATCAAACATTAGGTTTAACACAAAATTTCACTCTTGACTTGGAAAGTAAGAAGATGTGACACTTGTGGCAACACCTGACTCACATCTCTGCATGACAGTAATCACCTGGATTTACATTGAGGCTGTACCCCTGCCACCATCCCAGCCCATAAGCGCACAAGTTAAAGCACATGATGTTCACCTGCAGGATTCCCACCATTCACTATTGTACCCATAAACCTTAAGTCTGCTGTCAGTTCCCATGAACGATTGAGCTCAAGCTAGTGGTTTTCACAGTATGGCTGCTTCATCCACTGTATTATGTGCCTGGCTTCTTTAGCTATTTAGTTGTGGGTGTGATCTAACAGTAAGAAGCTGAAGGGAACTGAGCAAGACTTATTTGTTCAGTCCTTTTTGGCTCTGATATGGAACAATAACTGTCTAGAATGAAGGTCTTTTGACCTACCTTTAGGTGAATTGACCTGCCTTAACATTTCTACACTGGGCTTTCAATGAACCCCTATTTCTTACCTTCAATGGCCCTCTTCTTTTTCTCTAATAATAAGTCAAGCTGCATCTAGCCTTTATATTTTCAGTTCTCTTTACTGGGACCCCTGTCTTCCAGGTGATTAACAAAGCTGGCTCCTTTGTTATCTTCTAGTAGTAAGAATGAAGGAAACCCTGATTCCTGTCCTAATTTTGCTACACATGCAAACATTTGTGAAAGTTAGCTCCCTTTCTTTTTTTATTGATATTTTATATACGACAGCAGAATGCATTACAATTCATACTACACCTATAGAGCACACTTTTTCATATCTCTGGTTGCATATAAAGTATATTCACACCAATTCGTGTCTTCATACATGTACTTTGGATAATGATGTTCATCACATTCCACCGTCATTTCTAACCTCCTGTCCACTTCCTTCCCCTCCCACCCCTCTGCCCTATCTATAGAGTTCCTCTAATCCTCCCATGCTCCCCCTCCCTATTCCATTATGAATCAGCCTCCTTATATCAGAGAAAACATTTGGCATTTGCTTTTGGGGGGATTGACTAACTTCACTTAGCATTATCTTCTCTAACTCCACCCATTTACCTGCAAATGCCATGATTTTATTCTCTTTTATTGCTGAGTAATATTCCATTGTGTGTGTGTGTATGTGTGTGTGTGTGTGTGTGTGTGTGTGTGTGTGTGTATATATATATATATATATATATATATATATATATATCACATTTTTTTTACCATTTGTCTACTGAAGGCATCTAGGTTGTTTCCACAGTTCAGCTACTGTGAATTGTGAAAGTTCATTCCTTCTATAAAAATCATACAATTGTTCAGAAATTTCAATATGTCTCGGATTCCTGTCATTTCAAGTCTCTAAAAATCAGCTTCTATGAAAAAGCTTATTCAAGGAAAAGGCAACAATTTCATAGTGACAAAAATTGCTCACCAAATAGATTCGAATCCTAGGACTGGGTTCCATTCTGAAAAAGAAATGCCAATACTAAAATTTTAAATCCTATTTATGCAAAGGTAAGGGTGCCCATTTAGTATATCTAGCTAATAGACATCTTAAACACTAGTCATTTCTCAAAATAATTATTTCTAGCATGTTTTACTTAATTAATAAACCTTCTAGTAATGACTGGAGTTACAGATAGTTCTTTCCTGAAATAAGTTTTCCATTAGAGTCCTTCAAATGCTAACTATCTTTGGGATATTAGTCCCAATTAACAAAATATTAGCCAATCACCCCTAGGGTGTTCACTCCTGAACCTGTTATTCTCAGACATACGTTCTCTATTCTAATGTGCTTTCAACTAAATTATAGAAAGCATAGCCAAAGCAAAGCATTGGAAAATGTTCATATGTCTAAAAAGTAAAAGGAGACTTCTCCTTTCCATATGTACCAGTTCTAAGAGAATTTACATAAGAAGATAATTTGTACTAGGTCTCAGGGGACCTGGTTGACTCTTATATTCTTTTTGTGGAACCAGTGAGGTTTCAAAAACAAAACAAAACAAAACATGTTTTTGACACCTCCCATTGTAATTTGAAATGTGTTTGGTTGCAGAAGCAAGGCCAGTCTTGATTTGGCTTGAGATAGATCTCTGGGTTCTGCATTTCTGGATCTTAATATGTTAATAAGCAGTGTAATTTTCCCTGAACAACTATCATGGGGCTCAGATTATGCTCCTTCCTTTTTTTTTCTTCATGCTTTCTGAATAAATTATTGTACACAAATGTGCATAAGCAATGTAGAATTTACTGAAAATTTTGCAAGATAAAATGAAAATACTCCAGGACAAACTTTCTTAAACTCCCCATGAGACACCTCTATTCTTTTATTTCTTTTTTATCTTTCCTGTGATCAAATGACATTCTCTCTTTCCCTTTCCTTCCTTCAGACATTGCTCAAATTCTGCTGATTCCTTTCCTTCCTCTTTTCCTAAAGCAAAAACATTTTTTATTCTTTCATAAGCATGATAACCTTATCCTTTTCCCCGAATCATAGATGCCTCTTGACAGGAAAGACACCAGAGCCCCAACCTCCACCCCATCAGACCATGAAATGCAGGTCTTTCCTTCCAGGACATTTGTGTATTAGCAGTCTAGGAAAAATGAACAAAATCCCCACATTGTGACATCTGTACTAACAGAAATGTAAATTTAGTACCAAATATCACACATGTTTTTGGGATACAACCTTTTCTCAATTTGAAGATTTCTTGAGTAATAAAAATGGGAAAAAAATGCTTTTAACTTTGGATTTTTTCAAATATAATGGGATGTGGCTTCTTAATGATGTTTTGTATATAATAAAAAGGTACAAGTTATTTTTGCTCCAATACAACTCATCTACAGTTATTTGCATAAGGAATACTAACTTAAAAACAAAAGTCTAATAATAACTGAAATATCACAGTAAGCTCCCTAAAATAACTTTGTTGGAAAAAAAATGATTCTAGTAATCAACTTCTTCAACAGATGTAATCTGTCTCCCTACAGTCTTTTGGTGATTATATTTCTAGAAAAAAATAGGACTAAGAGTATTTGCAATTTTGTAATAAGTTTGGGGCAGGAAGTCATTTAGGAGATGCTGTTACTCCTGGGACATCTCCATAATTTGGGGGAAAAGTACTTTTGAATACTTGAAATTAGTATGGTCAAATGCCATATTCCTGAGTAACAACAGTCCTAAAAATAGAGAACAAGGGCCCTCTAAATATTATCCTTTAGTGGGCAGTACAAAGTACTAGTGTCTTGATTCATTTCTGCTTGTCATGGTCTCTCCTAACACTGGACTGGACTAACATTGCCTTTACTGGAACTTTTCTTCTGAGGTTTGGGAAAGCCATTTGTATTCCTCAGTGGAAAAATTGTCAAAATGTTCATCATGTTGTATTGCAAGAGGATGGAGAAGATCACCAATTAAAAATACTTTGGATGAGGAGAATGAGATCCTGGTCCAAAGGGGAGGAGAAATTGGAAGGCTTCCTAGGAAAAGAACTAGACTAGAACTCAAGAAGTCAGGGTTCTAGTGCTAGTTCTGATGTTGACAACTCATTTAATCATTGACAGCCGCAGTATCTCCAGTTGGGAAATAGGAGAATAAATAGCAGCTGCCTTTCTAGGCTGCAGTGTCATATTATGGATTCAATGATTTTATATTTTTTGCCTTGGAAAATTGAAAAAATGATATAATAATATAAGGTGTTACTATTAATAAGCAGGATGATAGGTCTAGGATTAAGAAATGAATAGCAGTAGCAGAAGGGGACCCCACTTTAAGTTGGCTCATAAATATTGATAATATAAAATGTCAGTGAAAAGAGAAAAGATGAAATTTCCCAAATAACCTCCCCAAACTTAAATACAGGGTAGCTATCCTATGAAGAGACTAGAGGTAAACCATGCTTAAACTAAACTAATTTTAACCTAGACTTGACTGTGATCATAATGCAAGGATAATATAGGTGAGTGGGAAAATATAGATGAACAACAAGAACAAATATGGTGTTAAGGGTTAAAGAATTATAGTACCCAGTCCCTTGTATTTTCAAAGCCAAACTGAAGTACTTGAGTTTGAACACGAGAAAGCTTGGACAAATTTTGTTGGTGGTGTTGGGGGTGGTTAGAAACAATTTTCTTTGCTATGTTTTTCCTCCTGTTTTTTTTTCTAGAAAAAAAATACTCAGGGGCACTAAACCCCTGAGCTACATCCCCAACCCTATTTTTCATTTTATTTACAGACAGAGTCTAACTGAGTTGCTTAGCTCCTTGCTGTTGCTGAGGCTGGCTTTGAATTCATGATCCATCCTCCTGCCTCAGCCTCCCAAGCCACTGGGATTACAGTCTTGTGCCCCTGTGCCCAGCTGTTTTCTTGTTCGTTAGGCCATGACTTTTAGTGTCTTATGATGTCATGTGTGTCAACATATGACATAGATTTCTCCACATTCTATGGAGATAATTATAATGACACAATGATAGCTGGTTGTAAGTGCTGAAAGCTTTGAAGTAATAAAATCATTGTCTCAGTAACCAGGAAAGCGTAATATCAGTTGTGATGATTTTGATCTCTGACGTGCAAGCCTATGATATTCATTGTTTCACAATGGTCTTGCTCATAAGGAGACAATTGCTCATTTTTAAAAGATATTAAAGCTTTCTCTATCATGAAATTTTTATTATATGTGGTTTTGAGTTTCAGTTGGATGAGGCAATCATGGTTCATAATATTAAATGGAAAATTTCAAAAGCAAACAATTAATACATTTTAAAAATCTCTTATTAGAGTTTACTTTTCATGATCTATTTTAGTATCAGTTATTGTTAATCTCTTACTGTGCCTAATTCATGAATTGAATTTTTATCATAGATACATAACTGTAGGATAAAACATTATAGATAGATAGATAGATAGATACACACACACACACAATTATGCAATCCATGGGTTCAGGCATGGTGTGAGGGTCTTAGAATACATTCCCCCAAGGGTAAGGGTGTTCTACTGTTCTTTAGTTCTGGTAACACATCTAAGTATTAGGTGTCACTTGAAGGATACCCTAGACACAAGAAGCATTTCCGATCTTTGGTTGTCAGCTCATCATAACTTTAAGTCAAAGTTGGAGGTACAGAAGATAAAAAATAGGCCAACTGCCTTTCATTTTTGCTTCCTGCTTCCCATCTCAGAAGACTGAAGGCAAGAAGAATGGACTAGTCATAATTCTTTGGATTTCACATGTCAAAAATCAAACACAATTAGGCAAAAGGGAAACTTGTTGAAAGATTCCTTTGTTACTTCATGTATTAAGAAAAAAACACACTACCAGGAAAGGAAGAAAGCAGCCCAGCCTTAGGAAATACAAAACCAAAGTCTGCCCATCCCCCATGTCCTATGTTTGCCCATAAACATTGTCCTCCCCAGTGCAGCCCAGCTGTCTCCTTTACTAGGAAACAGAATCATCCAGAGCAAACATGTTTAACATCTTATGCCACCTATAATTCAAAACCATCCTGATGACTTGGATCAGCCAGACCATGAGGGAAGGTTATGATCAACCCAAGGGTCAGAAGGCAAGGTAATATAAGAATCAGGCAATGCAGATTACTTTCCTTCTTAGTAGTGGGGAGAATAGTGGTTCCTAGAGAAAGCAGAGTGGGGAGGATAGACATTTCTTATAAGAAGGGGTGGGTGGAGGGTGGTGCTGACAAGGCTGAACAACAGATATCCATTATAAAGAACAAACAACAGATATCCATTATAAAGCTCCAAGGAACAGCTGGAGAAATGTCTGTTGAGAAATAAACAAATCTTTGTTAGAAATCTAGAATTTTATCTTCATATTTCTGTTTATTTCAAATTATATTTTGGTGGTGCCATTGGTAAATTTCCAGATAGGCAGTCTGCAATTATAGAAAACGAATGTGTACCAAAATAACCTGTAAGGAGTTTTCATCTGAGAATACACAGCAGCAGTATTACCAATGGTATTTGTTTTTAGGCCAGTTTATGGAAGCAGAATCCATATCTTGCCTAAATTTTTACACTAACAGTTCATTTCAATGTTACCAAACATCTACTGGGGTATCTTTCTAAAGAGCTCAGCTTCCACATATCACATAACACAGTTTACCTCTTAATGATGATTTCTTTGCACCAGCATCAGGCAACCAGTCTGTGGTTGGAAAGACGACTCTGCTGGGATTCCCAGATACCAGCAGTTAATTTGCTTTCTGTGCCTGGTGTGGTATGATGCACAGACTGTGGAATGAAAGCCAGAAAACCCATGTTCTAGTTGAATGGGGATCTCTTTAGAAAACAGGCTTTGCCTTTCATATCTGCAATGTGTGGTATGCATGTGTGTGTCAGGAAGCAGTTGGACTTTTTTTTTACAAGCAGGACTACCTTCTAAAGTTCTTCCAGTACAAAAAAGTGATACATCAGTGACTGAGAAAAAGTACTTTCCTATAGCACTACTGCTATTTACAGGAAGGCATCTCTCTATCCAATGGCTGGGTATGGAAGACAGTAGGGAACAGGGCAGGACCCCAGCCTGGGCTCCTTTTGTTTCTGTTGATATACATGGAGATTTCCTTCCTTTGGAAATCTTTCTGGAGGTCAAGATAGGACATGGGGATTCCGGACACTATCTAGTTTTGAGGTTCCCTGTATTAATAAAAGAAAACCAAAACAGGATCACAAAACATATGGAATTGTGAATAATTTGATAAATTAATACAACAAAATATGATATAGTTGAACTATTAATAATTATGACATTTATTTTTAAAAAGAACTTTCATGTTACAATCTACATAGTATGGCCCAGCAATTAGATGTGTGTGAAGTTTTAAGAGAGATACTTAATAGATCATTAATGACCATATCTGTTGTTGTGTATGTGAAATCACTTTGGGATAACATCAGAAGTCTAATCCATAGCTACTTTTGCACAAGAGTACCTAGACAAATGGACATTCTGGTATTTTCTGTAGAGGCTCTGTTGTGTGTATGTGTGTGTGTGTGGGGGGGTGTGTGTGTTAGTAAATTGAAGATTCATGGTAGTCAGTATATCAAAATCAGAAATAATATGCTGTTCAATTCCAATAGTCTCATTTATCTTATCAATTCAATTTTTTCCCAGAGTACCTGTTATTATTTGAGGAAGAAATGAAATAAAATGCAAACAATGATAAATAATCTAATGATAAAATACAAACAACGATAAATAATCTAGATGCATAGTAAGTTTGGGGAATAAATTGAAATGATTAAGAATCATCTAGGTCATGATAAATCATAAGCATACTTCAGGAAGATTCTCTCTCTCAAATTATGAGTTTAAGTTAAATTTAACATGCACATTTAAAAATATTATTTTTATCAGTATACTTTAGAAGTTTTCTAATATAAAATTGTTGACAGTAATGTTTTCTAAGTTTAATGCAATGAATATACAATGGAAGTAAAATAGCTTTCCCTTTCAAGAGAATTATTTGGAAATTCAAAAGTCATAATTTGAAAACAATTCATTTATAATGTCTGAGGGGAGGGGATGGTTTTGATTTTGTTATTTAAAAAATTCCCAAGTAAGTGATATTTATGTTGAGAAACTAAGCTAGATAAGTTAACACTTTTTGTCTAGTTATTACAATTGAATATAATAGGTGAAAATAGCAGAAAATTATAATAGTAATAAAAAATGATAATTTTTTCCTCCTTAATATAAACTATATGAAATTGCTACTCCTTTGGAAATTTGAGCAATGAATTGCTCCTTTGTATCAAATATTCTTAATTTTAAAAAAATAATAGGAAATAAAGAAATGATATCAGTTTATCCATGGAGAGCTCATTAAGGATCTATGTAAATAGAAGAGAGGCTGTGATTGTACACTTGGAGACAAGTACAGCAGACCAACTGGAGGGCAGCAAATCAAAGAAGAAAGCAGATCAGCAGGCCCTGGGGTGCTGATACAGTGCATTGCCATTATTCAAAGGGATGGTCAGAGAGTGTAACTACCCGTGAGCAAGCATGCTTAAGAGCACATGGTAAATCCCACAGAAAAGCCAGGGCACAGACAAACAGCTGCAAGCCTCAAAATGTGATCCACATGTCCATGGGTCAAGCAGATGAAAGCCAGGACGGTGTCATTCAGAAGTTTCCTGGTGGTCAGCAAGAAACCAACTGAGCTAAGAAGGCCTTCTGCAGAGAAAGTAGAAGAAAACAGCCTCAGGATATGGAGAGAACTGAACAGATTTTGAGACTAATTCATCGAGATTCACACTTTTCAATAATAGAAAACTACAGGCAACAGAAGAATTACAGAAATGACCAAAAACAGTTAATCAAATCTATTTGCATCACTTAAAAGGTGTAAGTCATATACCCAATGGGATTGATTAACTATTGGGTGATCAGTCAAACATTATATGTACCCTTTTTCAATGGCTTCTTAAAGAGTTATTGCAAGCTTTCTTGCCACTATGTAGAATTTCAGAATTGTAACATTAAAGTTAATTTAGATTGGTAAATCAAAATAGTAGTATAGGAAGCTGAGGGTAAACAAGCCAACTCCAGATCAAAACACTCTACCCTTTTATATTTATTATGGATGAATTAATTAACTAGACAGACCTAAATTAATCAGGCAGAAATTCTCATCTGTAAAAAAAATAAAAAATTCACTAGGCTGAAAACTATTCATACTAGAACAGGAGTTTCAATGAAAGTAAAATTAAAAAGTGTCATTTCCTCAATTAAATAGAATTGAACCTCTATGATATTCAGATATTGAGGTAGGATCCTCTGATCAGTCATTGAATAAAATAATATATTGGCTCTGGGGGTAGGAGACATGTACCACAAGTCCCTAAACAAATAAATATACTATCAGGGAGTGATAAATACTCCGGGGGAAGGGGAAAAAAAAGAGAGATGAACAGATATTAAGGGAAAAAAGCATGGTGTGTTTGGGATGTCATGGTCAGGGGATGCCATTCTGACTGTGTTAATGAGGTGAAGGAACAAGCCACAGGGACTCATCAGAGGAAGAAGAACCCAGCAGAGAGAGCAGAAGACAAACCTCTGAATCTGGAGAAGGGCTGTGTGTGATAGATCTACGAGGCTGAGCAAGTGAGGAGGGTGCTGGAAGGAGATAATTCTTTACCTAATCATGGAGAATCTTTAAGCCTATGATAGAGGAGCTGGAATCTCATGTTCAGGATTATACAACAACATCAAAGGTTTGAGGCTTTATTTTTCTTTTCTTTTGGCACCAGGGATTTAAACCAGGGGTGCTTTACCACTGAGCTACATCGCCAGCCCTTTTTATTCTGAGATAGGATCTCACTAAGTTGCCAAGGGGCTCGCTAAGTAGCTGAGGCTGACCTGGAACTTGTGATCCTCCTGCCTCAGCTTCCTGAGTTGCTGTATTACAGGCGTACATCACCATGCCTGGTCATAAAAGGTTTTCCTTAGTGGAGTATTATAATTTCTTTTTTTAAAAATTCCACTTGGGGAATTGATTATGAGTGAAAGGAGAGAAAGTGGAGAGACAAGTTAGAAATCTATCGACATCTTCCAGGTGGACATTAGTGATGTATCAGTGTACATCACTAATACCAGAGAGTGCCAGAGCTGAGAAAAAAAGTTTTAGATTTCGGATATAATTTTTAATATACAGTCTTTAAAATTCAGTCATAAATTGGAAGAGGAAGATGAAACAAAGAAGAGAAGACAAAGAATACATTGGGTGTGACAAAATTTGAAGAGATATTATACGATTGGAAATTGTCACTTTCTGGGCTATAGGGGATAGTAAGTTTTTGCCTATCAATATTTAAATGAAAATGGATTAAATTCTCCAAGCAAAAGACACAAAGTAATAACAACAGAATAAAAACAAACAAACAAACAAAAAACCCAGGATATAACAATATACTTCCTGTAATAGCTCATTTTATCCATAAGGGCAAATATAGGTTGAATATAAAGGAATGGAAAAAGATATTTCATTTTTATGCAAAAACAAACAAAAAGGATAGCAGAGGTGACTATACTATTAGACAACACAGACTTTTATTGATTTCAGTAAAAATCAATCACAAGTACAAAAGAAGATTAATATAAGATAGGGGCCAATTCATTAAGAGAGTAGAATAATTGACAAGTATGTATACCCCTAACATTAGATCTCTTAAATATAGAAAGAGAATATTAACCAAACTGAAGGGAGAACTAGACTGTTTTCATCATCTTTTTCACTACTGTGAACAAAAGACCTGACAAGAAGAGTTAGAGGAGGAAAAGTTTATTTGGGAGCTCATGGTTTCAGAGGTTTCAGTCCATACATGGCCAACTCCATTCTCTGAGACCAACAAGAGGCAGAACATCATGGCAAAAAAAGTGGGTGAAGGAAAGGCATTACACAAGGAAGGAGGGGGAGAGAGAGAGAGAGAGAGAGAGAGAGAGAGAGAGAGAGAGAGAGAGAACGCAAGAGAGAGCGTGCGCACTGTCCTCACCACCACAAAATATAAATCCCAAAGGCATGCCCCCAATGAACCTTCTCCAGCCATACTCTATCTGCCTATAGTTAATCCATGTCAGTGGATTAATGTACTGATTAGGTTAAGTTTCTCTTGATCCAATCACCTCTGAAATTTCTTGCATTGTCTCATGCATACTTTTTGGGGGGACACCTCATATCTAACCATAACAAACAGTAAACAATAGTAATACTGAAGTTTCATACTCCATGTTAAACAATAGGTAAATAATACAGACAGAAATCAATAAGGAGAAAGTAAAGTTGAACAATATTGTAGATAAAATTTACCTAAAAAACATATATAGAACGTCCCATCCAATGACAGTAAATGCACTCTCAAGTGTACAGAGAATTTCTTCAGGATAGAATGTGTGTTGGGCCATAAAGAATTCCTAATACATTTAAAATTAAAATAATATCAAGAGGCTTTCTCAACCACAGTGGTATGAAACTAGAAATCAATAACAAGAGGAATTTGGGGAAATTCACAAATATGTGGAAACTAAGCTGGATTTCTGAAAATCCAATGTATCAAAGAAGAAATTGGGATGAAAATCAAACAATATCTTGAGACAAATACCACATATGAGCCAAGAAAAAAAAGCAATTCTACAAGGGAAGTTTATAGTAATATAAGCCTACATTAATAAGAAAGAAAGAGTTCAAATAGACAGCCTAATATTACAACTCAAGGAACTAGAAAAAATAAGAATAAACTGAGTCCAAAGTTAGTAGAAGGAAAAAATAATAAATATTGGAGCAGAAATAGAGACTACATAGACAACAATCAAGATCAACAGAGTTAAGAATTTGTTTTGAAAAGATAAGCAAATTGACATGCTTTTAACTAGACTAACCAAGAAAAAGAGAGGACTCCCATAACTGAAAGAGGAAACATCACCACTAATTCCACAGAAGTACCAAGAATAATTAGACTACTATGAGTAATGATATATCAACAAAGTAGATAATCTAAAAGAATTGGATATTTTCCTAGAAACATACAATGTACCAAGACTGAATAGAAAAAATAGAAAATCTGCCAGATTAATAACAAGTAAGGAGATTAAGTCAGTAATAAATAAGTATCCTTTCAAAGAAGAACCCAAGACTTGTTGGCTTTCCTACTAAATTCTACCCCAAATTTAAAATTTCCAGTTTTCTCAAGCTCTTCTAAAAACTTAAGGAGGAGGAGACATTTTAAAACTTATTTTTTTAAAGAATAGCATTAATGTCATATCAAAGCCAGATAATAAAATTATACAAGAAAATAAAACTATAGGCCATGTTCCTAATGAACATAGATGAAAGACTCCTCAATAAAATACTGTAGCAAATCAAATTCATAAGTACATCAAAGGGATCACTCATTATGATCAAGAGAGACTTATCCTGGCAATGCAAAGATGGTTCAATGTATGCAAATAAATGAAAGTAATATACCGCATTAGAAGAATGAAATAAAAAATTCATATAATCATCCTGATAAATGCAGAAAAAGAATCTGACAAAATTCAACATTCTTTCATGAAAAAAAATTCTCAACAAATTAAATATAGGAGAAATATATCTCCACATAATAAAGGCCATGTATGACAAGCCCACAGCTAACATCATAATCAATGGTGAAAAGCTGAAAGCTTTTCTTCTAATATAAGTCAGAATCAAGGTGCCCATTGTTATTACTTTGACTCAGTATAGCACCAGAAGTCTTAGCTAGAGCAATTTGGCAAGAAAAAGTAATAAAATACATTCACGTTGGAAAGAAGTTAAATTGTCTCTGCAAATTACATAATCTTGTATGTAGAAAATCCTAATGATTCCACCAATAAAAAAAGTTACAACTAATAAGCAAGTCCAGTACAGTTGCCAGATATAAAATCAACATATAAAAGTCACTTGGGCTTGCTTGGCACAGTGGTGCATGCCTTTGATCCCAGCAGCTTGGGAGGGAGAATGAGGAAGATGGCAAGTTAAAATGCAGCCTTAGCAAAAACAAGGTGATAAGCAACTCAGTGAGACCCTGTCTCTGAATAAAATACAAAATAGGGCTGGGGATGTGGCTCAGTGGTCAAGTGCCCCTTAGTTCAATCCCTGATACACCCCCCCCAAAAAAAAAAATTTACTCGGGCTTCTATACACTAACAACATGCTATCTGTAAAAGAAATTAAGAAATCCAATTTTTTAATAGTATAAAAATATTTAGAAATGATTTTTAATCAAAGACATATAAAATCTGTACTTTGAAAACTGGAATACATTGATGAAAGAAGTGAAAGGAAAGATATATAAATGAAAAGATATCCTATATTCATGAATTGGAAGAATTAATATAGCTAAAATGTCCATACCACCCAGATTAAATCAATCTTTATCAAAATTCCATTTACATTATCTACAGAAATAGAAATCCTAAAATTTGTATGAAGCCACAAAAGACTTTCAGATAGCTTAAACAATCTTGAGCATAGTGAACAAAGCTTGAGTCATCATATATTCTGATTTCAAAATATATTACAATGCTACAGTGAACAAAACAGTATACTTATTGGCAGTAAAAACACACACACACACACACACACACACACACACACACAGATACATAGACCAATGAAACATGGTAGAGAACCCAGAAATAAACCAATGCATATGTGGTCAACTAGCAATTGACAAGAAAATCAAGAACACACAATAGAGAAAGGATACTATCTTCAATAAATCATGATGAGAAAGCATACAAAAGAGTGAAATTGGACCTTTATTTTGTACCATGTAGGAAATTACCTCAAAAATGGGTTAAGGACCTGAAACCATAAACTTTCTGAAAGAAAGAAGGGAAAAACTCTTCTTCACATTGGCCCAGGTTATGATTTTGGGGGGGTATAACAACAAAAGTACATACAAACCAGTGGGACTACGTCGGATTAAAAAAAATGTATACAGCAAAGAGAGCAACCAACAAGATGAGTTGGCAACCTTTAGAATGGGAGGAAACATTTGTAACTCTACACCTGATAAATGGTTAGCATCCAAAATATATAAGGGACACATATAAATCAAAAGCACAGAAACAACCTGATTTAAAGGACTTCTTTTTCCAAAGAAGACATACAAATAAATGACTAACAATATTTGAAAAGATGCACAACATCATTAATCATCAGACAAATGTAAATCAAAACCATAATAGGATATTACTTCACATCTGATATGATGGCTTTTATAAATAAGAAATAACAAGTGTTGGCACAAATCTGGAGGAAAGAAAATCTTGTACATTGTTGGAAGGTACATAAATTAGTATAGTCATTATGGAAAACAGTATAAAGTTTCCTAAAAAAATAAAAATAGAAGTATCATATGACCTAGCAATCCCACTTCTGGGAATATATTTGCTATGGTATGAATGTTCCCCAATATTTAAGTGTTAAAATTTAATCCTTGTTGTGGTGGGAATTGAGTAGGTTCTTTCAGAAGTAGTTAAATGCTTAAGAAAAGAGCCTTTACTTATGAATGGATTGGTGCCCTATAAAAGGACTGGGGGAAACTAGCATAGATTTTGCTGTTGCATTCTTCTGCCATGTAAGAACACAACAAGAAGGCATTCAACAGACTCTGAGTGCAGGCTACCTTGCCTCTGGAACTGAGAGACATAAGTTTCTTTTATTTATAAGTTACTTAGTCTTAGGTCTTGTTGCAGGAGCACCAATAGACTAAGATTGTAATAACTAAAGGAAGAGAAATCACTGCCTTGAAGAGATACCTGCACCTCTGTGTTTGCTGCAGTGTTTTAAAATAGCCAAGTGTCCACTAGTAAGAGATAAGTAAAATACATATACACAGAGGAATAATACTCAGCCATAAAAAGAAGAAAATCCTGCCATATGCAACAAAAGGGGTAAACTGAGGGGACATTTGCTAAATGAAGAAAGCCAGGCATGAAAAGACAAATACTATATGATCTCACTTACCTGTGAAATCTAAAAAAGTCAAACTCATAGAAGTTGAGAGTAGAATTATGATTGACAGAGGCTGGTGTAGGGGAAAATGGGAAGATATTATATTCTATGTATGTATAATCTGTCAAAATACATTCTATTGTCATGTGTAACTAAAATCAATTTTAAAAAATCATGATTAAACATTTTATGTGAAGTTAGTCAGCACGGTTGTAATTTTTTTTTTTTTGGTGTTTTCCTGTCTAGATTCAGGCATTAAAATTGCAGAGAATTAGGTTTCATTCCAATTGTGGTCTTTCCATAAGAGTAAGACAGAGGAGAGAAGGGAAGAGATGTTAGGAGTGTAGGTAAAGAGTCTTTATCATGAGGGACCATGGCCTTTAGTCGGGGCAAAGAGGAAAGTGGGGAGGGGTGGATCATCTTGGTTGATACAGAAGTCTTCAACAAAGATTTCTGGAGTGGTGGCAGGGGAAGGTAGGGAGGTGCTATACTCTCCAGACCATTTGATGTGATTACAAGATTGTCAGATGACTGCCAAAATGGAGGTAGAGCTGATGGAGATAGTAGATTCTTTTGAGAAGCTGGGTGTTTCATTGGTGGCAGGAGAAACTCTACCTGTGCTTTAAACCCAGCTGAAGGTGTGTCACAGTGATGGTGAGGAGGAAGGGGAGATCCACCACACCCTTTCTAACTTGTGGGAATATTAGCTTGCTATGGCTGCTGTAACAATGTACCACAGCCAGGTGACTGAAACCACAGACATTCATCCCAGTTTCCAAGGTCAGAAGTCTAAGATGAATGTATCTTCAGAGTGGGAATTTTTTGTTTGTTTGTTTTGTTTTGTTTTTGTGAGTGCTTAAGAAGAATCTGCCCCCTGTCTTTCTCCCAGCTCCTGGAAAGCCTCAGATGTTCCTTGGCTTATAAATGAAGTTCTGTGTTTTCATTTTATGGGAACAAATGGAGGTTGGTCAGTTTTCAGGTATGAAATATTATGAAGATGCAATAAAAACAAATTGACAAGATTTTCTGTGATGAGACCAAGTGTAGGCTCATTCCACACCTGCTCTGATGCAATGGAACACAGCCTCAATGACCATTCTCATTTTAAATTCCTGACTACAAGGCCTCCCGTGGGTGTTTGCTGCTTCCTGGAAAGCACACTGCTGTTTCCCGATACTTGCTCTCTTCGGATCTCTTAGATTGACTCTTTAATCATGTCACCTCTCCCTGAAACCTCCAACGTAGACTTCCAGTCTTCACACTTTCCGAATCACCTTGCCTCCTACTTGGAGAAAACTGAAGCTATCAGAAGAGAACTTTCCTAGACTTTAACCTTGAGGCCTTTCCACCCAACACCATCTGTACCCTTTTATAGCCTGCCTCTGCCCATTACAAGTGAACTTGGTGTGTTCCTCTCTAAAAGCAAGCCCTCCAGTTGTACAGTGTATCTATCTTCATATTAACAAATATTACTCTAGAAATTCTCCTTCCTGTTTGCTATGACATCATTTCCCCTCTTTCTAGTGGATCAGCCCCATCAGCACACAAGCATACTCTTTTTTTTTTTTTTGTTCCAGGCTAAAAATTACTCTTCAGATGAAAATGTTTATCTTTATTGTGGTAATGGTCCCACAGGTACAAACAACTGTCAAAACTGATAAAACTGTATTTTGAATATGTGCAGTTTATTATATTCTAATTTTATTTCAATGAAGAAGAGAATTTTCATTTGACTCCACTCTTCCTACCAGCTAATAAAAATTTTATTTGATTTCTCTTGCAGCAATTCTCCTCCTAAATACTGGATACACTCACTATCTTAATTTCTTCTCCTTCTTTATAGACCTACCACGCACCTCAGATTATTTTACCAACACCACTCTCATCTGGGTTATGAGGGACAATATTGTTGCTAAATTCAATGGTCAATTCTCAGTTGTCACTTTTTTTTTTTTTTTACTTCTCTGCTTTGGCACAGTAAGCTCATGCCATTTCTAATTATCCTTATATTCCCTTGCATTACATGTTCCCATATGTTGGGTATTTTTCCCACTTCATAAAACACTCCTGGACAGTCTCATTTTCCAAATCAACTTGATATCCTTCACCTCATATTGCTGGAGGACTACAAAGCTCATCTCTTGTTTTCTCTTCTTACCCTCTCTTTTCACCAAAAGTCCAATGGCTTTAAATAAAGTGTACGCAATGATGACTTCCACACTTATAGCTGAGCCCAGAATGCCCTCCTGAATTCCAAAAACATGTGTCTGTTTGAGTAGCTATTAGAACTATCAAATTTAGTATTTCCAAATTCAACTCCAGATATTCTATCCAAAGTCTTCTTTGTCAGGCTTTCCCAGCTCTGTTAATGTTGACTTCACTCTTTCAGTTACCCTGGCCAAAATCTTTGGAATATATGTACTTGACTCCATTCTTTTTTATCATATCCCATATCCAATATTTTAGCCAATACTGTTAGTTCTGTCTTCCAAATTTGTGCAGTATATGAACATTTCTCAACACCCTCTCTGTTAGCCTGATATGAATCCTGATCCTGTCTCAGAATAGTACAAGAGTTTCTTTAATTTTACTGATAGGAATTTTTAAATTGTGGCAAAAGAGACAAACATGAAATTTGTCAGATCAACCATTTTCTTTTCTTTTTTTTTTTTAATTTTTTATTGTTGGCTGTTCAAAACATTACATAGTTCTTGATATATCATATTTCACAATTTGATTCAAGTGGGTTATGAGCTCCCATTTTTACCCCATATACAGATTGCAGAATCACATCAGTTACACATCCATTGATTTACATATTGCCATACTAGTGTCTGTTGTATTCTGCTGCCTTTCCTATCCTCTACTATCACCCCTCCCCTCCCCTCCCCTCTTCTCTCTCTGCCCCCTCTACTGACATTCGTTTGTCCCCCTTGTATTATTTTTCCCCTTCCCCTCACTTCCTCTTGTATGTACTTTTGTATAACTCTGAGGGTCTCCTTCAGTTTCCATGCTTTTTCCCTTCTCTCTCCCTTTCCCTCCCACCTCTCATCCCTGTTTAATGTTAATCTTCTTCTCATGCTCTTCGACCCTACTCTGTTCTTAGTTACTCTCCTTATATCAAAGAAGACATTTGGCATTTGTTTTTTAGGGATTGGCTAGCTTCACTTAGCATAATCTGCTCTAATGCCATCCATTTCCCTGTAAATTCTATGATTTTGTCATTTTTTAATGCAGAGTAATACTCCATTGTGTATAAATGCCACATTTTTTTTATCCATTCATCCATTGAAGGGCATCTAGGTTGGTTCCACAGTCTAGCTATTGTGAATTGTGCTGCTATGAACATCGATGTAGCAGTGTCCCTGTAGCATGCTCTTTTTAGGTCTTTAGGGAATAGACCGAGAAGGGGAATAGCTGGGTCAAATGGTGGCTCCATTCCCAGCTTTCCAAGAAATCTCCATACTGCTTTCCAAATTGGCTGCACCAATTTGCAGTCCCACCAGCAATGTACAAGTGTACCCTTTTCCCCACATCCTCGCCAGCACTTGTTGTTGTTTGACTTCATAATGGCTGCCAATCTAACTGGAGTGAGATGGTATCTTAGGGTGGTTTTGATTTGCATTTCTCTGACTGCTAGAGATGGTGAGCATTTTTTCATGTACTTGTTGATTGACTGTATGTCCTCCTCTGAGAAGTGTCTGTTCAGGTCCTTGGCCCATTTGTTGATTGGGTTGTTTGTTCTCTTATTGTCTAATTTTTTGAGTTCTTTGTATACTCTGGATATTAGGGCTCTATCTGAAGTGTGAGGAGTAAAGATTTGTTCCCAGGATGTAGGCTCTCTATTTACCTCTCTTATTGTATCTTTTGCTGAGAAAAAACTTTTTAGTTTGAGTAAGTCCCATTTGTTGATTCTAGTTATTAACTTTTGTGCTATGGGTGTCCTATTGAGGAATTTGGAGCCCGACCCCACCGTATGTAGTTCGTAGCCAACTTTTTCTTCTATCAGACGGCGTGTCTCTGATTTGATATCAAGCTCCTTGATCCATTTTGAATTAACTTTTGTGCATGGCGAGAGAAAGGGATTCAGTTTCATTTTGTTGCATATGGATTTCCAGTTTTCCCAGCACCATTTGTTGAAGATGCTATCCTTCCTCCATTGCATGCTTTTAGCCCCTTTATCAAATATAAGATAGTTGTAGTTTTGTGGATTGGTTTCTGTGTCCTCTATTCTGTACCATTGGTCCACCCGCCTGTTTTGGTACCAGTACCATGCTGTTTTTGTTACTATTGCTCTGTAATATAGTTTGAAGTCTGGTATCGCTATACCGCCTGATTCACATTTCCTGCTTAGCATTGTTTTTGCTATTCTGGGTCTTTTATTTTTCCATATGAATTTCATGATTGCTTTCTCTATTTCTACAAGAAATGCCGTTGGGATTTTGATTGGCATTGCATTAAACCTATAGAGAACTTTTGGTAATATCGCCATTTTGATGATGTTAGTTCTGCCTATCCATGAACAGGGTATATTTTTCCATCTTCTAAGATCTTCTTCTATTTCTCTCTTTAGGGTTCTGTAGTTTTCATTGTATAAGTCTTTCACCTCTTTTGTTAGGTTGATTCCCAAGTATTTTTTTGAAGATATTGTGAATGGAGTGGTTGTCCTCATTTCCATTTCAGAGGATTTGTCGCTGATATACAGGAATGCCTTTGATTTATGCGTGTTGATTTTATATCCTGCCACTTTGCTGAATTCATTTATTAGCTCTAATAGTTTCTTTGTAGAGCCTTTTGGGTCTGCTAGGTATAGAATCATATCATCTGCAAATAGTGATAATTTAAGTTCTTCTTTTCCTATTTTGATGCCTTTAATTTCTTTCGTCTAATTGCTCTGGCCAGTGTTTCGAGAACTATGTTGAACAGAAGTGGTGAGAGAGGGCATCCCTGTCTTGTTCCAGATTTTAGAGGGAATGCCTTCGATTTTTCTCCATTCAGAATGATGCTAGCCTGAGGCTTAGCATAGATTGCTTTTACAATATTGAGGTATGTTCCTGTTATCCCTAGTTTTTCTAGAGTTTTGAACATAAAGGGATGCTGTACTTTGTCGAATGCTTTTTCCGCATCTATCGAGATGATCATATGGTTCTTATTTTTAAGTCTATTGATGTGGTGAATAACATTTATTGATTTCCGTATATTGAACCAGCCTTGCATCCCAGGGATGAATCCTACTTGATCATGGTGCACAATTTTTTTGATATGTTTTTGTATCCGATTCGCCAGAATTTTATTGAGGATTTTTGCATCTAGGTTCATTAGAGATATTGGTCTGTAGTTTTCTTTCTTTGAAGTGTCTTTGTCTGGTTTAGGTATCAGGGTGATGTTGGCCTCGTAGAATGAATTTGGAAGTTCTCCCTCTTTTTCTATTTCCCGAAGTAGCTTGAAAAGTATTGGTATTAGTTCCTCTTTGAAGGTTTTGTAAAACTCTGCTGTATACCCATCCGGTCCTGGGCTTTTCTTAGTTGGTAGTCTTTTGATGGTTTCTTCTATTTCCTCAATTGATATTGGTCTGTTTAGGTTTTCTATATCCTCCTGACTCAATCTGGGCAGATCATATGAATTAAGAAATTTATCTATGCCTTCACTATCTTCTAATTTATTGGAGTATAAGGATTCAAAATAATTTTTGATTATCTTCTGTATTTCTGAAGTGTCTGTTGTGATATTGTCTCTTTCATCCCGTATGTTAGTGATTTGAGTTCTCTCTCTTCTTCTCTTCGCTAGCATGGCTAAGGGTCTGTCGATTTTGTTTATTTTTTCAAAGAACCAACTTTTAGTTTTGTCAATTTTTTCAATTGTTTCTTTTGTTTCGATTTCATTAATTTCAGCTCTGATTTTCATTATTTCTTGCCTTCTACTTCTTTTGCTGTTGTTTTGCTCTTCTTTTTCTAGGATTTTGAGATGAAGTATGAGATCATTTATTTGTTGGTTTTTTCTTTTTTTAAGGAATGAACTCCAAGCAATGAATTTTCCTCTTAGAACTGCTTTCAATGTGTCCCATAGATTCCGATATGTTGTGTCTGTGTTTTCATTAATCTCTAAGAATTTTTTAATTTCCTCCTTGATGTCTTCTATAACCCATTGATCATTCAGTAACCTATTGTTCATTCTCCAAGTGATGTATTCTTTTTCCTTCCTTCTTTTATCGTTGATTTTCAGTTCCATTCCATTATGATCAGATAGGATGCATGGTATTATCTCTACTCCTTTGTATTGTCTAAGAGTTTCCCTGTGGCATAATATATGATCTATTTTTGAGAAGGATCCATGTGCTGCTGAGAAAAAAGTGTAACTGCTTGATGTTGGGTGGTATATTCTATATATGTCAATTAAGTCTAGGTTATTAATTGTGTTATTGAGTTCTATAGTTTCCTTATTCAACTTTTGTTTGGAAGATCTGTCCAGTGGTGATAGAGGTGTGTTGAAGTCTCCCATGATTATTGTATGGTGGTCTATTAGACTCTTGAACTTGAGAAGAGTTTGTTTGATGAACATAGCTGCACCATTGTTTGGGGCATATATATTTATGATTGTTATGTCTTGTTGGTGTATGGTTCCCTTGAGCAGTATGTAGTGTCCCTCTTTATCCCTTTTGATTAACTTTGGCTTAAAATCTATTTTATTTGATATGAGTATGGATACTCCTGCTTGTTTCCGAAGTCCATATGAGTGATATGATTTTTCCCAACCTTTCACCTTCAGCCTATGTATGTCTTTTCCTATCAAATGCGTCTCCTGTAGGCAGCATATTGTTGGATCTTGTTTTGTGATCCATTCTACTAGCCTGTGTCTCTTGATTGGTGAGTTTAAGCCATTAACATTTAGGGTTATTATTGAGATATGGGTTGTTCTTCCAGCCATATTTGTTTATTTATGTTACTAAACTTGGTTTGTTTTCCACTTTGATTATTTTCCCCCTTTAGTGTCCTACCTCCCACTGTTGGTTTTCATTGTTATTTTCCATTTCCTCTTCCTGTAATGTTTTGCCAAGGATGTTTTGAAGAGATGGTTTTCTAGCTGCAAATTCTTTTAACTTTTGTTTATCGTGGAAGGTTTTAATTTCATCTTCCATCCTGAAGCTTAATTTCGCTGGAAACACAATTCTTGGTTGGAACCCATTTTCTTTCAGTGTTTGAAATATGTTATTCCAGGATCTTCTAGCTTTCAGAGTCTGTGTTGAAAGATCAGCTGTTATCCTGATTGGCTTACCCCTAAATGTGATCTGCTTCCTTTCTCTTGTAGCTTTTAAAATTCTCTCCTTATTCTGTATGTTGGGCATCTTCATTATAATGTGTCTAGGTGTGGGTCTCATGATTTTGCACATTCGGCGTCCTGTAGGCTTCTAGGATTTGGGGTTCTGTCTCATTCTTCAAGTCTGGGAAGTTTTCTCGAATTATTTCATTGAATAGATTGCTCATTCCTTTGGTTTGAAACTCTGTTCCTTCCTGTATCCCAATGACTCTTAAATTTGGTCTCTTGATGTTATCCCATATTTCTTGGATGTTCTGCTCATGGTTTCTTAACAGTCTTGCTGAGGTGTCTATGTTCTTTTCAAGTTGAAATACTTTATCTTCATTGTCTGATGTTCTGTCTTCTAAGTGTTCTACTCTGCTGGTAGTATTCTCAATTGAGTTTTTAAGTTGGCTTATTGCTTCCTGCATTTCTAGGATTTCTGTTTGTTTGTTTTTTATAACCTCTATTTCCCTGTATAGTTGATCTTTTGCTTCTTGGATTTGTTTATGTAATTCATTGTTGAAGTGATCTTTCATTGTCTGATTTTGCTGACTGATGTCTTCCTTGAGACTCCAGATCATCTGAAGCATGTATATCCTGAATTCTTTATCTGACATTCCATCAGCTGCAGCTATTACCTCTTCTAACGTTGAGTTGACCTGCAATGCTTGTGGTCCTTTCTTTCCTTGTCTCTTCATACTGTTCGCGTTCCTTTCTTCTTGGTGAAACTGTTGTGCTATTGAATTTTCCCCCTATATATTTATATTGGTCTTGTATAGTTGCAAAGTCTCCCTCGCAGGCGCGGGCGGCGGCTCTGCCCCTCCTCCAATTGGGGCAATGTGCCTACCACGCCGGCAGGCCGCTGGGCCTGCTCTGCCAGTCGGTAGCAGGTCCGCCGACCTTGCAGGCGCGGGCGGCGGCTCTGTCCCTCTGTGGGCCACTAGGCTTCTTCTGTCGGTGGTCGCAGTTCTGCCTACTTTGCAGGCGCAGGCAGCGGCACTGCCCCTCTGCAGGCCTCTGGGGCTGTAGTGCCAGTGGGTCGCAGGTCCGCCTACTTTGCAGGCGTGGGGGGGGGGGGCGGCTCTACCCTTCCTCAGGCCACTGGGCCTGTTCTGTCTCTCGGTTGCAGGTCTGACCTGTTCTGATGGTGGTCTCAGTTCTGACTACCTTGCAGGCGCGGGGGGGAGTGGGCGGCTCTGCCTCTCAGCAGGCCGCTGCTCCTCTTCTGCCGGTGGGTCGCAGGCCCGCCTACCTTGCAGGAGTGATTGGAAGCTCTGTCCTGCCGCGGGCCACTGGGCCTTTTCTGTCGGTGGTCACCCTTCCCCTACCTGGCAGGCGAGGGGGGTGGGGGGCGGCTCTGCCCCTCAGCAGGCCGCTGGGCCTGCTCTGTGTTTGGTCCCAGAGATCAACCATTTTCAATTATACAGTTCAGAAGTGTAGTAGTATTAATTATGTTCATTTTGTGGTGCAAATGATCTCCAAAAACTTTTCATCTTGCAACACTGAAATGCTATCCCTATTAAACACATTCCTATTTCCCCTATCATAGCCTCCTAATCTTACCTTTTAAACTTACCTCACTTAATCCTTTGCCTCACTACAAACAGTTATAAATATTGCAGCCAGAGTAATTTTTAAATTAATATGCTTTATTTTTAGAGCAATTTCAGACTTACAGAAAAATTAAGCAGAAAGTACAGAGAATTCACATACACTCCTGTCCCTAAACATGCCCAACCCTCTCTACTACTCATGTCCTGCACCACAGTGATACATACTACAACTGAACCTGCATTAACACATGGTTATCACTCAAAGTTTGTAGTTTAAATTATGAGTCTTTCTTAATGCTGTGGGTTTGTACAGATATATGTGATATACATCCACCATTATAATACATATAGAATAAATTCACCACCGTAAAAATCTTCTATGCTCTCTATTCATCCCTCCCAACCCCCTAACCCTTGGGAACTAGGGTAGTTTTGCCTTCTCCAAAATGTCATATAGTTGGAATCATGCAGTATGCTACTTTTTCATATTGGCTCCTTTAACTTAGTCATGTGCATTTAAGTCTCTGCTATTTGGATGTCCAGTTGTTCTAGCATAATTTTTTTTTTTGAAAAACTATCTTTGCTCCATTTTGTTGCCTTTCTCCTTTGTCAAAAAGAGGCAAGATTTATATGAGTTAACTTTGGACTCTGTTCTATTCATTTGTTCTGGTTGCCTATTCTTTTGCCAACACCACATTGTCTTGATTACTATAGATTTATGGTGAGACTTGCAGTCAGATTATGCTTGTTCCTTCATCCCCAGAGATCCCTGAAAGTTGCCTCTTAGTTTGGCCAATTCCTGGACAAAATCAGCCTCTCCACTTGAAAGGCTCCCAAACTTCCTTTTCTTGATGAGTCCCAGAGTTAATTGAATTTGGGGTAGTTATATTCAGTAAAATTGTACCAAAACCAACTTTGTAAAAGTTGAATGTAAATTTATTAATACAAAATAAGAAATATGATTGACAGGTGAAGATAGTTTCATCCTAATCAATGCCTTCTATCCTCAGGAACAAGCTCTGTTGTTATCAGAGGATTTTCACAGCAAGCTTGGAGCCAGAGCTAGGTGATTGGTTATGTGATCAGGGAATCAGACTGTGGTGACCCTCAACTTCAGCAGGGAATTACCATTCCCCGTGAAACTGTGTTGACCACTGCTTCAATAGGGAAGTACACTTCCTGAGGACAGCACAGTCTCTAATGCCATTACTGGATGTCCTTCCCTGGGGACCCTTAAAACACACGGGTGTTTACTTCTAAGGCTGTGAATGTAACTCTCCATTTGCTATTTTATTTATACTGCTCTCAAGGCTAACCACTGACTGTTGATATATGCATCTTTTTTTTTTTTAATTTTAGATATGTTATTGTGTTCAGTCAATTGCAGTCAAATCTTGCAGGCAGGGGAGCCATTCTGTCTTTTTCTAAAGTGAAATAGTCTAACACTGTTTAGCTCCATTATATGTACGCTTAAAAATTTAAGTTCACTTCTAAATTCATGGGGAATGCATTAGCTTTAGTAGAAAAGGGGCTATCAGAAGGGCACTTGACTGTGGAGGGCAAAAAGGCATTTGGTCTATCAAAGTGGTTTTCATACAGGCTGAACAGAAGAATCCCCACAAAACTCTGTGTGTGTGTGTGTGTGTGTGTGTGTGTGTGTGTGTGTGTGTATGTATACATGTATATCCTTTCCTGGTCTCAGCCTCAGACTTAATGATAAAGATGTTGGCTCTTTACATGTTGATAAGTGATACTAGATTATTCTTTAAACAATACACTTCTAACAATAGTTTGTAGCAGTAACTTTCATCTTGGCTTTACTCTTGGGCAGTGACTTTGGTAAAAAATAAATATTACACATTTTCCCAGAGCAGTGGTATATGCCTGTAATCCTAGTGGCTGAGAGTGGGGAGGCTGAGGCAGGAGAATATCAAGTTCAAAGCCAGCCTCAGCAGGTTAGTGAGGCCCTAAGCAACTTAGTGAGATTCTGTTTCAAAAATAAAAATATTTTTTAAAAAGGAGCTGGGGATGTAGCTCAGTGGTTAGGTGCCCCTGGGTTCAATCTCTAGTACAAATATATATATAAAATGGGTAAAATGTGTATAAAATATATAATACTTATTAATATCAATTATATTGTCCCTTTTGTCATAAATGATGAAGAGAGAATTATACTGGAAACTTAATCTGAAAAAAAAAGCCTCCCTGTAGTAGGGAGTTAAAAGGAGTGACCATATGCAGATTTGCAGATTGCATTAAGTTGACTGGTCACCATATTTAAATAGATATTAACTGTATTGTCAACACGTAATATACTCAAATAAAGTCAAAAGGGCCAAATTTATGGTGAGTCTAGGACATAGGTTTCTCGCTTTGGGATGAAATCAATATGTCACTTGATCTATGCAACCCCTGGGTATACTAATGTACAAGCTGTTCATTATAAATGAGTGACAAGAAGATTAAAAAAAATAGAGTACCTATGAAGGCATTTTGGGAATTGTAAAACACATTTTCAATCTAAGAGATATGGGCCTTTACTGTGGAGCCATCCTGTACCATATTATAGATTAAATTATGTTCCCTGAGTGCATCTAGAATGATTTTTTAAATAAAACTTAAGGGGTCAATACATAAGGGATCATTAGAAAGTCATCTTTCCATGGCCACTGAATTCATCCCTTTGTTCATTATAGGCTTTTAGAAAACTAATGCCTGTTCAATGTATTTTGCAAATACTATTTGCATAGACATTAGGCTTGTTGTTTCCCTTAATCTAACTAACATATTGCTCAATAAATGGCTGCACAAATTACTATCCTGCAAGCTGGAGCTCTTTCCCTTATTGCAACTCTCCTAATGCATTATGTTTTCTTCTGGTCCACAGCACTTCTTCATTGAATTAACCTCATTTACATGCACACCATCCTCGTCCCTATCTGATTTGTAGTCATGTCTCTCTCATGCTCAGCATACACACGGGCCTTTATTTTATTTACTCATCTTGCTTGATGATTACTACATCTTGTCTCCACAGACCAGACTACTTTATTTTTCCTGTGTCTCTCAGAGCCCAGTTCCAGGTCTGGGCTCAGCAGAGAGAATGGCAGCCTCTTTTCTAATGACCTCAACACTATTTGTAATTCGATTCTGTTAAGGGAATGTTTCTGGTCAGGGTTAATATTCTACATTTTTCTGATTCCCAATTCTGTTGAAAACAATAACAACAAGAAGACTGAAAAGTTACTATTTAAAGCCACTATCTAAAGTTTTTTGATATTCAAAAGCGTCCGGTGATCCTGAGTCAAAATAATTTTCCCCAAGTTGTAACTTTAGAAAAGATCAACGACAATGGGAGATTAAGTCCAACATTTGTGTTCCAGCTCAGCCAATAATTACTGTGTGAATTTAAGCTAATCACTTCATGATCTGAACTATTCCTCTGTCACTACAAAAGAGATTAAACTACTGTTTACATTCATGGATATTTGGAGATGAGAGACCCCTAAGATTCTGCAGAAAACTATGGACCTTTTTCCCTGATAATGCACAAACACAAGTAAAAGCAGAATTCTGAGAGCTTCAGAGTCTCTCCAAAATCCATTCACAGATTCCCTAGAGGACTTTAAAATTATTTCTAAGGTTTAAAGTATGTAGTTTTTTTAAAAAATCCATTTATATCTACTACTCCCAATGTGAATTAGTTTTAAAATGTGGATTTGGGCTATCATGTCATTTGAACTTATAATTACTTTTTTCCCCTGAAACTTATAGTATGAATAGCAGAGCAAATTTTCAATAGTACAACATGTTCCCTTTGTAAATTAGTAGCATCTCAGGTCAGTGAGTTTCCAAAGATGGAAGTTCAGCTCTGACTTGAACACAGACAACGAAGAGGAGCTCAATCACATGTTTATTGATGAGCTAACAGAATTTAGGAGCTATCGTCTTTATATTGAGCTATATCTCCCACTTCATAAATGGCATCCATCAATATAGTTTCTAATCCTCTCAGGTGTTACCTAAATTAATTTTTTTTCCAATAGTTTAGGAATTCAAAAACCATTTGTGTACTCTTTATTTTCTCTACTAAACATTCTAGTTTCATCTACAATTCCTTTAGAAGAGTGATTTCATAAAACTACTTTTAATCCCTTTGACTATCTGCAATGGTCCTCTTGAAAGGCAGAGCCCAGAATGAGAAGGCAGCATGTTGGGGAAAAGGTGTGGCTGACATAGGGCTAGAGAGCAAATCCCTTTCTCAAACTGCTGACTCTGGCTTTAGAAATGCCACCAATGACACCTAAAGCCTGATCCTAGAAACAGGAAGCTTCTATATGGTCATGTTGAAACTTGGTCACCTAAAACCCCTACTTATGATCAATCCCAAAGCACCTTTCTAAAAACAAAAATCCCTATTGGTCTCTACTTTCATCACTTAGGCCATTGTCCTACTCTTGGAAGCCATTAGAAATTCTAGATTTGTCATTCATCATGTCATCTTTTTTTTTTCCAATTTTTTTTTATCATCTATAAATGTAATAAACCTGTCATCTTGGGCTCCAGATTTATTGGTATAAGAAAAAATTGACCTGTGGGTTGTTAAGTATTTGTTTCTGTCTACAGATTATTCAGAATTCTTCACACTGCTGCTTCACCACTTCATCTAATCTACATTTAACCCCCTGATTTACAAACTAGAGAAGAACATAATACGAATTAGGTCCCACTTGGAGGCATTTATTTCTTTTCCTTTTCTTCTTTCTTGGTCTACTTTCTTTTCCTTCACTTTTATTTTCCTCATTTCTTTGCATATTCATACAATATTTTCTGTCTTACATTCGGGCCGTTTACCTGTGCGCTCATTTGGGATGGAGAAAAGAATTTCCATTGTGTTTTCGGAATGGATTTCTTTTGCCTCCTGCCTGTGTGCAGTCCTGGCTGAGTCTGCGCTTGCCCTGGGAGGATCTTGGTGATATGCCAAGCCACAGCCCCTGTGCGCTGAAGGGTTCTCCTCATGCTTGTTGGCATTTGACAAAGGAGGACTCTCCAAGAATTTTGTCAACACCCCCAGACCAATTTATTATCCTCCCTCTCCAGAATTACTTAAACATCAAATGGGATTTTAAAGAAAATTGAAGTGCAAAGTAAATGTGTTTGGGGATGGGGGGGGGAGGGTGAAGAGAAAAATTATTAGTTAGTCCTCAGCAGACTTCACATTTTCCTTTTAGCATCTTTCCTTTATAACCAAATAAATATTGATGATAGGAAAAGAAAATCATTGGTCTAAAGGCTATTTCAAAACACAAATTAACCAAATTTCTATTATCCAATTGAAAGATGGCATTATGGTAACTACTTTAGAAAACAAAGAATTTCTGGTGTTCTGAATAACATCTCTGTGATACTTGTCACCAGCTTGGGCCTCATCAAAACTTTCACCTGGAAGTAATTCATTTTACATTTGAATAAGGCTAAGGAAGGAAACTTCTAAAATATGTCCAAGTGACTCATTTTGCTTTAAAAAAATGTATGACTTTTTCATATGACTTTGTGACCATTGTAATTATAAAATCAATGATGTAGATCAGGATAAGCAAGTAGACCTATACTCAAGTGTAAACTGGTAGGTTAGTTGGTTAATGTTTGTTAAATTAGTTGGACATTTTATTTGTGGATTTTTTTTTTTTTTTTGCATTTGCTCTCCTCCTTTGGACAAATCAATGTTGGCACTAGGCCATTAACTCTCATTTAAAGAAATGTGTCTCAAATACAACTTTATTACTCTGTAGTTATCTTGCAGTTCAAAGAGATGAGCTCTGGAGTCTGTAGAACCTTTGCAAATGTGGGGAAGCACAGTCAGCCTCAGCCCAGGAAAAAGAGTGTCAGGTGGCTGAGTGATTAATATTTCAGAAGGAGTCTTAAGATCCTCTGCATCAGGGTCAGTATTAATGCTCTAAACCCATAATAACTCTGAGTGAATGTGAGTGAATGACGGACTAGCATCCCAAAAGCTAATGATAAAAATTAGTGGAGGTATCCTGATATTGGAAGTTCATGACTCATTCATTCATCCACTCATCCAGTGAACATGGAGGGACTGCAATGTCAGAGCTCCTCTTAGCACCATACTACCCTTGTGACCTTGAACCGATCATATCTTCCTTAAGTTGTTGTGAGATGTAGGGATTCGTACATGGAAAACCAGTTACCAGAGTGACTGGTCAGATGCTCCCTTTTCTTTTCCTTAGTTTTTATACCTCTTTTCCATGAAACTTATAGTACTATGAAATAACTTTCAATTCTTAATAACAAATTTATCTGCACAGTCTTAGGTCAAGAGGAATTTTGAGTGATCTGTATTTGTGGATGAAATTAAAGTATTTAAATATTATTACAACTGATCAAATATTTTTGCAAGATAATCCATGAAGTCCAAGTACATCAATCTTTGCCAAATAGTACTCTGAGGTGTGCTGTCTACAGTACATGCAAATCCACACATTTCTTGAGCTGTTGTTTCATAGGAAGCATGAATAATAACTTCCTTTCATTTATCAGCTCTAATTGGAGTGTATTTTAGTAATACTTAGAAAAAAAACTTCTAAACCAATTTTCTAAAGTATTAAAAAAAAGTACAAAAGTTTCCACATTAAACATCACTATATGTGTAGAGAGTGTGATGTGTTAACAGAAATAGACCAAGGAAAATGAAAGAGCAATTTTTTAGATTGAGTGTAGCGGTCTTCTGATTTATACTCACAAGTTTGAATTAATTTTGAAAACTATCTAAAGATCATTATTGTGGACCTCACAAAGATGTGTACTAATTGTTCCTTCCTTCATTCACTCATTCAAGCAGTAAACATTAATGAGCACCTACTGTATGGTAGGCACTGTGCCTGGGACTCCCAAGTGAAACTCCAGGTGCCTTGACATCAAAGAGTTTGCTCTAATTAGAAAGATGTGAACTGACAGAGTTTTTATAAGGTAACTGGTGCAACAGGAGGAATCCAGGATCAGTGGGGGAATATGAAAAAGAGCTACCAAGTCTGCCTGGGGAATCTGGGTAGCCTTCAGAGGAGGCACCCTGGTACTGGAAGGATGAGTGAGAGATGAATAGGTATTTGAGGAGGAAGAAGATGTTTGGCAGTGAGAACAGGATAAGCAAAGCAGGGATGCCTGAGGGAGCCTGGAGTGGTCGGGAATGAGGAAGAGTAGGTTATCATTGTTAGGGCACAAATGATCATAAATGTGAGAAGAAGAGCTGGTGAAAAATGAGGCCCAAAATGTAGGGAGAGGCCAGATCATCTGAGCCTTGTATGGCAGGCCCATGTTTTTTTTTTTCCACTCTGTATGTTCAGTTATTGAAGAGTTTTGAATACAGGTGTTCTATAATCAAATGGATATGTTCAGGTTCCAAAAGAAAACTAACAATATTGTGATTGTTTTGTTGTTTACAAGTTACAGAAATGGCACACACACACCCTTTTGTTCTTCAAGAGTTTCAATAGTTCTCCTTGTAATGGAGTTCAGGGATGCCAAAAGCAATATTTGAACTAAATGATACATCAGAATTATAATAAGAGCCTGTGAGCAGATTTTTAGTTAACACGGTTTTAATAGGCTGTGATGTAATCCCTAACAGAAAAGATTTAATTATAAAAGATAGTCTGTCTCTAATGGAAATTTGGCTGTGAGTGTTTTTATTGCTCAGTGAATTAAAAGGTTTATATAGAAGCACATTGTTGAGATTCTTGGACAAAAACACATATGCCCCAATGAAAACTTTCCACTCACTTTCTTCATCTCTTGTAGCAAAGCCATGAATCTGCCAGAAATCAATTTCACTTGCATTTTTCACCATTTTTATAATTTCAGGGGTTAAGCATCTGAAAGGCCAGAATGAATCAGCCTTCCCTGAAGAAGAAGAGGGCGTAAACGAGAGAGAGGAGCAGTGGGACCATTAATACCAGTTTGCAGCAAGAAGGCTTCCTGGGAATAACCAAACTAGGAACTTTTCTGGATATCCCATGGAACCCCACTGCTTGACTTCCGGAAGCATCCTCCAGCTCTGCACTGCAAATCTTATGATCAAATGCACCACCTGGAAGCCCCCACAACTGAACTCTAGAACCAAGTACAAGTTGATCCATGTCACAATTAAATGATAAGCATTTATTTTACAGTGATTTTTCTTTTGAATTACATAGGAACTTGTGAACATGTGACTGTTCTAACTTTAAAACTGCCAGAGCTTGATCCCTCAACCCTACTGATATGATTTGCATTCTAAAGTGAAATGTAAATAGCATCACTTTAAGAGTAAAAAATATTAAATACACTTAGACATGAGTGTCTTGGGGATTAATTTAAAGAAGAATGTCTAATGGAATCTTTAAGATCTGCATTTATCATGTTTCTGTAAATAGAATAGAAAACTCAGTTTACTTTAAAAAGACTAAGAAATATCAGATTTCTTGATTCAAAATACTATATCAGATACTAAATATTTCCTTTTCCAACAGCACATTACTTAAAGAACCATAGAATTCTTTTTGTTTTCTAAACTGTGTGATATGTATTTCCCAGCATTTCATCTGGGTACTAAAAGAGAAAAATGTTAAATCTATAATAAAATATGTCAAATCTCCTTTATCCCCTTTTTGACTATTACTTGAAATTTCAACCACCAATTCTCATTGCATTTAAATAAATCATTAGCATTTTATAAATCTTCTGTATCATAAAATATAAAATTCTATTAATTCTTCCATATATCCACTCATTTACTCATTAGTTCAACAATTGTTTGTTTATGAACTTATCCCTAGGAAAGTACTCTGCTGGGAGTTAGGAAAATAAAGAAAAGATAATCCCTCTTGTGTAGAACTGGCATCTGTATAAAGTAAGGTTTTATGAGACAAATGTGTACTTAATGAATACAACTTTTTGTAACTCAAATTTCTGGATTTTTGAACAATTTCAATTATTCATAATTATTGGAATGTACAATTTAGGGGAATAGAGGAATGTCAGTCTGGTTCCTATAGGGATGATATTAGTGAAGTTCCAATGTTTCATGAAAGGACGATAAGATAAGAAATCTCAAAAATCAATAAAGAGGAAATTAAGATAGGAAGAAAAATGTGAAATCTTGCTACCAAGAAGTAAAATGTTTGTTTTTAAGTTTGAATAGGAACTTTGCAATATAATAATTAAGAAGAGACTTGTGAGAAACTATAACAGAATACAGCAAAAGTGGCATTTTCCTTGAAAATATATGCAAAACTCACTGATAAGTAATAGCATGACTATGAGTGAATACTCTTTCTTTCCTCCCTTTCTCCCTTGCTCTTTCCCTTCTTCCCTCACTCTTCTATTTCTCTCTCTCTCTCTCTCTCTCTCTCTACTCCCTCCCACTCCCATACTTTTTTTTTAAAGCCAGTTATTCCCAAAACATTTTGGAGGTTCCTAAGCCATCTGCTATGACTGATTTCCCAAGTTTCTCTTCGCTTAAAACCTGATTAAGGTTCATATTTGTTTTAAGTGATTTTGAATTATTTGGAAAACATCCTGACACTTCTTGAAAGTATTTGAGACACCCTGAAGTCAAAAACAAAACAAAAACACCCCTTTCTTTCCTTGAAGAGACACTTTTATAAATAATTTTTTTTTCCGAAAGAATTTAGGCAAATAAAAAGAAACCAAAGCTTTTGCTGATTTTGTAACACCATTTGTAGAAATAAACAGCTTGACTTCTGGATCCTTCTATTCTGTTCTCCATTCTCAGGACATAAAGAAATAAAAATTAAGAACATAAGTTTTTTTTGGGAAATGTTGGTTTCTTCTATTCTGTTCCCCACTCTCAAAGCATAAAAGGATCACAATTGAAAGCATAAGTTTTCCTTGGGAAATATGTTGATTTTCTCAGAAATGGGAGGAAACAGCTCACATAATGGATTTTTAGTTTCCTTTCCACACAATTATAATTTACAATAACTTTTTTTTTTTCAAGAAGACAACGTGTGGCTTCAGTTTGGCTGATGGGTGAAGGAATTTTCTGACGAAAACAAAATGAAAGTTTTGTATTTCCCAGACTGCATTTATAATATAAAATGGTTAGTAGGTAGGCTTTGAGTCAATTTGACTTGAATTAAAATTCTTCTTTCATCAGATTTTTGACTGAGTTTCCTCATTTATAAAATAGGTACAGTCATGCCTATCCTACTGTGTCCTTAGGAGACTTAAGAGAGAAGATTATAAGATGCCTAGCCCAGCTTAGTGAGCATTTAATAATTGGCGTCTATTGTTATTATCAGAGTTAGAAAGACCTGGGAGAACATCTGTCCAATCCTGCCTAATGCCGGATCCTCCTCAGCATTATGGAGATCACTACACTTACTCTTTGTGAATAACTAGAGCTATTCTTCTCTGTGTTAAACTCTCTCTTTCTCCTAGTTATTCTTCTCTGTGTTAAACTCTCTCTTTCTCCTACATCCTCATCTCTTCCTTCTCCATCTTCTTACCTCTGAAGACACCAGAATTCTGTCAACTCCTTTCATACATATCCACCTTTCAGATATTGAGAAATGCTCTGATGTCATTGTCTAAATGGTCTCATTTATTCCATAAATCTCATCACGTCCTCCAAAACTTTCTCAGCATCCTGGCCACCTACTTTTGGGTTCTCTTTAATTGTTTATACTGAATGTAAGAGAGGTTATGTCAGGCGTATATGTTACAGATTATTATTTTTTATCCTCCTATATGTGAGAAAGGGGCAAAGAACGTGGTAGGGCAGGGCAGGGCAGGAATTTCGGCCAAAGTTTATTCTATTGGACAATAAAGTTGTAACCTGTTTTTCTTCTGAGAGTTGTCCAAAATAAGGGTCTTTATTAAAAACAAAAATCTCACACAAATTTCTGTTCTTAAGCAAATTTTTACTATTCACTTTTAATTTTAATACATATGTCATTTATTTCTACATTGTGAAAAATAAGATGATTTAGGTTAACCAAGAACAAATTATTTTAATTTTTGTAATTATACATTTTGTTAAAATATGTATAAAAGTACAGAGACAACAACTTCAAAACTATGATTTTGTATCTATTATTGTTTAGAATGGGGGTAAGTTTAAAGTGTGAATATATTTTAAACCATTAAAAATATAATTACTATAGTAGAGGAAGTATCTCCAAATCACAAATGTAATATACAATGAAATGACCTTTATGGAAGCATTGGTTTTGTATGTTATCACAGCAAATAACTAAATTGTTAAGTATTACGGAATTCATTTAATTGTATTGTGGGTTTATGAATTCACAAATAAACCATGCATATTGCATTAATTTAAAAAGTCTTTATATGTTTTTCATTAACAATGAATAGCAAACAGTTTAAGAGCAGAATGCATAATAAAAGAAGCATGTCTACTTACATGAAGTGCTTAGGCCAATATGCAGTTTTGAGTATTTGCTTTCTCTGAATAAAGGGAATATGGGATAAAATGCCTTTATATATTAACTCCAAAAGGACATTCCTTAAAACCTCAGCAGGCACATTAATTAGTAAATATGTTGCTGAAATATGAAATCTGTTAAAGAAATTAAATTACTTTCATAATATCATAAGAACGAAGTATCAGAGAAAAAGCTAAAGCTTTTATCCTAAAGGAAAATGCTGGGGGGGGGGGTAGTCTTTACTTTTAAATGACATTCTAAGTAATTAAAGTGATAAGCTTTGCAATCAACCATCATAATTTAGTGAGCAATGAGAGTAAAGTTCCTACTTTGCAAACTTGTGTAAATTTAATGAAATCATCTACAGATGGCAAAAGTGCCTGACTTGGTTTTGTAAAGAGTCTATGCTCTATTTAACTGTAGATCCTGCCTTCATCTTCATTGTGTGGACACTGGAGCTGCCCCCTCTCCCATTATATTTAACCATCTAGATGGTTTATAACCATCTAGATGGTTAAATATAACCATGCAGACCATGGTGACTTGGTCTATAATGGGAAGATGAATGACAGAGAGGTAGGTAGAGGAGCAAACAGAAATTTGGAGACTTCAAGAAAAAAAATCTGAATTTAGTAGATAAAAATGATATTAAACTCATCCTGATTTTTATTTCTTACTGTTCTAATGCTACTTCATATCCTTTGACCCACCGCTTTTCTGACTTTGGTTGACAATGAGGCTAGTTTGAGGGAACAAGCATAGCAAATCCCAGGAATCTATGACATTGCCATATTAGAATTCTGAAAGTACCAGCATAGTAGGGAATATTCAGCAAATGGCTTTTCAGGTGTTAACTTATAAAGACAGACAGCTGTCAAAGGCCACCTGAAGTATATTGAAACAAACAGAAATTTTACAGAGTACATTAACTTGCTTTGTTTTTCAGAAATGAGACCAATCTGGAAGCACTAGAGTTTCCTACACTGGAAAACATCCCTGAGTCCTGCTATACATCCTGTATTTTAAAGGTGGAAAAATTGAGGTCTAGAGAAATTTTCCATAGATATATACACCATGAAAGTTCAAAATTGTGTCAGGTAAGCATTCACAGCAAATAATACAAAAATCAGTAAACAATGACTCCAAGGTTTGTTTCTGCCATGCAATAAAATATCTAGGACTGAAACAGTGGTGCAACTGGCAATTCTCATTTTCTTTAACACTCTCAGAGTTGTAAACTCATCATCCCAAGAGATGGATCATTCATCCCATCAGTCTGTTCCAAGAGGAGAGAACAGAACAGAAAGAGAGATAATCTATACCAAAGAAGCAAAATTTTGTCCAAACCCTTCACTAATGTGTCATGGGCCAGAACCATTACAAGGCCACACCCTTATGCAAAGAAGCTTGGAAAATAGTTTTAATCCAGTATTTTTGCGACATCTCAACTTTGTCACATTTCACCATGAAAGTTAGTTTGGATGTCAGTAGAACAGCCAGCAGTAATTAATTTGAAAATGAATGGAATTTTTCTTTTGGTACCATGGATTGAACCCAGGGGTGTTTGACCACTGAGTCACATCCCCAGCCATTTTTATTTTGAGACACGGTTTTGCTAAGTTGCCGTGGCTGGCCTTGAACTTATGATCTGAGGCAGAAGGATCCTAGTCACTGGGATTATAGTTGTGTGCCACCATGTACCACTTAGCCTATTATTTCTTCTTCTTCTTTTAATTTTTTTTTAGTTGTAGATGGACAATATCTTTAATTTTTATGTGCCGCCACTGAGCTATAGGCCCAGCCCCAGCCTATTACTCCTTAATTAGCCTATTGTTAATTAGTCTATTACTGTTTTTCATATAATTATTTTGTATAGTTTTCAAAAATCTATTTTATAAACAAGAGACAAAAATTCTAGTTCATTATTCAGTAAATGTATGTGAATATTTATGGCATTCTAGATATTGAGTGCTGGGAATATACGTTAATAATCTAGGTAGGTAGTTTTCTTAAATCTCTAGGTATATATTCTGGTGTTCTGAAGATAGTTAATACATACATAAATTAATAATTAAAAGACATCATTTCAGACAATGATAGATTCCTGGAAAAAATTAAAACAAGGTGATATGAAACTCTGGAACTTAATTTTCTGGTTAGTATAATAAAGAATGATGACCAAATGATCATGTGAGGGCCCTTTTGACTCTAAGACACATATTTCTTACCTTTACCTCTCTTTCTGGAACTGCAGGCAAGCAGCAATGGAGAAAAGAAGAGATGGGGCTAGACAGAAAGCAACAGTATTAGGGAAAGATGGAATCAGAGGAGAAAGGGACATCATTTTATGACAGGCAATGGAAAAAATTGTTGAGTTAGAAGGGTATAAATGCACACATATGTGTGAATATGCGTGCAATAGAGTAAGCATTGAAACCAATTGTTTTCTTTTAAAACTCCCCCTTAGAAAATTACCTTAAAATGGTAATTATTATTTTTTTGTTGTTGTTTGCTTGCTTCCTGCCCCCCTTCCCAAGACTGAAAAGTTCTTGCAGGAAAAATTTCCTCCTACAAATCACCAATTTACCCTAGTATGCAAACTGTTTTGCTGTTAGCACAGCATACCAGATTTTTCCCTTTACAGAGATTTATGTGATGTAGAATTAAATTCTCTGGAACATTTCCATTGTGTTCTGCAGTAGTTATCTTTTATTTTTCCTCCAGGTGCAAAAAATAGTTGATAACAACCAGAAGTGGACTTGTCAGTGCTGTGCTCCTAGTTAAGCTTGGAAAAATACTATGGCAAACCAAACACCACCAGCCCCAGCTCCAGCTCTGCATGCTGTGCTATTTTGCCATTGGCTTTTTACTGGATTGCCTTCTGAAGCACGTTAGATATTTTATGCATAAATATTGGCATGTTTTTCAAAACTGTTCCCTTATTTTACATTTTTCTAATTATTTATACTACACTATTTGTAGAGTTCCTCCCTTTCTATTTCTCCTAACAACTTAAAGGGAGATATTGAATTTGGGGAAGTGATTCATTTTTAGTTTTTCTTATTCTGGAATCTGAGCCTTCTCTTATAATGGGGAGGCTTTCAAACACAATTCCCTTGTTTCTTTTTCAAATTCCACTGTGTTTATTTATTCCTTTGTTTCTTTTACAAATTCCATTGGTCTTGATTCAATTTAGTTTCACAGATCTTTTCTGGTAGTCTACCTGCCAAGCACTGATTTAAGCATTGAAGTTTTAAAAAATTATTTTAAAAAGGCTAGTGTTGTTGTTGCTATTCTGCTAGAAAATATTTGGTGATTTTTTTTTTTACAATCAATAAAGTGGTTTTACCTGTTTCTCAGTTAATAAGCACATTAACTATGTATGACAGGTAGGATTCATTATATAAACAAAGAAACTGAAATCCGAAGACAATGAGTGTCCTTACATGAACCCATAATTCCACAAATCCTTCCATTAGCTCATGCCCTGTTTGTGAAGTTGTGATTGTTTTTAGGATTAGATATATCACCCTTCTTAATAGCCACAGACTTCTGTGTGCCCCACAGTGTTTTACAGAATGACTTAGAAAAAAATCTACATTTCAGACATAAAGCATATATAGAGATAATTTTGCTAGTGAGACTAAGGTGGGAAGAAGAATTAGAGTTCTATCTAAATTTTGACACTGACTTTGAAACCAAGATGATCCATGACACATAAAAGTAGTAAATTTGAAACTCTCTTTAAAGTATTTGGCTCATTTTAAAATATTTTGTATGTTTAAATCTCATTTTTAAATAACCTTTAGTAGCTAAAATAAAGGAAAGAATTGATGAGTTTATAACAAGAACAAGGCATGAATTCAAAATAAAATTGAGATCAACTTTATGAATTGCTTTTTTAAAAAATTAGTATCATTTTCCTGCATTGCCCCAGGATTTAAGGAATGATAGGTTCCACTTAAAGCTTGTTTTATTTAGCTTTTTCACTGCTGTGACTAAAAGACCTGATAAGAACAATTTTAGAGGAAGAACGTTTATTTGGGGGCTCAGGTTTCTGAGGTCTCAGTCCATAGATAGCCAGCTTCATTCCTTGGGACTCCAGGTGAGGCAGAACATTATGGTGGAAGAGTGTGGTGGAGGGAAGCACTCACATGATGGTCAGAAAGCTGAGAAAGATTCTAATTGTCATATACAAAATATATACCCCAAAGGAATGCCCCCAACAACCCACCTCCTACAGCCACATCCTACTTGCCTTCTGTTACCACTCAGTTAATCCCATAATAATTCACTGATTGGGTTAAGACTCTCATAACCCAAACATTTCTCCTCTAAACCTTCTTGCATTGTCTCACACAGGAGCATTTGGGGGACATTTCACATCCAAACCATACATTGCTCCATAGGTAGGATTAAAAAAAAATAGAAAAGATAGGTAGAAAGGAGAACAAAGAAAGGAAAAGGAGACTAGAACTTTATTTTAAATAAAGACTTTGTGCAGTTCCTCAGACCCTCACTTCCCTGGCCAGGGGTCTCTCTTTCAGGCCTGTCACTCAGAAATTCCTAGGAAATCTATGAATCTTCACTCATAATCTAAAAGTTATTGGAAATTCACCCACTTGTTAAAATGGCCCTATGCATTGTTAACCCATGAATGCATGTATTTTTAGAATAGATTGAGCAAATGGAGATATAAAACCTGTAATAGAAGGTACTTTTCAACATTGTCTATTGATCAGACAGTGGAGAATACCTCAATCCAAGGATCCTGAGATCTGCAAGACCATGGAAAACCATCTCATGATCAGAGACTGATGTCATCTCACCTCCTTTCCCTTGCCCATTACTCACCAAGTTTCCATAAAAA